>NC_133513.1:53886375-54195000 GCF_049354715.1 Callithrix jacchus | reverse complement strand
CATGGAAATAAGTAGTAGTGCCTTCTATTTGCTCAGTTTGTAAAAATCTTGAAAATACTTTGACAGCCATTGTTACATTGGGTATTCTAAATAACCTGAGAAGGCAGAAAGGGCAGTAGTTGTTATCCTGGGTCTAGAGCTGGGGATGTGAAGGCCGGGAGGAAGTGAGCAAGGAGCCCCCAGTCACACAGAGAGTAAATGCGAAAACCAGGACCCAAGCTTTTCACTCCTGGCCCAATACAGGCCCTTTGCTCTTCCATAGCGAGTGGTTTCTCAGCAATGTAGATATATTGGTGAAAAGGAGAAGAAATTCACATTAGTCTGTTTTCTCCTTCCTTCAGACATTTCCTTCTTCCCTTTCTCTCCCCATCAAGAAGAATGTCTTTTGTTCTTGGGGTAGCTGTAGACAGCCCCCCATCTGCTGTTTTCCCTTCTCTCTTCTCACAGCAGGAAAGCAGGGTGATTCTTGGGCCTTCTCTTAGCCGAGGTGTTAAGGGTTTATGTAGCACTAGTCAATGAATAGCTAGTGGACTCAGTTGGGTTGTTTCAATGACAGTTTCCCACAATCTGATACTAAAGTGGAGGCTTTGAGTGAAGCTTTTATCACTCTTTCACCAGACTCATCAAGAACTTCCTTTTCCTCTCTGGAAATTGTATTTCATGTGGTGTATTTCTAATCCAAGTGTTACATCCATCAGCAATTCAGTGTAGGTTTGTGGTTCTCCTGGAGCATTTTACAAGCAAGGATGGGGTTTCTTATTCTGGCCCTCTTGGACTTTTGGAAAAATACTCCAACTGCAATTTCCTTCCATCTCTTATGATCTGTTTTTTTCCGTTGCTATTAGAATTATTGAGTATTTCAAGACATTAGCTTAATAAAGGCATTCCTTTCTGGGCTGTGCTTGACCCGTGAGTGAGATTGGGAATCTGTTTCTTCTCATGGTTATAGTGAAGTTAGGGTTCTCAGAAAACCCAGCAAAATGGGAGCCTTTGAAACGTGATCTTTTTGGCCAACGACTTCTGTGTGGTTAAAGGGTTGCTGGATGTTGTCAGCCTGTGGATTTCCATCTGGAGAGTGGTTTGTTTTTAAGAAAACCCTCCAAATGATCAGTCGTTCATATTTCAGATGTCAAAGAAAGAAACAAGACATTTAAAATGACTAACACTGGAGGAAATATTGGCTGGCCAGAAAGGGGGAGTGAGATCTGGCTCTCAGATGCATCGCTTCAGCTGTTTTCTGAATGTTTGACAAACACATGACTTTGGTGTGCTGGAATCTTAGTGGCCCAGGGATGATGACTAATATGGTATTAGTTGGTTATAAGACCACCTAAGAATTAGGATCTGAGTTCATGAGCTGGTCCCAGTGAATGGAAAGAAGGAAACTATGGAGTCTGGATTTTGGAGTTTGGGATTTTTTTTTTTTAACGAATATTTTTTAAAGAGTGAGAAAAACTCTCCCTTACCCCAGGGAAGACTATCTAGCTGACATTTTCCTCTATTGGGTCCCAAGGAAAAAACTTGTCCCCAAATTTTGTCCTATTCATATAAAGGACTGAGATTAAAATTTGGGTTATTTTCCCCTTCTCATTTTAAAAATTCATCCAAAGCATTTTTGAAAAACAATACAAAAAAACCTCTCCCAGCAACTATGACAGGGTATAGCAGCTGTCTGAGATTTTTTTTTTAACTGTTATCTTTTCTTTCTTTAAGAAAAGAGTCGTTTCAGAGGCAGCCGTGACAGCTCTGTCATTTCACTCACACCTCTAAATTTCTCTTTCTGTTGTCAGTCAGCAGACAGCAGTCTCTGGATTCTGATGGGCCTGAGGGATGTCCAAATACATGAGAGATTGGAGAGAGGCCTGGAGCAGTGTGCATCAGAAGCCGTCATCTTCTGCCTTTATTCTTAGAGGAATTGTCAGGAGTTTATAAAGTTCCCCTGTGCTAGGATCTCCAAGCTTCCTCCGCCACCATCTGCAGCCCATGCAAATAGGCATGTAAGGGCTGAGGATGGGGCTTCCTGGAGTGTTGCTTCTGTACATTCCAGTTAAGAGGTTGTGTTGTGTTCCTCTACCCTGTGTGCTACACTGGGGAAGTTAAAACTATATTGGGAGTAAGTCCTTTCAGGACAAAACCACTTTAACAACAACAGCAGCAGCAGCAGCAGCAGCAGCAGCAACCTGTTTATGAGTTCCATGTTCTAGGCACTGTGCCAAGTGTTTCACATCCACTCTCCACTCATTTTCCAGTAGCCCTGCAGTAGGGACTATTTTTCATCCCATTTTAGTGATGAGGCACCTGAGGCTCAGATTCATTAAATAACTCAAGTAACTTGCCTAAGGCCATGCAGCAAGTAAGTGACAGAGCTGGTATTCAAACTCGGGACTATGGTGACACTGTTGCCCCAGGGCCTTAAGCCGTGTGCAATTCTCATAGGCCATCACTGTCTTTTTTCCACTGTGTAAGGAGACACAGAAATCATAATGACCTGCTGGACAGGTGAGGCCTGTGCCCTTGTCCTTTTCTTTTTTTTTTTTTTTGAGACAGAGTTTTGCTCATGTTGCCCAAGCTGAGAGTATAATGGCACAATCTCGGCTCACTGCAACCTCTGCCTCGTGGGTTCAAGCAATTCTCCTGCCTCAGCCTCCCACATAGCTGGGATTACAGGTGTGTGCCACCATGCCTGGCTAAGTTTTTTGTATTTTTAGTAGAAACAGGTTTTCACCATGTTAGCCAGGCTGGTCTCGAACTCCTGACCTCGGGTGATCCACCCACCTCAGCCTCCCAAAGTACTGGGATGACAGGCGTGAGCCACTGCACCCAGCTTCCCTTGTCCTTTATGCAGTATTATGGCAGCTGAATTAAGATGAGTAATCACAGCACCATGACTTGGCAGGGTGGGGTGGGTGGCAGTGGGGTAAGAAGTACCCCAGGGGGAGGAGGAGAAAGGCCACCTGTACCCAAAGGGAAAGGTTCTATAGTTGAAAACAACCTGGATTTAGAGTAAATCTCTGCAAAGGGAGCCCCAAAATACCTGACCATGTGTGCTTGATATAGGTCTTTTGTGGAACCTAAATTACCTATTGGTCTGAGCTGTCCTACCAGGGCTTGGCACATGGTTTGAACAATCCCAGTAGTCGTCTCAACACATTTTTCACTTTTAAAGGGGCCGGGTTTGCATCTTCCCTTATCTGTGGTATTCCCCTGTCCCCAGTTTTCTTCCTTTCTTCTGTTAATTTCCCCTGCAGTATAGCATCTCTGCCATCCACAACTGTGTCTTAGTCCCACCTAACTGTTCTCTGAGGCAACATGGAGAGGAGGCAGACACACCTTGCTGAGCATAACTTTGACCCTGACTCATGGTGTTCAGGCCCAAAGCTTTCAGGGGATGAGCTACACAGCAAAGTGGGGTGCTCGCCACTGACACCTCCAAAATATCATTGTTAGTCATTTCCTTTCTGGAGTTAGACTGCTTGAGTCCAAATCCTGATTCTACCTCTTAGTAAACCTGTGGCCGTTTGGGGGGTTATTGAACTTCTCTGTGCCTTTGTTTCTTGGTCTGTAAAATGCGGATCATAGCAGCACCCAACTCATAGGGTTACTGTTATTGATAATCATAATCATTGCTTTTATAGACTTATACTAGGGGCCAGGCCTATTCTAACAGTTTCACATTCATGAATTCATTTAATCCTCCCATCCACTCAATGAGGTGAGTATTGCTTTTTCCTCGTTTTGCTAATGAGGAAACTGAGAAAGGTTAAGTAATTTGCCAAAGGTCAGACAGGTAGTAAGCAATGGAGCAGAGATTCAAAAGGAAGGATTCTACGTTCCTAACTGCCATCCTGTCCCCTAAAATTTCATACCTACAACATGCTTAGCATAATACCTGGCACGTAGTGAGCGTTTACTAAGTATTGCCTACCATAGATAATAATTGCAGTATTATTACCATGATGAGGATTAATGCAAGGCCCTGTATTAGCTGCTGATAAAAATGATGCCCAACCCCCAAAATGTTCACTTGTGTATTTAAAACCCAACGAGGAAGATGGATGCTTTAATGAGCAATGACTACCAAGTATGTACAAGCTATGACAGATGATCTACAGGACGCTATTGGAAGGAACCAGCATTTCTTTAAATAAAAACTACTGAGAACTTTCATTTTAGGTCAGACATTGTATGAAGTCCCTTGTGGCAGGAGTTATTTTCCTGAATCCTGCATGGTAGAAGCTGTACCCTAATCATCCCATTTTATAGACACTGAGGACTGGAGAAGTAAGGTGTCTGGGTCACACAGCACTACGGAGCTGAAGGCCCTGGGCTCTGAGCCACTCTCCCACTGCCCCACTTGCCTGAGCATCTCTATGCTGATGGTTGTTTCCCAGGGCTTCCTGATTTTTTTCTGAAGGATAGAAACAAAGACGACCCAATAGGAATGAGGTCCACCTCCCTCCCTCTCTCCCTTTAGCACCAGGCCTCCAGGTGATGGTTGAGTAAAACAGCAGTGGATTGGATGGAGTCATTGTCTCTGTGAAGTGACTTTCCTTGTTTCTTTGGGGTGGACCATTCTGGGCTTTCCTCCTTTACGCGGGCGCTCATGTAACACTCTTTGTGGAGTGCCAGGGACCATATCCTTCCAGGACAGATTGGGTGCCCAGTTTTCTGTGGCCTTCTATGAAAACTGCCCATGGCATGCTCTCCTTTCTTTGAGCCTTGACTCTGAACCATGCACAGAGGCACTTCTACCACATCTTCCTTGGTTCTATTTTGTGTGTGTCAGGCCACTGTGACTGACTATCTCTGAAGCTCTTTTATAATAGAAATCATGTCTGCTCGATATTCTACAACATCCATCTCAGGCTGATGAGCATCCCAGGCCTCTCCAAAATCACTGTCATTTTTTCTCTTTCTTTCCTTCATCCCCATTTCCAATTCGTCACAGAGTCCTGTCAGCTCTAATTCTAAAACGTTTCCTGAATCTCCTCCACCACCACCCTGGGCCAAGCCACCATTACGTCTTTCTGGGACAACAGTAGTAGCTTCGAAATTGCTCTCTCCCTTTTCCTCTTTTCTTCCTACAATCTATTTGCCACATGGCAGCCAGAGTGGGCTTTCCAATCGTCAATCAGCTCCTGTCCCTCTCTTGAATTCCCTCCAGCAGTTACCTGTTGCACTTTGTGTAACATCCAAAGTCCTACTGTGGCCCACAAGGCCTGGTCCGATCTGGTCTTGTCAACCTCTCCCACCTCATCCCTGCAGACCTCTGTCTACTCTGTACATGCCAGCCCCCTTGGTCTCATGTGGTCACTCAAAGAGAACAAACCCATTCATTTATCTTAGAATCTTTAACAAGGTATTCCTTTTGTGTGTAACGTTCTTGGTTAAGTTGGTCCCTTCTTACTGTTTAGGTCTCAATTCAAATATTCCCTCCTCAAACACTCATATAGCCCACTGGTAACTGGAATTCTCTCTCTATTCTGCTGCTTCTTTGTTTTCTTCAGATCACCTCTTATCTTAACAAGTGCTGTTTATTCATTTGCCTAAATGTGTATTTCCTGTCTACTCCCAGTAGAGTGTAAACTCTGTGAGGCAGGGCCTTCACCTACCTTGTTTGTTCAATTCTATTCCCCATGCACCTGGCAGGGGGCTGAACCACAATGCCAGCTAATAACTAACAAGCAGTTAACACTCGTCAAAAGGTTACTATTTGCCAGGCATTATCCTAAGTCCTTCACATGTATTAACCCATTTAGTTTTTACAGTGACCATAGGATGTGGATATTATTATTCCCATTTCACTGATGAGGAAACTGAGGCATGGAGGGTTTATGAATGCAACAGCTCAAGGTCATACAGCTAGTAAGTGACAGAGCTTGGATTCAAGACTCCAGAGCATGTGTTCATAATCACCACATTACAATGCCTCTCTAGTGGACACTGAATAAACCCTTGTTGGGTGAATTGATGATAGAAAATGCTCAGTAGAGCCTTGTTGGGTGAGCACAATCATGGATTATTGTGGAAATGTCTTAGGCCTGAACACTGTCAAACTCCCAGAGCAGAGGGCTTGGCACTGCCCACGTGGGTATGAAATGCCCCATAACCCTAAATGGGGTTTGCTCGCTCCACAGCTGCTATTTATACTACATAAAGCCATCTAACTCGATGGTCCTTTTCTTCCTTTTTCTTTTTTCTTTTTTAAAGAGCAGAGAATTGTGGGAAATATTTTGTTTTCCATGGGAGCCAGACTATGTATTTACTTCAAGTTTTATTAAATGAGTTATAAATTTTCCCGGCAATTTACTCATAGCTCAAGAGGTTTAATTTGCATGTGTTGCCTTTTACAATATGCTTTTCGTAATGTTGCAGATGCTTCTTCCCCAGCTTCAGTAAACAACAGGCACTCCGCCAGGTTTTTGACTGAACATGTGCCAGGCCTGGGAAATGCGAATTAACTCCGTGGTGACTGTGAGGGGCCACACGTCCCGCTCTGTCCAGGGCATCTGGGGAGCGGAACAGAATTCCTGTGGGGCAGGAGCAAAGATTTTCTGAATCTTCCTTTTGAACATCTTTTTAATATATTTTTTCCACACATACAATAAATCAATAAAGACATTTCTGCTTAGGCATCAGCTTGCACTGGTCCTAATTAAAAAGTAGTGTTAATACAACGACAGAAAACGTTTGAGAGGGCCCCCAGGATGATCCCTAGAGAGGCTAAAGTCATTTTAGCCTTCAGGGAGCTTCCCAGGGCCTATGATGGGGAAGCCCTTAGAGCTTCAAAGAAGCCAGTCCCTCTGATGGTCCAGGTCAGATGCCTGTTTGATTTCAGGGAGAGAGCGTCAGGGTTGAGAACTTATTCTCTGGTGTCACACCTGGCTGTGCCACTTATTAGTCGTGTGACCTTGGACAAGGTACTTAACCTTTTGATGCCTCAGTTTCCACATCTGTGGAGATATGGTCATAATGGTCCATGCCTTGTAGGTTTGTTGGGAGAGTTAAATGGAATGCTGCATTGACAGCATTTGGAGGAGAATGGTTTATAAGTGGACACATAAATGGCAGTGCTGATTG
This sequence comes from Callithrix jacchus, assembly GCF_049354715.1. Lineage (NCBI taxonomy): Eukaryota > Metazoa > Chordata > Mammalia > Primates > Cebidae > Callithrix > Callithrix jacchus. Next base: position 54,187,920 of record NC_133513.1, on the reverse strand, counting down.
TCCCAGGGCTGTTCAGTTCATCGACTACTACTCAGGGGACAGATCTTCTTGGTGAGGTCTTCCTGGTTGTGTCTTGGTTCGAGAGGGAGGGACACTGGAGTACGGAATGGATGATATATTTGTTAGAATGAGATTTAGCTGCATGTAGCAGAAAAGCTCAAGTTAACAGTTGCTTAACATTGGAGAGATTTATTTTTGTCTCATAAAAGGAGTATGGAAGTACTGCAGGGCTGGATGGGGTAATAGTTTCATGGTGTCATGAGGCACCCTGGTTCCCGCTCTTCATAGCGCTGACATTCTTAGCATATTTTCTCATGATTCAAGATGGTAGCTTGTGTTCCTGTTGTTATGTGCTTATTTCAAGAAGCAGGGAAGAGAAAGGAACAAAGAGCAGGCTCATTACCTCTTAAGGAAACTTCCAGCAAGTCACATGTAAGACATTCTTTGGCATCTCATTGGCCAGAGTTTAGTCACAGAACCACAGCTAGTGGAACAGAAAATGTAATCGTTTAGCTTGGCAGCCACATGCCAAATAAAAACCAGGTTCTGTTACAAAGGAAGAGGTGGAGAATTCGTGTAGATGCAGGGAACTACCAGAGAGTCACCAGTATTGTCCCGTGGTTTTGTGACTTAAGGTTGAAGCAATTCCCAGGCACATAAAGCGGTATTAAAATTTGTTTCCTAGATGATTTTAGGTGGCAAAAATACATTTTTATTTGAACAATCTTATAATTATTTTTTGTATGTGACCATGTTATATAGTGTATCAAACCCAGGATTTCACAGATCTCCTACAGTGTAACATAATGTTACAACGTTTTTCTTTAAGTCTAAATTTAAGTGCATCAATTTTTTTAAAAATTAAGTAAATGCAGGCATATAAAGATGAGCCAGGTGGCCAGGGCGGTGGCTCACGCTTGTAATTCCAGCACTTTGGGAGGTTGAGGCAGGTGAATCACGAGGTCACAAGTTTGAGACCAGTGTGACCAACATGGTGAAACCCCATCTCTACTAAAAATACAAAAATTAGCTGAGCGTGGTGGTGCACACCTGTAATCCCAGCTACTCAGGAGGCTGAGGCAAGAGAATTGCCTGAACCTGGGAGGTGGAGGTTTCAGTGAGCTGAGATTATGCCACTGCATTCCAGCCTGGGCAACAGAGTGAAGCTCCATCTCAAAAAAAAAAAAAAAAAGATGAGCCAGGCAGCCTGTGCAGTGGCTACTGTGGGTCCTGGGGCCTGACTACATTTGAATCTGTAACCTGCCATTTATTGGCCAAATGACCTTGGACTTTCCATGCGTCACTGTACTAATGGCATTAGTAATAGTACCCACACCACGGAGTTGTGGTAAGGACCAAATGAGTTAGTACTTGGAAAGCTGTAAGAATAATGCTAGGCATGTGATGAGTAGCCCGTGAACATTAGTCATTGTTCTTACTGTTATTATTGCTGTTGTTATTAGAGCTTATATTACCATTATTGTTATTAATAATAATGATTACACGAGATGACATTTGAATACAGCAGAAATTACCAGGGTGATACATGCATGACTGAAATTAGGGAAACACTGGCTTAGAGGAATGAGATTGGCAGTTAATCAGGAGCAGTCTTAGACACAGCTATAAATAATGACTTTATTAACAATTAAAACTAGTGCTTTATGTTTAAAGTGGTTCCATATATGATAATAACATCGATTAGAGTTTATTGAATATTTACTCTGTGCCAGGTACCATGGGGTATGCTTTAAATATGTTACTTTTAATTTTTCCTACACTGTAAGTGAAGTGTTCTTCCTGTTCTATAGATGGAAAAACTTAGTCTGGGATAGGATTAAGTAATTTTCCCAGCATCCAATAGGGACCAGCATATTTTGTTCATGTCCCTTTTGGTGCCTTTGCCTTCCTTTCCCCCATCTCTGTTTGGATGTTCAAGACCCCTTCATTCCACTCAGGACCCTCTGACCCCCTCCTCCCTGTGTTTCTTCCCATACCCCAATTACCAGCTAGTCCATACATGCCAGCCATTTCCCAGGTCTCTTCCCACTGTCAGAACTGCCCTGTCCTTCATCTGCAGGACACAGCAGGCAAAAGCTAGTCTAATGGACTAATCCATGAAAATGGACATTAATAGACTAATATGTACCCCTCTCTGGGTCATTTATTTTAGAATGGGCTTATTGACAAGGTTTTGTTTTTTTCTTCTCAATAATTTTCTCTCTCTTTGTTCTTTTAATAGACTTTATTTTTTAGAGTACTTTTAAGTTCACAGCAAAAATTGAGCGGAAGGTACAGCAATTTCCCAGATACCCACTGTCCCTACATTGGCCTAGCCTCTCCCACTCTCAACATGGACTTGAGGTCTTCACTCAAAGGGATAATTTGTGATGGAGATTAAAGGCAGGAAACAGTTCAGCAGCCTCATGGGCCTGTCCTAGAACACCTCTGAGGTTATTCGGTAAGGTTTTTCAATTGTTGTATCATAGGATCCTGATAAAAATGGGACACTGACATGATGACCAAAGGAATCAAGCACACTGGTGAGTGATCAGTCAAGGGCCCTGTTCTCCCTTCTCCAGCACCCCACCCTGTCCTGGCACATGGAGAGCACTCAGTCAATATTGTTGAATACATGAATCACCTACCAGAGGTCCTTCAGATAGGCAGGGAATGGAAGGTCCTTTAAGGAATGGGACAATGAATTACAGTGGGTAATTACAGTCTGGTTGGGTCTTGTGGACTTGATAGTTTTTTTGGTGGTGGGCGGGGGCAGGGGGCTATAATAATGTTCTGTCATGCAGGTTAGCTTGCTGTCATCCTGGACCTGTGCATGTCTGGCTAAGTGTGAACTGAACATGAGCAGCCTGATGCAGGGATTAGGGCACATTCATCTTCCACTCTCCCTCTTTGGAGCTGGAGGCTCAATGTGTTGCTCTCATGATGTCATAAAGCAACTGATGTCTTAGTACATCCTGCAAGAATTATTTCCTCTTTTACTCTTCTTACAAATTGTACCTTATGATCCATTGAATTTCACTTTCCTATTTTTCCAACATTTCTCATTTTCTGCCCTTTTTATCCTCTCTCTCAGACCATTGGGGGAAGGAAGAAATGTTGCTTAGCAACCAGAATGAAACTAGTCAATACGGTTTCTAATATTAACCCTTTGGTAACGTGTGTGTGCATCCCGATCCATGTGTCATGGGAACTCTCCCCTAGTGTGTTTTAAACTAGAACTTCATCAAAAGTTGGCAGCCCAACTTACTGTTCAAATCACAAACATCAAGGATGTATTTGTGGGCTGTTATAAATGTCAGCAAGTTCCAATGTTGTAAGTTACATATGTTGTCTGCTTATTAAAGTAAGTTATGTTGTAAGTTATATACATTGTCTGTGTATTAAAGGGTTCACTTTGATATTCTTAACTTTTGAAATTTGCTGTGACTATTTCACATTTTACTTTCACTTTTTGAAAAAAATAGGTTCTTAGCTAGTTTTGTGTGTGTCGATATGTCCACTGGTTTGCTTTTTAGACATTTAAGTTCCTTTACCTGACAATTGGAAGATATGTTTTCTGGGTTGTACCATTCATTCATCTAATATATATTGGGCTCTACTGTCTGCTAGATGCCAGGCAGGGCACCATGGAGTATTGCTGATTTGGACAACATGCTAGAGGTTGAGCAGACTTGTTTTTGTATGCATCTTTTCATTAGCAAAGAGTCTTTTTCCCTTTTCGTCTTCATCTATTGAAATAACATATTACAGCGTACGTTTTCAGATTCAGTAATTACTCTTCTACTAGACTGGTTTCTTTGGCTTTGATTGGACAATATTAACTGTAGATTTTTAGCCCATTAAGAGTGAGTGATAGGATGGAACAGAAAGATAAATATTGACCCCCTCTCTTTCATACACCAGGTGCAGCTGGTGCACGCACAGTTAAAGTTTGGGAGTGTTGATTTGCCCAACAGAAAATCATGATGGTGAAGTTGGCCTCCAGTGTTTCTCTTCTTACATATGTGCCCCCCTTTTTGCTGCAGGTGACTGTCAAATCTCCCCTGATATCCAGCACCCTCATGCCGGTCAGTGCCTCCCTCAACTAGGGGAAACAGTGAGCTGATCTCTTCTTTTCCTTAGGGCATTTTTTACTTTATTGAAGACTCTCTACAAATACAATGCCTTTGGGGGTGAACCAGAATTTATTGTGGCACTCCACACAGACAGTAGGCTGAGTGAAAACTGAACTGATTGGGGTTTTCAGATTGCCTATGTCTTCTCTCACTTGGCAAGGGGTGATTGATTCCCTCTCACTTCTGGAGTGCCTGGCAGGTAATATGGTTGACTATCCCTATGGAGGGGGTCCTTATGGACCCCGCATTGCCTTGCAGGGTGGTGCCAGTTGGGTTACTCACATTCTCTAAGTCTCCAGAGTTCTCGTACACAAGGCCATGGTGGAGTGTTGTGGGTTGTGTGTATTCACCCTGTTAGCTTGAGTGGCCAGTATTCCACAATGCTTGGGCTTGGTCTCTGTGAATTGGTTGGGTGGGGAGAAGTATCTACAGTGATGAGGTTCTCTAAAGCAAGCTAAAGGTGAGGCTGGCCTTAATGATTTTAGCTTACTTGTTATCTAAAAGATAGTGGTGATCTAGGATTCATCAAGGTGTGGCTTTCGAGTTTGGCAGATGTCTTCAAAAGGGAATAGGCATCGAAAACAACTCAGATATTATTACAGGGTACTTAGGTTCTTTCCACTTTATTCACAACAGAAAAGGAGAGAGAACATAGAAACATAGGACTGGGCATGAGCATAATTCTAGCAGCTTCTATCATTGAGCACCTACTATGTGGCAGGAATTGTTCTAGACGGGCCTCCTGCATATGTTATCTTCTAGCCTTTCCAGCAGCCTTGCAAGGACCACATTCATATCCCTGTTTTGTGGGTGAAAAAACTGGGATTCTGCCTGTAATCCCAGCACTTTGGGAGGCTGAAGCGGGCTGATCATCTGAGGTTAAGAGTTCAAAACCAGCCTGACCAATATGGTGAAACACCATTTCTACTAAAAATACAAAAAAGTAACTGGGCATGGTGGTGCATGCCTTTAATCCCAGCTACTCAGGAGGTTGAGGCAGGAGAATCGCTTGAACCCAGGAGGTGGAGGTTGCAGTGAGCCAAGATCATGCCACTTGCACTCCAGTCTGGCAACAGAGTGAAACTCTGTCTCAAAAAAAGAAAAAAGAAAGGAATTCAAGAGAGGGTAAATGTCTTACTCAAGGCCACGTAGTCCACATGAACCAGGCAGGGATGTAAATGTAGATGAGGTCTGACTCTGTATCCTGTGCATTCTCTGCAGGGCCACACTGCCTCCTTTGCAAGTCAGCTTCCAGTTGAAGGCAGGGAGGAGCCTGGGTTGCAGTAATCCTAGATGTGAGTAACATGGGTATCCAGCCATCAAAGCCTGCCAGACCAGTTTTCACCATGGGAAAGCACTTAGTTGCCCAGTCCGCACCACTGACCAACTAAAGCCATAGCAGGAACAAGCAAGCGGGTACAGGAACGAAATACAGATTTCAGATTCAGTAACTTGGAAAGTCTTTCTCCAGTTCTCATTTACTTCATTGCTGTATGTCTTTCCATCTCTCTTTTCAAAACCTGATGATCCCAGTTTACTTTTGAGTGACTCAGTGTGGTGGGGGTTCTGTGAGGGAGAGGTGATTCTGATGATGATAATGGTCTTACCTGTCATTGAATGCTTCACATATCTGTGGGTACATGTGTATATAATACATATATAATATCCCCAAGTCATTTTCATTTTTCCTTAATTAGCTGTCACTTATAAGTTATGCATTTTAAAAACATATGCATATATGTATGTGAATAGGTATGTGTAAATGTGTACATATAAATATGCATACATCTGTGTCCCCAGTGCTTTTTTTTTCTTTTTGATATGGAATCTCGCTCTGAGGCCCAGGCTGGAGTGCAGTGGCATAATCTCAGCTCACTGCAACCTCCACCTCCCTAGTTCAAGCAACTGGCATATCCCAGCCTCCTCAGTAGGTGGGATTGCAGGCACCCACCACCACACCTGGTTAATTTTTGTATTTTTAGTAGAGATGGGGTTGGTCAGATTGGTCTTGAACTCCTGACTTCAAGTGATCTGCCTGCCTTGGCTTCCCAAAGTGCTGGGATTAGAGGCGTGACCCATCACGCCCAGCCCCCAGTGTGTTTTTATTTGTCCTGAGTTCCTTTCTTGCTCACAATGCTGGTCCTCATGCGGGGAGCTGGCCAGGCACCCCTAGTGCAGGGGGAATCAACAGGGAAGGAACTAGCCATGCACCACAAGGTCATGTTGAGAATGTCAGTGTCTGGGCATATTACATGGCAGGTCTTCCCTTCAACAATATCATGACTTAGCTGGGTTCTTGCTGAGCTTATTTCCCTGCAGCAAGAGGACAGTAGGGAGCTTGGCCGTATGGCTGGAGAAAGCTGCCCTGGGTCCTGCAAGCCCAGGTTGCCTGGAATTCTTGGGGATCTGTGCCCCACAGGGAGGATATCCAAGCCAGCAGTGGAGGAGGAGAAAGAGACAAGAGCTCAGGCCTAGACAGAGCTTCCCTGACAGGGCCTGATCTTCTGAGTGGGCAGAAGCAATGAAGGCTGTAGAGCTGTCAACTTTTCTGTCATGTGTCCTCCTGGAAGGGATTGGGAAGGCATGCCAGGGCCTGCAGAGACAAGCAGCCATGTGGCTGGTCACAGTCCAAGGGAACGTGTCCCACTCACAGGGCCTAGAGTGGGAAGGACACCTCCTTCATGCTGTGTGAACAGAAGCTGATGATGTTTACCTCTTTTGTCCATGGTTCTGTGTGGGGGACCAAGGGACTGTATCATCTTACATAAGACCAGTGCATGTCACAGCCAGGCAGAGGGCTCACATGGCATGCCAATCAAATTGCCCTTTCATTGGCAATGCTGAAAGTGAAGGCCATGATTTTCAATTCCTGGGCATGCATTTTGCATTTTGAAACTTGTATTTCAGCAGGAGCTGCTGCATTTTTCTGTTCAAACCCCTAGTTTGAGAGAAGTGGGCTCACAAACATAGGCTGTTGGACTCTTTCTCAACCTCAGCTTAAAAAGCATTCCTAATGAGCCTCAGTTCAGAAAATAAAGTGTTCAAGTTCAAGGCCTGAAAACCTTGATGTATTATAGTAGGATAAACATTTTGTCTAGTTATTTGTATTAATACAACAGCAGCCTAGGTACGTAGGCTTTGTATAAAGTTATTTGTGGCTGAACTCCTTGTCCCCCAGATGAGGACAGCCTACTTAGTGGACTTTTGTGAGGAATGTCTCATTATGGAGGGAACAGATGTGAGAGGTTAACAGAACCTCTCATATTTATTTTTTTCTGATTGTGAGGGAGAATTCTGAGGTTTTCTCAGAATGGGAAGTGAGTGGGAAAAGTAAAGGGAAATGTATACAAATTAAGGAGAGGCTGGGTGCAGTGGCTCATGCTGTGGGAGGCAATCTCAACACTTTGGGAGGCTGAGGCGGGTGGATCTCTTGAGGTCAGGAGTTCGAGACCAGACTAGCCAACATATAGTGAAACCCATCTCTACTAAAAAATACAAAAATTAGCTGCACATGGTGGTGCATGCCTGTAGTCCCAGCTACATGGGAAGCTGAAGCAGGAGAATCACTTGAACCTGGGATGCGGCGGTTGCAGTGAGCCAAGATCGTGCCACTGAATTCCAGCCTGGGTGAAAGAGGGAGACTCCATCTCTCAAAAACAAAAGAAAAGGAGAGAAAATAAATAAGCGAAAGTATTAGATACTAACTGTGGCATCCAGCATTTTCCGTGTTCTGTTCATCAGAATCTCAGCTTAAATTAGCATAAGCAAAAAGAAAATGTATTAGTTCACCTGTCTGAGAAATCCAGGAGTAGAAAGGACTCCATGCCTGGCTGGAGCCACAGGCTCAAATGACGCAGATGCTGTGATCTCTCTCCTTCCACCTCACGTCTCTACTTCCCTGCTGTTGACACCCAGGTAAACTTCCCCTAAGGGAGGCAACACAGCTGTGAACTCCACAAGGCTTACTCTCTTCTCATCGACCTCAGTCAAAAAGAGACATTTCCTCTCAGTAGCGCTTCCACAAAAGCCCAAACTGGATCTTCCAGTCCCTGATTGGGCGCAATACCAACCAATCTCAGTGGTCTATGAGAGATGATGCCCTTCTTAGCCTGTCAGTTTCTGGGCCTGCCTGGAGCCTGGGTGAAGTTGGCTCCACAGAACTCAGGGATGGAGGCGGGTGGGAGGGGTTTCCCTGGGGCACACCAGGGTATTTGTACTGAAGGATGTGAATGCACACTGCACAGGCAAAGACCTGCGGAAAGAGGATGTAGTGAAGCGAGACGGGGTCCTGAGAGGGGCTGTTGTTGTGCTGGTGCAATGAAGATGGAGAACCAAGGAAAATCAAACCTGTTTTTTTTTTTGAGACTGAGTTGGTAGCCCAGGCTGGAGTGCAGTGGTGGGATCTCGCCTCGCTGCAACCTCCACCTCCTGGGATCAAGAGATCCTCCTGTATCAGCCTCCTGAGTAGCTCAGATTACAGGTGCCCACCACCATGCCTGGCTAATTTTTGTATTTTTAGTAAAGACAGGGTTTCCCCATGTTGGTTGGGCTGGTCTTGAACCCCTGTGCATTTCTTTGGGTGGCCAGCTGGATAACAAGGCCAACCTGGCAGAAAGGCTCTTTTATCAACAGGAGTTGGTCAAGATGTTTCCTAGACAGCATTTTAAATTCAGAACATCCCTTTTATTCTAGGCTTTACAATGAAAGAATATGGTTGTTTGGGCCTATGGATCTTAACCATTGCTAGAACCTATTATTTTCGAGAGTTCTGAGAGTTAGCGAGGAGAGAGTCGTGAGCTAGAATCAACATTTTTTGATGACCTACTATTTAGCAGACACCAGTGGCTTAAAGATCAATAAGATATGCTTTCTGCCTTCTGGCTGAGGTATGGGTAATATAACAACTACAGTTCCTTGAAACCCTCATATTCTCCAATGAAATGGAAATATTTTCTTCCTCTAGGACTAAGGTACTCAAGCTGTGCTCCCTGGATACCGGGATTGACTTAGGTGTTTCACAGGAAAACAAAAACAGAAACAACAGTGTGTGTCCTGACAGAATTAAAAGACGTGGCACCTTCTTTCCACTGGGGATTGGGGGAGGATTGGCATTTGCAGTGCTCATTGTCACGTGAATGGCTCCAAGAACTTTAGCAATAAGAAAGCTTTTAGATGCTGTTCAACCAGGCGTTACAACTAGCTTACCTGACCGTGGTGTACTTTTCTCATGGCCCCAGTATGGTGTTGAACGTGGTTCGTAAAACGGAGCCCACAGAATCAGCCACATCTTCATGGATTTGCACATGCAGAGCCATCTGGAAATATTTTTGTTACCCAGTCTAGTCTCGGACATTGTAAGGGACCTACTGAGTCATTGTGTTTCCCCAGGCCTAGGCCATGCATCTCACCACACCCAGCTTCCTGAGAGGTTTATAATGCAGAAAACAGATGACACCAGCTTCTCCTGTCTTTTGCCTCTTTGGGCTTTCTCCTCTAGAATTAGTCACAGTAGTTCTGTTCTCTGGAGTCTGAGAAGACTGGCCAACATACACTTTACTGGTATTATCATCTCCTAGTGGTACCCAAGATGATTTTGGAGGTGCATAGCTACATCATGAATCACACGAAGAACAGCTTTTTCCCTCTCAATTCTCTTTTCTGTCCTTTTGATCACAATAAGGAGAAAGCCTCAGCTTGGAGCTGCTATGTCTTTAAGGTTTCTATTACGTGTGGATTTTTGTTTTAAACAAAGAGAGCAGCCCTCAGGCTCAAAGCCTTCAGTAGGCCACTATGTCTGAGTAAATTTTAACATTATTTTGTTTGCACTGCATATATTCATCTGAATACTTTCTACTTAAGACTGTAGACACTTTCTGCTTATGACAGGTGATCCTGGTCTTTATGATAGTTTTGTAGAATTCCCTTTAAAAGCAACTATAAGAGAGAATGAGTCAACTTAACAGAGAATGAGTGAACTTAGATCAAGGTGTCTTAACCCTGGCACTAATGATATTTTGAACCAGATAATTCTTTGTTTTGGAGGATTATCCTGTGCACTGTAGGGTACTCATCACTGTCCCTGGCCCCTACCCAGCAGAAGCCACCCCCACGAAACTTGTGACCACACAAAAAACTTCCAGACATAGGTATCCCTGTGGCATGACTGCCCCAAGCAGTGTAAACCACTGGTGTAAAGCAGAGTGGTAGAGAAGTGTAGCAGTAGTTGTGAAGGTCTTGTGGATGACCAGACTTGAGTCCTGTGTTATGGTTAATGGGCTGGACTGCCATTGGCTGGCATAAAAGCTGGGCACCTTCAGCCCACCTCATCACCCTCTCCACTTCAAAGCCTTTCCAGGTGACTGTGTGTGTGCAAATCAGTAAAAATCTGTGCTGTCTGTGGGTTGTTGGTAGAAGAATGAGCTTTGGACCTTGTTGCGTGTGGACTTGTCAACTTTTTGCAGAAGCAGAAGTAGTGCAGGGAGGGAGCACTGGGCAGCCCAGCCCCATGAAAGATGTCAAGTCACCAGAAATCAAAAAAGGAATGCTGAGTCATAATTTCCTTCATTCAGGAATTAGCATGTGCTTTTGAGATTTTGAACTACATTGCAAGGCAGAGCTGGTGAATGAACAAGGTTTAAATATTCATTCAGCATTAGCATCTGTGAGGATGGCCGGATACTTTCATTAATTGGATTCAGGTTATATGTGTTTCATTTAAAAGCAGCTGCGATCACTAATGGAATGACCTCTGTGTCATTTTCCATTCTGAAGCAGGAGGCGAGAAAGCTCCTCTTAGGATGTTGTGTTTGCTACTTGCGCTGACACCAAATGCTGGTAAAATGTGGTTGGTGGCTTTCAAGCAAGCTCCCTGCCTTAAAAACAAAATTTTGTTTTCATTTTTAATAAAGAGACAGATCCCAGGCTTGGAAGGCATAGGACACTGGGCTGCTATACTCATGGCTGCAGGTGTGGGGTTTGGGGGGAGTCAGTGTTCTCTTTTCTCTCCACTACCCTTCCTCCCTCCAGCCTCTACCACCTTGAGGGTTGTGAGTCCAGACGGGGGACCGAGAGGCAGATCTGGGTGTCCAGATGGCTCCCCAGTCTCCACTCAGCTTGAGGTTCACCTGCCACCCATTTTTGCCTCCATGCCCCACCCCCAACATGCACACAAGCCTCTCTCGGCTTGGTTTTGAGCATTTAGAAAAGCATGTGACCACCCCCAGCCCCAGCTCTCTTTCTGTTTCTCCTTTTCTCACCAAGATTCACACAGACCAGAACAGAGTCTCCAGTGAAAATATACTGTTATGTTAGTATAATAATAACATATTTGTTTGCTCTTATTCCTAGCAGAGCAGCCATGGAGTGCTCTGTTGAAATGTTAGGTGAGGTCCTGTTACTCCTCTGCTAAGAACTCTCCTGAAAACCCGAGTCCTCCCAAGGCCCAGGAGACCTGGCTTTCCCCTCAGCACCCCTACCTCTGCCCTCAGCCTCCTTCCCCGCCCTGGCTTCCTTCATGCCAGTGGGTGCCACCTGTCCTTGCAGCTACTCAGACCTATTTGGACGTCTTTTTCCTTGATGTTCCTTCTATTTCTATCTCAGTATCTTATTCCTCCTTCAGATCTTCACTTAAAAGGTGTATCCTCCATGGGATCTTCCGTGTTGAGAGTGACCGCCCCCTCCAAGCCCTGGCTCCCTCTGCTTCTTGCTTTCTCTCTATAGCCTCAGAGTCCTCCTCTACACTCTGCAGCCCTCATTTCCCATGCAGGTTGCATGCCTTCCACTGCCAGAATCCAACCCCATGAGGGCTGGGCTCCCATCCGTTGTAGTCACTGGGGTATCCCTGACATCTAACACACAGGGATGCTCAATAAATGTTGGTGAGTAAATGGCTGACTGTGACTATGACTGTATTTGTCCATGCTTGCGTTGCTATAAAGAAATGCCTGAGACTGGGTATTTTATAAAGAAAAGAGGATTCATTGTTCTGTAGGCTGCACGGGAAGTGTAGTAGCTTCTGCTTCTGCGGAGACCTCAGGAAGCTTTTACTCATGGTAGAAGGCAAAGCAGGCACTGGCACTTCACATGGCCAGAGGAGGAGGGAGAGAAGGGGGATGTGCCACACATGTTTAAACAACCGGATCTCACAAGAACTAATTGTCAACCACAGCTCCAAAGGGGATGGGGTTAAGCCATGAGAAATCATCCCCATCATCCGGTTTCCTCCCACCAGGTCCACCTCCAACGTGGGGATCACAATTTGACATGAGATTTGGTGGGGACACGGATCCAAACTACATCGATGACTGATAGTAACGCAGCAGAGGGTGTCGTGGTTATGAGTGCCTCTGTGTGCACTTTCTTGCTTTCTTCACCACAGCCCCCATAGGCTAGGAAGGCCTTTTTTATCCCACTTTGCAGTTGAGAAAAGTAAAGCCCAAAGATAGCCAGGGGTCTGTCCAAGCTAGCAACTGTGAACTTGGACTTATTGCTTCTGTCCCCTGGGCTGTTTATCTCTGATATCTGACATGGCTGATTCAGGCTTCTGGAATTCTAGGGCAGCTGCCGGTGACCCCAGTAGGCTGAGGTTATGAGACCTGGGTAAATGAGTGCCATGGTGAAAGCTCCCTCACTCTCAAAACCCCACACCTTGCCCACTGGCTCCTCCCAGACAGGCTGGCCTCCTTAGGCCTTGAGTATAATTAGCCTAGAGGTCTCTGGCCTTGATACAGTAACTGGTAAGAAGCCATCCATTCTGCCGTTCATTAAGACAGGCGACACAAGATGAAATATTTTAGATGAATCATCTGGCCTAATTTAGAAAGGCTCTGTAGGGCTAGAGCCTTTGATTTATCGGAGAGAGGTATCTGTTATCAGAGAGACCCACACACAGACTTATTTATTATCCAGAATCTGTTTTTAATTTCAGAGATTGTTTACCTAAACTGCTGTGTGTCAGATTCTAGGACGGATTTCTGCTTAGCATTTAATTTTAGATACTTGCCATGGCGGACAGGAAAAAACGGGCCTCCAGAATTTGTAGTTTCATTATGAATCTTACCCTTGGCAGCCCCTACCAGTAGTTTGTCTTTGAAATCTCCTTGGTACTTGTTAACCCTGCTCTGCTGTGAAAGAGATATAGTTTATTTATTGGACTTTGCCCATTTATGAAAAAGTTCAGAAATTATTAATGGTTTAGTAGCTATTAATGCATTACTTGGGTGGAATTCAAATTCTAATATTTATGGTAAACCCCTTTATAATGAAACGGGCAGAGAATCAGCTCTCTTGCTCCTTAAATTTGGAAGGCTCTAGATGCCATTGGAATGGTTCCCTGTGAAATATGAGCACTGCTGGCATTATATTTACACCCATAAATAAAAAATAAGTACTTTGGGTTGGAGGAGAAATAATTAAGAATATTTGTGTAGATAATAAAGAGGAAATGGTCCAGTTTGGTTAAGTGTGTGTTTAGGAAATGCCAGGGGCTGCTGGGACTCACATGAGGCGTGGGAATGATCAGGGCTGGAGGATTGTGGGTGTGTCGGGCTTCTGGGACAGTAGGAAGGGAGGCCTTGTGGAGGGCATTGTGGGACCATGGTAGGACGTGCAGATCTGGGAGGCTTGCTTGGCCTGCAAGCTGTCCCTAAGGTAGCATAGCTCCTTGATGGCAGTTGACCTTTCTTGGACTTCAGCCTCCTCCTCTATAAAGTGAGGCTGAGATCTCACAAAATTGTCAAGATGATAAACAGTGTAGACTTAGAATCGTAATAAGTGATTCACAGATCTGTGCATATGAGACCTAAAGAGAGAACTTAGGTAGGGCAAGAGTCTCAGAGCAGAACTGGAAAAAATATATACACATACATAGAGACTTTTTTTGGTGTATGCACGTGATTGCTGGCTGTCAAGCAGAAGATAGCTAATAGAGAAATGGTATGAAATGACCTTAATATGGACATTTTTAAAAGTAGGGTCTCAGAATACAATAAACGTATTGAGTACCTCTTACCTCTCAGGGCTCTTCTGCCCATAGAATCTGCCATTGGGTTAATGTTCCCTCATCTTTTTCTGGTCCAACTGATCTTCTTCCTGACCTCTTCTTGTTAGAAGCTAAAGGGTTTGGTCGAATCTCTACATCTCTAAGCATCTAGTAATCAGCTATAAAATCACCATGTAATAACAGGGAGGAATTTCAAAGGTCATCTTCTTTAGGGATGGTAAATAAGTTTTATTGCATATGAAAGCTATATAGTGGTGGCTTCCAGAAGTGCTGAATTGAGAACAATTCTGACTCATAGCCATGCTTAGCAGGAAAGATGCATGACTGATGAGTGGTGCCTACTAGGGTTAATGCGTGGTAAGTAGTGATGTTGTGCCTCACATCCTCTCGTAGTTTTTTGTTTGTTTGTTTTAAGAAGGAAACTAAAACCTAGCACGGTCAATTGGCCAAGCTCACCAAGTTAAATCTCTGGCTTCTAATTCAAGTGTTGCTGAAGCCACACCACACTGCCCCTGCTGCCACAGGTTACTGCAGACTGCCTGGGAGGACAGCAGTCAGCTGCCCCTGACTTAGCAGAGTACCAATTCAAATGGACATAGTGTTTGACATTTCCTTGATGTGTCTGATGACCTTCACAGAGAGCCAGAAAGCCAAGGCCCAAGAGACTATTTGGATTGATGATGATTATGTTAATGATAACTCATTTATTCAGTATTTCTATGTCCCGGGCCCTAGACCATGCATTTGATGCTTGTTTTTTCATTGAATTACAACAATCTTATCAGTAGGTGACAATCTCTTCATTATGCTCTTGAGGAAAAAGGGCTCCAGATAGGTTAAGAAACTCTGCAGAGTCATAGGCTAGCAAGTGTCAAAATCTCCTAGTCTCCAGAGCATGTGTTTTTAATCACTGAACATCTATGCACTTGTGGATGGTGCCATCCCTGGGGGTAGCATAGATGCATCCTCTGAGTACCATGAAGAAAGATGTGCATGTCAAGTAGCAAAGGAAGCTGAGGGCAGTGGGTGGTCGGTGCTCCTGGCAGATGACATTTAGGTGGTAGGTAAGAATGTCCTTGTCATCTAATACAGAATTTCCCTGTATCTGTGTGTACTACCGTGACTCCAGCAAGAGTTGGTTGGAATTGGGGAGATCAAGTCTCCAGTTCTTTATTTCTGCTCACTGTAGCTAATTGCATAATGACTCATGAAAATGAAATTTCTGGTGAGCATGCCTGCCATGTTGTTTTGCTAAAGGGCATAAATGTTTCCTGACTGCAGAAGGAAATGATCCCTGATACTGGAGAAAGGGACAGCCTTTCCCCTAACAGACTTTGCCTCTCTCGTCCCTAAGTTATGAGGAGCCTGAGTAGGCAGTCTCATTCTAGGAGCTTTGGGCTCTTCCATGGTGGCTTGCATTGAGCCTGTTTACTAGATAGTGAAGGCAGAAGACCTGGTTATTGTGTTCCTAACTTTACCGGAGTAACTATAGCCAGATAACACAGGTCTTGGACTCAGGTTCAGATTCATCCATCCACCAGGCTTATCCTGTGGTTGCATATTGGCTTTTAAATATTCAGATTACAGGGTATAATCTTAACATTTAGGTTAACTGTCAAATAAAAATAAAAATTAATAAGGTGGAAAGAAAGAAGAGAATGTCTTTACTGTATTGGAACTGGTGGAAGGGCTCCCTCTCAGCCCATGTGATTCCTGTCTAGAAAATGGCTCTTCTCTGCATAGTGCAGTCAGCCGACTACCTGTCTCATCCTGGCCTGGGTCTAGGTTGCTGCCCTATCTAGGATCACATAGAAAGAAGCTCAGGAAATTCTTTGATCCAAAGCTACTTTTCTGTCCCAGGAAAGGGATGCCAGGGGGATTTCACTTCTCCCCAAGAGAGCAGTGAGGATCACTCTCCTTGTTGCTGCTGATGAGGAGGAGGAAGAGGAGGAAGAGAAGGAGGAAGAGGAAGAGAAAGGGGAGGAGGAGGAGGAGGAGGAAGAGGAAGAGAAAGAGGAGGAGGAGGAGGATGATATTATGTTAACATTTGAGTAGAATCATCATCACCTGGCAGGCATTGTTCTAAGTAATTAATGTAATCCTTCAGTAGTGACCTGAAGTTGCTGCTATTGTTGTTTCCATTTTGCAATTAAAGAAACCATGGCTTGGCAGGGCAGGTGGCTCACATCTGTAATCCCAGCACTTTGGGAGGTGGAGGCAGGCAGATCACTTGAGGTTAGGAGTTCAAGACCAGCTTGGCCAACATGGCGAACCCTGTCTCTACTAAAAATGTATAACTTAGCCAGGCATGGTGGTGGGCGCCTGTAAACCCAGCTACTTGGGAGGCTGAGGCAGGAGAGTTGCTTGAACCCAGGAGGCAGAGTTTGCAGCAAGCTGAGATCATACCACTGCACTCCAGCCTGGGTGACAGAGTGAGACTTCATCAAAAAAAGAAAAGAAAAGAATCTTGGCTCATTTATTCCCTCAGGGTCATATCATATTACTGGTACATGGTGGAGCTGGCCTGAGGATAGTCTGTGCTTGGGGACTGGAAGAGCTTCTTTGAAGAGGATCACTTCCCTTTCCCTGTCAGTCTCCAGACCCTTACTCTCCTCTTCATGGAAATTGTTTTCTTTTTGATCCAAATGAAATCCAGAAGAGAGAGGGAAAATCCTTACGGAGCATCTTTGCAGGCCCCTTTTATCAGGGCTATTCTCGGGCTTCATCTACCTGCCCACCCCACAGGCACCTCTCCCTTACCTAAACCCTAAGGCTCATCTGTACTTTATCCATCATGAACAGTTCTCCAAACCTCTGTTCACCCTAAGTTATAAATGAATGACAGAAGCTGAATGTGTTTCTTTTCCCAGCAGTATTTGTATTTTCATTGTAGTTGAAGCAGTGAAGGTGGAACCAACCAGGCGCTGCTTCCCACTCGATAGTCTTTGTATATCCAAGCTAACCTGAGATCCAGCGCTAGGAATTCACTTAAACTGTCTGCCATTTCATCTGTTTGGACTTGTCTACAAGCCAATCAGGAACACACATGAAAGGTGAACTAACTCGTGAGGAACAGAGGCAGCGTTTTAGCTCCTTCTGCACCCCAGGGTTGCACCATGCCACAGTCTCCAGTACTGGCCTCTGAACATGATCACCATATTGCTCTTCCAGATGGAAGGCGATCCTGCAATCAGTGGACTTTGCTTGGCACTGCTTAGGCTACAGTCAGGCACCTGACTCAGAACATTCCTTGAGTGCTGGGAGCAGGAGAGGAGAGGCTGGACCATGCCTGGCTCCATGTTGCCTGAGGCCACCATTCTTTGGACTAAGAGACAGAAAGAAAATGGCACTCACCTCTGGAAAGCCCAAGTTGTTGATGTCCTGTCTCCCCTGTTCAGGGGTGTGCTACCTATGAGGCCATCTCCTGAAGGCACCGTGTTTTTTATATAACATTTTGTCCTTTTAGAAATTATCATGACGCATGTCAAGAGCTTTCACACCGAAAAAATATGTCACATTAGCTTCCAAGTTTCTGATTGTCTAAATAACGCAGCAACTCAACATACAGCTGTCTGGCATTTTGACAGTACAATAACCCATAATTCTTTCTGCCACTCAGCACTTCAAGGTTAGCATTTTGTAGTTTGCTCTCAAGGAGTAGTCATTTAAATTTTCAAGAGCAAAGAATTGAATGTGGCTGCTTCATACCTCTCTTTTGATCTTTATTTATTTCGGTGTTTTTTCCATTTATGTTTTCCATTATATATTTTATGGAATGTTTATGTTTCGGTGTAAACTTCTTTTGGAGAGTTAGAATGTTGTTCAAGTTATTGTGTCCCATTCTGCAGAGAGATGGGAATAATAACGGGACATATGTGCTGAGCTTCAGAGGGCAGCTATCCTGTGAGCAGTTCCCAAGCATTTGCAGTGGAGTAAAGCAAGGAGGAGCTAGGAGGTGTATGCAGTAGTTTATGACTCTTTCTTGCTTCTTTTCAGAAGATAGGCAAAGTACTTGCAGCTGCTTCTGAGGAAGGTAGAGTTTCCAGTTTTTACCTTCTCTTGAGAGAAGCCCATTTGCTTTGTCCAACCTCCACCCTTGAGTCTCAAGGATGATTCTTGGGAACTCAGTGAACATCTTTGACTTAGCAACCAAGTCAATTCAGGTTTCTGAATTGTCCTTACTGGCTTGGTTGCAACTGGTCATTTTTGTGGGCACGTTACTCTCCGTAGGTGGGAAACTGGGTTATGAATCTGACTTTCATTCATTACCTCTATATCCTTGGCCAAGCCAACAGTTTTCCTCTTTGAACTTCTTTCCTTTTTTCTAAAATGAGGTTACTAGCTCTTGCCATACCTGCCACTCTAGGCTTATATAGCTGGGATAAGAAGGAACAGCAGGGATGAATGTGCTTTGAGTTACTGAGAGCCATGCTATCTCAGTATTAGACATTATTATGAAGTTTTTCTTTCAACCCACTGCCAGTTGATATCCCGGCTCTACCTTCCTGCCTGCAGTAATTTAGTGGCTTATTGTGATGTGTGGGTCACTTTCTGAGACAAAGAGAGTCAATATAATGGCTTCTGCCATGAACAGCTGTATTTCGTGGCCTTTCTTGGACTGTGTTCAAGAGTAAACTCCTGGATCTTGGGCACCCTGAGAACATCTCAGGGTTTAAAATTCCTGAGATAAAATAATTAAGTTTTAGATCCATAACTGACCAACGGACTCAATGAATGTGCTTTGCCTGGGAAAACCCTAACCTCTCCAAACTCACAGACCCATGTTCAAGCCCATGAAGTTAAGTACAATTTAAAAGGCTGAATGTGTAAAAAGAATCACTGTGTTTATAGGCAATCTGTTTACACTTTCAAAGCCATTAGAGTGATAGTGATAAAAATTCACCAATTGGGGCCCTAAAATCTCTAAAACGCAATTTGTTTGTTGAGGCCTATTAGAATTCATGAAGAAGATAATTAACTCTTTTTCAGCATCCCTGGGACTCACTTTGACAAGTCTGAGATGGGCTGCTGGCTGGAAATTATAGAAGGTTTGAATCTAGGTTCATGGGGAGTTTCTAATGTATGGAATTTCTTTGGTTGACTGCTTTTGGTGAGGAGGAATCCAGGTCAATTTCCCCCAGTTTATTAGAGGTTTTATGACTCCTCTTTTTCAGAATTGGCAAACTCCTTTGCTGTGCATTCGCTACTTCTGACTTGAGAGTTGGAAGTCTTGTGCAGTCTACTCGTATAAGATGCTGGAGTATCACAGTTCCACACTTCAAATAGCCTGGGCTAGGAGGAGGACACCTTGATGGGGTTTACCACAAATGTTTCGATACAGTCACTGGAATTGCATATCATGCTGTTCTGTTCAAAGCACAGCTGTGTCTGTTAACATAGCTGATCTCAGTGCTGTGAAAGCAGGAAGGACTATGATTTCTAAAATCACATTTTTAAGAATTTATTTCTGATTATGAAAATAGTGCATATTCATTATAGAAATTTTTGAAAATACTGAGAATCATGAAGAAAATAAAGCTTGCCTGTAATTCCCCACTTCCCAGAAAGAGCCACTTAAAACCTTCTGGAATATATCCCCTCCCACACATACTCCTTTTTGTATGTATTTGCACAGATACCTGTAGATTATATTTTTTAATTTGAGATCATTCTGTAAAGATACTATATTGTTCTAGGCCTTTCACTTACAAACATGTACCCATGTTATAAATGGTTCTTGAAACCCCACTGTTTAAAAGCTGAATAGGTTTCTGTCTGGAGAGTGTATTATAATATTGTTGAGTAACTAGGTTATTTTCAGTTGTTCCCTATTCTACTCAGTGTCATGAAGTATGTTCCAGGATATACATCTATTTATTTTTTTCATTTGAAGCACAGCTCTGATTATATCCTGAAGGCAAACTCTTAGAGATGGAATGGCTAGGATGTTTCTGTCCACTTTTTGAGGATTATTATGTAAAGTGATAGATAGAAAGGTGAGGGTTTGATCCCAACTTGGTGATGGGAAAACTGAAGAGCAGACACTCGTGCTTACTTGCCTCAGGGTACACAGTGGAGCAGCCAGGTGACCCTATGGAGCCATTCACCTTGCTGCAACTCTTACCACCTGAGAGGTGAGGACAGCACCTTGGCAAGGCTAAGCTAGGTTACCACATGGCCATTGTGGGCTCTCTTCACAGCACCTATTTGAATGTGGTATGTGATACTGATGGAGATGAATGAAATTGTCATTCTACTTCATGTCACTGCTTCTCAGAGCTTTCTGGGCTTTCCCTCTCCTCATCTCTCCCCAGCTCAGTGCTATCTCAGGGTGGCTGCAGGCCACCTGGCTGCACGTTTGCTTGCCTTCCTGTTTAACCTAAAACATTTTGGAGGATGCCTATCAAGTTTCACACCTGGTGTTAGCTGCAAGGGGCACAAAGGTACATGGATTCAGTCCTGACCCTCAAAGGTCATCTAGGATGACAATGCATACAGGTAACTGCGGCAAAGTGTGATGAAGACATAGTCCCAGGGCTGTGAAAGAATCAGAAATGTCCCATTTGTAAAGCGTATTGCGCTGTTCCTGGTGCATGACACACCTCTGGTCTGCTGCCTCAGTAGACCCCTTTGGATTTCTATTCTATAGTATTTGTTTTGCCCAGACTTGTCCCCAAAAGTCTTCTCACTTTTGCTCCTTTTTGCTCACGGCTTCTTTGACTTGCTTCCCATTGTTTTTGTATACAGCAGGCATCTAATAAGTAATTGATGGTGTGGCCTGTCCCTGGCTTCTGGGTACCTTTATCCTGGGCCTATTCTTACTACTGATAAGTTTTCAAGAAGTTGCACCTGTCCCTGAGTCTCATTTTCCTTATTTGTAATATTAAGGGAAGAAAACCCAAGTAACTGCTAATAAAAAATAATGGTAAACACTGAGCACTTACTATGTACCATGTACTGTTGTAAGAACTTCACCCATATTAGCCCACTAAAGCACACATCTTTGTGGGGTTGGGGTTACTGTTGTCCCATTTCTCAGGTGATGATCCAGGGCCCAATGCCACACGGCTGGATGGTGGGACCATGAGGGAGGCAGACATCAGAGATTGCTCTCTTGACACTGTCCTCCACTTAATTAGGACCCTTGCCACACATTGTACTTGGAATGGCACAACACTTGCGGTATGATTTTGGGAGTTTAATATGGTTAGTTTGGGAGAGCAGAAAGTCTCTTGAGTTGATAATGTATTGCACAGCAGGCATGGGGACTTCCAGGACCTCGGCTGTTCCCTCCCCAAGGCTATAGAACATCACCGAACCAGGGAACCGAAAGGCTGGGAGAGACCTCATAGGAAAAGCTCCTTTTTCAACCATCCATTCACTTGCTCACTCACCAACATCTTGAGCACCTGCTATTAAAAGTCATTATACTACATGTTGGTCTTGCCATGGAGACTAAAAACAGGCATGGCATCTGCTCTTGGGAAACTCACAACCCGGAAAGCCGGGAAATATCATGTCACACAGCTGGCGGGACTGTTGGGAGAGAAAACAGTAGATGAAAATGTTTTCAGTTGAAATGCCTAATTCTCTCCAGACTTCCAGGAAGGGGCCTGACAATTTTGGCACAAGGATTGTCTTCTTTCCAGTGTGTGGCTTACGTTCCTGGGTCTGGCAAGTCCAGGGTTAGTAGCAGAGAACTCTTGTCCAAAGCACTAATTTGGAGGCTGAGATTTATTGTTGTCACAGCACCTGGGTTACAAAAATAAGCTTTGTCATAATGGAGGAAGAAATGAGAGGAAAATAAAGGCAGGTTTTAGATCAGTTGCAGATTTTTTTCTCCTCTCTATTGAGATTTATACTAAGTCAAAATGCCTGGTACTCAGATTGATTTGAATGGAAAAAATAGATATACATATATATGCATGTTTGAACAATGTCAGGCTTCCAATGTGCCTCTAGTTCCTCTGTAAATCCCCAATCTAGGAGTTTCTTCTGTAGCTTGATTCCAGCAAGAACAGGCGCTGCTTCAGTATTCATTTCAGTGGCATTGACAATACTGACAATATAATTGACCTAAAAAGTTCTGGATTTCCTGTTAATGCACTTTAGAAATGTACATCAACTACCAAAAAAAAAAAATCATTTCTATCTACATTTCACTTGATTTCCATTTTCAAGAGAGAGGCTTCATCATTATTATTCTATTTGAATAGCACTGATATCTTGAAGGATGGAAGGAGATTTCTATTGTATGCGGGAGTACTTTATTTCGATATTTTCTTTGTCTGATTATACATGATAAACACACATTAGTGACATTTCGTGCATGTTTGGAAGATAAATGGGGATATCTCTTTAAACCATTCCTGACACTTGCTAACCTGTGAGCTTAATGGCATTTTCTCTTTGATTCAATAATTTGTCTGTCAAAAAAAAGCTGGGCTGACATTCTCCTTGTTGTGGGATTGAAATGGAAAGAAATCTCTTCTCTTGAAGATAATTTTTTTTTTTTTAAATTGAGGGGAACATTTTAGGATAAAAATGTTTTTGAAATTATTTGGGTTTTTGGTGGTGGAGGTGGGGGATAGTGGGTGGGAGGGTAGCGCTGATGAATGCGAGAGCCCTGGCATTATATGTGTGGCAAGTGATCTTAAAGGGGGGCCCATTACCTCAGTCTGCAAGTCCTTTTGAAATAATTAGGGAATGTGTGAAATCTTGCAAATAAAGATGGCTCCTACTGGGGTGTCTCCTGGGAGCCGTCAGCCTTCCTCTCGGTGGAGGTGGCTGGGTGGGTTGTGCATCTGTGTGCGTAGGCACAGCTCTGACTCCATGCACCTGCCTTGGTTCCCCTGGACGAAGGAGTGAGAGGGAAGGCAGTTCCAGCATCATGCCAGAGAGGCTCCAAATCCAGATGCCTGTTTTTCCTTTGGAGATTTGGAGCAGCCTCATTCAGGGGCTGTGGTGAAAGTGAATTGAGCGGTGAACCTAGAGTTTAGGGAGACACACGGTGGGCTGCAGGTGGGGCTTAGAGCTCATGAGGGAGCCGTTTGCATCTGTGAGAAAGGTGGCCTCACATGTTGGGCGTGAGGGACCATTTCAGAGCTGTATCCTGTGACCCCAGGATGTGCTGCTAACCTGTCTCCTCGGGCCCCTCCCTGCCCTGCATGTGAGAGCTTGTTGGAAGTCCGATTACGTAAAGTTGATCTGAATAGTCAGGGAGCAGAATGGAAGAGGTTGCTTGGTGTTGAGAATCTGCTTTGCTCCCTTCCTGCTTCTTCACCGTAAGGGGTCTTCACATGCTCCATTAGAAAACAAGGATTTATCAGGCCCTTGTATGTGTTCCAGGCACAGTTCTAGGTCCCAGGAATGTACTCCAAGTCATATAACTTGCCCATAGTGAAGTTAGGAATAAAACCCAGGTTTCTCGACTCCTGATCTGATGCTTTTCTGGCACACCACCCTGCCTTCCTGGAGACCCCATCTCCTGCAGGAGGCTGAAATTCTTTCTCATTATTTGGTTGTTCCTCCTCATGGCTTCCGGTTCCCCTGAGAACCCAGGTCAGTCATTTCATGCTGGGTTACCCTAGCAAAACGCAACAAACACAAACAAATAAAAGTGAAGTCATCAACCATCACATGTGTTTTCCCAGGCTGGATTTCCCACTAGCAAGCAGCGCCCTTCAAAACCTTTGGACATCTTGAGCACTGTTCCTTTAGAAGCCCCATCACACAGCATATCAAACATATTAAAACTAACCCCCATCTCATGTTAAACATGTTTTATGAAGTTTTGAGGTGGAATTTTGGGGATGGATTTTAAAAATCATTTTTATAGTTTTGAGGTTTAAGAGTAAATTCATTATCACTTAAACTTTGTTTAACTATAAAGCTTGAGTTGATTTGCACTTAACTGACCAATAAATATAATATTTTTGTTAAACTTTAATGAAACATGTCTTAATCTTAGTTTTGCAATTTTCATTTCACATTTTAGAGCAATTTGTTTTCAGATCTCAAACATTTCACTGGCCTTTAGTGAGTATAGATGGGAGCCCTTGGCAATAGGCCTGTAGCTCCTCATGGATGAAAAGCCCTAAAAATAGACTTCTTTGCACCTACCCACCCAAAACCAAATTGTAGAGTGCAACATTTGCTGCCCCTTGGGTTTGGGGAACCCCAGATGGGCTTGTTGGAAAACCTCTTCTAAAATCCCTGGGCCTGGCCTGAGTAACCCTGAGCACTCAAGGTGAACTCCTGTTTCTGCTTGCCATGGTGTCTGAGTCAGCTTGGGCTGCCATAAGAAAATACTGCACACCAGGTAGCTTAAATACAGACATTTGTTTCTCACAGTTCTGTAGTGTGGAAGTTCAAGGTCAAGAGCCAGTTCTGTTTCCAGGGAAGACTTTTCCTGGCTTGCAGATGGCTGCTTTTTTGCCGGGTCCTCACAACCTCCCATGGTAGAGAGAAGATACCCTGGTCTCTCTTCTTCTGAGGGTACCAAACTCATGACAGGGTCTCACCCATGTGACCTCATCTAACCCCAATTATCTCCAAAGACTGCATCTCCAAATACTACTTATTCAAAATACCATCACACTGAGGGTTAGGGATTCAATATATGAATTTGAGAAGGTTAGGGAGTGGGCACAAACATTCACTCCCTAACGTACAATATGGTGGAAACACCCAGGCCTCAGAGTCTGTGGGTTTCACATCCCAGGCCAACAACTTTTAGTAGTGGTTAGTCTCTGAATTTCAGCTCCTACATCTGTAAAATGGGGATGGTAATCAATTTGCAGGGTTATTTGCATTAGAAGTAATGTTTATAAAGGGTCCAGCCCCCAGTAGGTACCTCTTCTCATTGTAATTTACCCAGTCATGTGGGGGCATCTTTAATGAAATGAAACAGCAGCTGTTATGTGTGAAGTTACAACAAAGAGACACACAGAGCAGGGAGACAGGCCAGGAGCATGAGTGGAGGCAGGCAAGCAGGTAAAGTCCTTGGCATTGAGGCAAGGAGGGGCTCCTATAAAACAAGTTTTTTTCCCTAAGTTTCTGGGAAGTCTCAGGCTTTCAGGGAACTCCTCAGGCTGTGCCAGAATGCAAAGAGTGGACTGAGAGGCCCTGCCTTCTGGGCCTGGGGATGATTCAGGGGTGAAAGATCCCCAAGCTGGGAAGACTCAGCTGAGGATTTTTCAACAGAAAACAATCTACAGTCTGCCATTTATTTATTTGTTTATTTAGTTAGTTTGTTTGTTTTTGCCATTTCCAGAATGAGAAACACAAACAGAAATGAGTTTTATAAATGTGGGAGTTTTGTGCCTGGGGTGGATGGAGGTGGGGGTTGGTGTTAACGTGCAAATGGCCCTAGATTTTGCAGATTACTAGCATCTGGGGAAGAAACAAATGCCCAGCATTTAGAAAGCCATCAGAACAGAGAGCACCACCCCTGGCTGTGAGAATGGGTGGGCAGTGATATGGCAGCCCTCCTTCCTGGGTGCTCCACCATTGGAGGGGATTGCTGGGCAGAAAATCAGAGGCTGTGAGTAGTCCCTCAAATCCTTTCACTTGAGTCAGCCCGCAGCCAATGAACCTTCCTGACTGACTCAAGGCAAGCCTGGCTGGCCCGCAGTGGGAGCAGTGTTGCCCGGTCTACCTTCTTTCCCCGCCACCCGCTCTCCCTTCTTTCTCCTACTCGAATGAGTGCTCAGTGTGTGTCAGGCACTATCCTAGGTGCTTGCATGAAATCCATCGGCAAAACTGAAAATCTTATAAGACATTAAACAATAAACATGTCTCACAAGGACACCATGTTGGAAGGCAAACTATGTTATGGAAAAAAGAAAGACAGCAGGTGATAAAATGAGTTGTCCTGGGCAGAGGTGGCAAGACAGGTTGCAGGGTGGTCAGGCAGCATTAGGAAGGCGAGTTGAGTAAACACCAGGCGAGTTGCGGGAGGGAGCTGAAGGACAAAACGCCTGTAAAATAACTATCTATGAGCTCATAGTGTCTGGTAGCGGGAGGAAGAAGCCAGTCAACATTGGAATGCCTGAAATATCATTTCTTCCTATTAAATCTAAGCAATGTGGCTTAGAGAGATGAGGAATAGCTGTGCCTGCGAGTCCTTAATCTTATGTGGCTCATGGTACCACGAGGTGTAGTGCTTGGTATCAAATGGAGATTGGGACATGGGTATAAAGCCAGAGTTCTCTAGCCCAGGTGGGGTTTTGGGGTCTCTAATGGCTCAAAACATTTGTTGGATGAATGGTTGGATGAATATGAGTGGTTGAATGAAGAAATGAGTGAATAAATTAATCAATGAGCAAATGAATGAACAATGAATGGAGCCTGATTAAAATTCTTATCTGTGTTAAGAATAGATAATTTACAAGTTCACACTGTAAGTTACTGGTTGCACACTTATTTTTAGTAGTAATTTTTAAGGTGCTTTGCAATATTTAAAATATATAGGCATTTACACCATTGAATACATTTTCAAATATAATGAAAAATGATCTAATTTTAAATATGTTTAGGTGTTATGGTATAGGTAGAGTGTATTTTCTGAACCAACAGGTGACTTCCCCTCCTGTGTAAAGTGAGAGCAGACTGCTTTATAAACTTGTGAATCACAGTTTCTTGCTTATGGATAATTGTTGCTTTTGGTCTTCAGACATGACATGGAGATCGATGCAGAGTAAATTGCTGGTTACTAAACTTTGCATATTTTCAGAAAGACCTGGGGAAACGTACAGAGAGAGCGGCAGACAGTGTCAGGCAGGCCACAGACTGGCCACCTCCTGGGCCTGCGTTATCACAAGTTTCAGGTATGGTGACCAACGTCTGTAGTTTAAAAATTGTTTCTCAGGTGATTTTCTTGTCGATAGTGTAGGGGAAGGACCCACTGCACGAAAGCCAACTTGGAGGGCAGAGGGTATGTCCTTTTTTTAAAAAAGGTTTTACTTTATTAGTATCTACCAGTACATGGATACGCAGTAAATCCTAATTGCAGGAAGGCAAATAAGACAGATTTATCCCCCTCCAACAAGATAGCATTTTAGTCTTCTTTCTTTCTCGCTCTCTTGTTTATCTTTTCCCTAAGTGTAGGACTACTCTGTATAAATTACTGTACTATTTGCTTTAGCTTTACAACATTTCGAAGCTACATAATATTCTAGAACGTGGAAGTAACCCATCTTTTCAGCTTGCTAAAATCCATTGATTTACTCTGCTTTCCTCATAGAAAAACGTTGCTAAACCTTAGCTGACTAAGTAAACGAAGAGAACATAGCTGTCTTATACCATCACCCCACGTCAGTTTCCCATAGGAAGTTTGGTGTTAAAATTAAGCCAGATTCCTTGGCACAGGTAGTTCCAGCTACTTGGGAGGCGGAGGCGGGAGGAGCATTTGAGCCCAGGAGTTTGAGGCTGCAGTGAGCTATGATTGTGCCACTGCACTCCAGCCTGGGTGACAGAGCAAGATGCTATCTCTAAAAATAAATAAATAAGTAAATACATTAAAAAATAAATGAATGAACCACTTGACTTAGTTCTTCTTAAGGAATGTTCTAGGCTGTGGTGGGAATCCCTCTGATGCAGGGGTTCAGGCAGACTGGAAAGGAAGTCATTGTTTCATAAAGGGAAAGGGAACAGATCAGCCAATGAGAAAGGTTGATGGGGCAGAGGCCTCAGGCAAGGTCCAGACCCTGTCTTCAGCTTCTGTGAATGTTTAAGGAGCTAGGACTTTTTTTCTCTTTCTGGATCATCCACCCAATAATATAGGGCAGGACACGGTGAGGACTGTGAAAGACCCAAGAGCCCTGGAGCTCCCTGTGAGTCGTCTGAGGGTGTTCTGAGGAGTGAGGGTTTGAACTGAGTTCAGAAGGAGAGATGGCCTGAACTCTGCTGAGAGAAGGCTCCGGTGGCCCTGCCACATCCGTGGAGAGAGCCGTTTTGCCTCTGTCTGGCCATGTGAAGACGGGCTGGCTGGTGTGGAGGACTCTTGGAAACCAGGTGGGTAAGAAACCAAATAAGGTAACATTCTGTTGTTTCTCCAAGAAGAGAAACAACCGCCACAAAAAGCTCAGCTCTCTGCAGAGCCAAGTTCCAAGAGCCCCTTTCACAGACACATAAATATTTAATAATCATCTGTCTACAACCAATCTAGGGGAAAAAAATCTTTAAATAGACTGCTCGAAAGGCCAAAACCTGAATTTTAATTGAGGTACTTTGAATTACTCCCATTAGTCAGTCGCTCTGACTTTTTCTTAGAGAGGGCTGGATTGTTTTTGAAAGGGGGATCGAGATTATTAGCAGCCCTTAAAAAAAAGAAAACCTGCTGATCCTACTAAATAATAAACTAGGCTTCTTTTTTAAAAAGACGTGGCTTTCTCTGAGCTTCAAGGAAGAGGGTAAAGTAAGATGAGCCCACATTTTAGAGTTGCAATTTGAAAAGCAAGTGTTAAGGGCATTCAGAAGCCTGGCTAAGCATTTCCTTGGCAAAGCACTCTTGCAATGCTCCCTGGTCCTGCTAAAGTTTGCAGGATGGAGAAGGGGTGTGTGTGTGTGTGTGTGTGTGTGTGTGTGTGTGTGTGTGTGTGTGTGTGTTTATATATTTTCCCTCTCTCTGCCCCCTGGGCCTGCAGTCTTCTGTAGCCAATGTAACAATCCTCTAGAACGAACCCCTTGTATCTCACGCTAGCCAATTTCGACAGTCTAAAGTGCTCAAATTGAGCCATTTTGTTCTCTGTAAAATAAACCTCAGGCCATTATGCGTGGTTTTTCATTCACCCGCCTCCTTGTCACCCCTCCCTTGGCCCCTCTCTGCCTACCCTCCCTTCCTTCCCCATTCTCTCCTCTTGCTCCCCCTCTGACGAATGGGAGGGAAGCAGACATCCTTTAGGAGACCGCTGTTTTCAGTCCAGGCATGTCAACTTCACTCTGGCACAATTTGCTTTGAGATCTGTGGCATGGAGCGGGGCCGCAGGGTCACCCCCCCACCATAATTGATCTTGCTTATTCATCTGCTTCCTGCGTATTGCCCTCTCCCCACGCTGGCCTTTGTTTGGATAAATTGTTGGAAGATTTACTGTGGTGCTGAAAGCTGCCTGCCCTGGTGTCCCCACCACCTCTTCCAGGGTGAGACGGTAGAGTGGCACTTAGGGAAGAAACTTCTCCTTCCTCCCCACCATCCCAAACCTAGAGGACATCTCTTGGCGTCACAATTCAGGGAATTTCCAGACTAATTTACTATGGAATCACTTTGCACGGCCCTTGTGCACTGGTACGAGAAATATTAATTGGTGTGTGATCCCGAGATGCTCTTGGAAGGATTTATCGTTGGAAGCAGAGGAGGGGAAGGGGAGCCTAGGCCGTCTTTGTGATGGCTTGGAGGCTGCGCTCACTTGCTTCAGATTATTTTAAAAACCAATGGTCATGATGGATCTAAATCCAGTAATTTATTCGATTTTGGGTCATTAACCCTTGTTCTGCTTATGGCAGCAAATGACTTCATCGTCAGAGATGATGAGTGTTCTGAACTGTGGGGATACTTGGCTCTCTCGAGCTCTCATCTGAAAATCAATTTTAAGCAAGTAGCAGGCGTTAGAAATCCTGTCTGCGTTACAGGTTTCTGCAGTATTTCCTCCAGGATTTGAAGAAGCAGGGAGGGCTGGGAGGGAGGAGAAGCCCCCGGGAAACTCCTATTGCTGGGGTGTTTGTGTTGAGGTGCCTAATGTCCTGAGAAGGCTACACAATAGACTGTCAAAATGGTTCTTTCTGAGTGGGGCGCGGATCACGGTTTGGAAACAGGGAAAGGGAAAGAAAGGAGCAAGCCTCCATTGAGTGATCCTGCCTGTAGACTGAATAAAATAGCTTGAAATCATTGTTTTGATTCCCACTGACTGAAGGCTGGAGGGGCTTTACTGGCTAAGCTTTTAAATCGCAGCAGTTTAAATACTTTTTTTTTCTTTTTTGCCTGGTGTACCCTTTCTCCAGTTGACCTTGAAACACATTAACTTATCTTTGGAAAAACAAAAAACCAACACTCTTGGCCTTCAATTCCTAGACTGGCTTCTGTCTTGAGGTGTTATATAAATAGGTAGCATCACCCACCACTGCTGGCTTCAGGGCACAGGGGACTGGCGTGGCCAGTGCTGACCTGCTTCCCACCAGGCACACACTCCCGTGGGTCCCCACGCTGCAGTCCTCTGCCATGCCAGACAAACTGGCTGGCAGCGTTTGGGATCAGAGAATTCCTTCCCTGCCTTTGAAGATAGAATCAATGTTGACAGGTGCTGGAGAGGTCTCCGAGAACAGGCCCATCTTTAACCACTGCCCACGTGGGCCTGTGCCTTCCTGAAACACAGTCATGTGAGATCCCTTCCACTGCTGACTTTTAAGTTGAAATATTTACGGGGAAAATACGAGCTTTTAGAAACTTTTAAGTGGAAGAGATTTAGTAATTATTTGGCCAATTCTCTTACTTTTTTTGCAGTTGATGAGCCTGTGGCATAGACATATCAAGTGCCTTGTCCAAAATCACACATACTGCAGGGAGCAGAAGTGATCCTGAACCCAGGTGTCCTGAGCAGTGGGGTGCCTGGGTAGGGATGGCAGCGGGTTGCCCAGGTGCAGGTAACAAGGGACTGCACTGTCTGCAGAGAATTTATAAACAACAAAAAAAAAAAACCCTCATTCTGCTTTTAATGACCACCATGAGCTGACGAGTCTCAACAATGTCAGAGTTAAAAACACCCCTCTCTGCCAAGGTGGGTGCTCCCACTAGCCCCCTCCCTGCCTCTTTGGTACCCCACTGCTTCTGACTCCCAGTTCTGTGTTTTTCTCACTAAACTAAGATGCAACCCTCATCAAATAGCAAGCGAACAAAAAACCAACCTTATGTCAGAAATACTCCCTGCTTCTTTTGGAGTTAAGTAAGGAAAATCGCTTTTTGATGAGCCCGCATTAGCTAGAAATGGTGCAGAAAAGTGCAATGTCTTAAAATTTGAAGGTAGGGGGCCCCTAAAGAGAAATGATGGGATTTGTCGGCTCTCTCCTCGCCTGCATCCCTCTGACATGGGAGTGTGGAGTACGGGCCTGGAGGTCGCAGCCCTGCTCTAGGTAGATTCAGCAGAGCCAGGGACTCTCTCCATTACCTTCCAAACCTAATTCTCTCCCATGTTTTGTTAGAGCCTAGTGGGAACCTCCCAGTGGTATGAGGGCCTGGCCAGCTTTTATGTGTGTCTCTTTGTGGCCATCTGGGCCAGACTGTTGCTGTCCAGGTCTTCCTTCTCCTCCGGAGCCGCTCCCTGAAATAGGTGGGTAAATATCAGTCTGACTTCAGCTGCCGAGTCATCAGTCCTGACAGACGGCTGCCTCTTTGCCGAGCAACCCCCCTCCCTGCCTCCTCCCCCAACCCCTCATTTTATCTTCCCCCTGTCAGAACTCACCCTTTGGCAGAAATCTTTTCCGAGAGCTAAATGTGAGCCTCAAAGAGATGCCGTCAAGGTATTTTTCATAATTTTCAAAGGTAATTTCCTTCCCTCCCCCCACCCGCCTTCTCTCTGTTATAATTATGTCTTAGCAGCTCCCCAAATCAGCATAGCAGCCAAGTCCCCTCCCCCTGAAGGTGGCCGCCTTTTCCCCCATACAACAGGCCTGGGAAAAGGCCTTGGAGAGCAATGCTGGGCAGCCAGAGGCTTCCTCACCATTGCACTGCTGGGCAAGCTGGTGGCCTTACCCTCCCAGGATGATGGACTTAAAATGGCTTTGTGTCACTTTTGGTCTAGAGATTGCACTGCACCCTGAGGCATTTCCTTAAGTGCCAGGTCTGTGATGGTGTTTAGGGTGTTTAAATTACTCTCACTGTAATTTATATCCATATTTTTAAGAGTAGGCAACATCCGTTCCAGGACATTCTCTGCAGTTTCTTTACCCTCCCACTCCCCCCTCTCATGCCTCCTTACTCTCTCAGGAAGGAGCCAAGGAAAGAATTCCTCTTTCTCCCTGAATCCTGACCTCTGCCTCTGCCACCTCTGAATGCCGCCTGTGGCAGGTCCATAACAGGTGGCCTGGCCACAGGAACGGGAGGAGGACTGGCCTGTGTCTCGGGCCCTCTGCAGGGATCTAAGCATGGCCAGCTCCGGCTGAACACAGATCCTGAGGGTAAATTATCTTCCACTAGGAATCCTGGGACTTGACATTCAAAAATTCTATTCATTGAAAACAGACCAGCCCCGAAAACCTGGTTTAGTAGATAAAATCTGTAACCACAAGAGGATAAATCGAGTTTGGCTTGTTTGTACTGGTCTAATTTAATATGATCTCCCTTGGAGTTTCCAGCGTCTAGATTTTCTAGATCATTAAATCCATTACTTTTCAGTGTTAACTTTTTTTTAGGAGGATGAGGTAAGGAGTGGATAGATTTTTTAGTGGCATCCCACACTCATCATGGGAGCCTCATCAAAGCCCATTTGGGGTATGAAGTGACTAATTTCTAAGCCCAGGGGCTCTGAAGAGGATTTTCATCCATTTATCACAAAAGACCCCAGCAACCAGTCAGGAAGGGGGTCTGCTGGCTGCAGCCACGGCTGTAGTCAGCCCCACAGAATGAAGAGTGGGGCCACTTCCAACCTCCCCAAAAATGCCAAATGCCAGGATGAGGGGTGCGAGAATGTGGCCATCTCATCTCCCCCACACCTGGGATGGTCTGCAGAGCCATGGAGCTATTGCCATGAGCCAATGTGTGACCTTGAGCCAGTGGGCCACCTCCCCTGTCCTCAGTTCTTCCATGTGACTGGTGGA
This sequence comes from Callithrix jacchus, assembly GCF_049354715.1. NCBI lineage: Eukaryota > Metazoa > Chordata > Mammalia > Primates > Cebidae > Callithrix > Callithrix jacchus. The sequence goes on along the minus strand of NC_133513.1, from coordinate 54,154,977 downwards.
GTGGGTCTCACCTGCCTCTCAGCATCAGTGGGCGAGGCAGGTGAAAGCTGCCTGCGAGGGTTGTGTGCAAGTCTTAAGTGCTTGTGAAAGTAGCCATCACCATCTTCTTAAGATTAACCGCTCTGAGCCTCCGTTTTAATTGCGTAGGGAAGGAATTATGTGTGACTGAGATTTTAACCCCATCTGCCCTTCCCCTATGGAGTGGTGGCACCTTGAAGAGTGACTATTTTGTTCCATCTCTATCCTCCAGGGATCAGCTTTGGACAGGTGAAGCGAAACACGTGACCAAGATCTTTACTCTGAGGGGAGATGCATAGGTGCATCCCTGCCTTCCCATGTCTGCGGACTGCATGGGATGGAAGGAGGAGCCCAGAGGCGAGGGCAAGCCATGCATAGCATCCTTCCCTTTACTCCCTTCTCAAAGGCCAGGATGGGAGGAGGAGGTTGGAGTGAGGCTGGCCATAGAACTCCAGGGCCTATATGGGAGGACTGTCACACTCTAGGGTTAGGGGCAGGGTCTGAGTGCAGTTCAGGGTTGCCAGGTTGCCAATGGCTTGGAGAGGAGCAGCGGCTTTGCCCAAAGCTGGCTTCTGGAGGGCAGTTAAGTAGAGGCCTGCCGTCAGCACTGGGCTTCTGTCTACTGGTTGCTCAAGCCCTTGGGCTGCACTGGGTTCCTCTCCTTGATGGAACAGTGTCTTCCAACCAGAGTTTTCAGCCACTGTACTTTGTCATCAGACACAGCTGCAGGCCACGGTGCATCTCAGAAGCCCCTGTCAGGGCTACACTCTTGCTCTAGGACAGAGCTCACAGCCCAGATACAACACGAGAGCTTTTCTGTCCCGTTCCCGGAGTGAAGAGTCAGTGGGACCCTACTGCACCTGTTCATTTTATTGTGAATTTGAATCCGTGGCTGTGTGTGTTTGTAGGGTGTGTGTGGGGGCTGGAGTATGCTTTCCTCCAAGTCTTTTTTAAACTTTACTAAGATGGTTCTTTCATTTTTGGCATTATCCTTTAAATACGTAGTCCCTTTGGCTCTTCCCCCAGCCCCTCATATCCCCTCTAAACAATATAAAGCATGGGAACAAAGTGGGCTGGGATATGAGTTGTGCCACTCGCCAGTTCATAACGAGGCAGTGCATGCGTGCACACATGTGTGTGTATGTGTGTGTGATGGACACAGAGTTAAACCTGTCATCAAGTGGTGTCCTTCCATGGGCAGCAGAAGACACTGCATAGTGTCTTTTCCCGCATAATGGGACTGTCTTTTCATACAAGCTTGTTTCAGGATATAAGCCCATGCGGTCTTAACAGGTCAGGAGCGATAGTAAAAACCTGTTGTCTGGCTTTGTTTTTGGAATAATGGAGTCACTAATCTACTTGATCTGGCCAAGTCAGATAAAGGAGAAAGTGAGGGATGCCCCTGTTTCAGAGATGGAAGGTACTTGTAAAAGCAATTTCTTTGGGGGAGGGGGAGAAGGGGGAGACACATAGGGGAAAAAAAAGGGAGCAAAGACTGTTGGAAACCTTTTAATTAGTACTAATTACCTCAGCAGAAAATGTTGGAAGCTTAAAGGATTTGTGTCAGCAAGTGAAAGATCAAAGATCGCTAGGCTCGCATTTTAATCTGTTGGCTATAAAAAGGAGTGAGGGGGGGTGGTAATGGGACCCAGGAGAATGGCTGCCCAGGTGGCACTGTCCTTAATCCCTTCTTTACTGCTGTAGCCTGAGGCCTAGTCCCAATTACATAATATGATGATTTAATTTAATTTAATTTTTTTTTTTTGCTTTGACTTTGGGCATAGAAAAGAGGAAGGGTCATTTTTCTCCCCTTCACTGAGGATGGGGTGGGGCTTGTGATGGTCGACTTGGGAGCTGCACAATCCCTTCTTTGATTTTCCCAATCCTTTTCCCACTCAGCAAAATGACATTTTAATTTCAAATTAAAACAACAATAACCACCTCCCCACACACAGAAGAGAGCTCTTGAAGGATAAAGGGGTCTCTGGGTATACAAAGAAAGTAAGGGCCTTTTGTTGGTTGAGCTGTGGTTGGGGCATACCTGGGGCAACAGGTAAAATGTGTTAATAGGAAGCTCTACCTACTGGATTCATCACCATGACAGTTCCTTAAAAGTCCAGTAGGGCAGGGACAGAGGGAAGTAGCCAGGAAGGATGAGGAAGAGTGGAGTTGACAAGTCATATCACCCATCTTAGAAGACCTCTGTTTTTCTCTCTGTCTCCACCCTATTCTCTTTCTCTTTCAGAATGGATTAGGCTGGGGCAAGGGCTGTTAGCAGACCCTGTTGGTGCTCTGCCCATATTCCCTTGGCAGTCACCATTCTTAACTACAGACACCTGTACTCTGTCCTCTGGCTGCTTGAATCTGCTCAGTCCTCAACCAATGACTGATGGCAGGAGGTTGGTTATAGCCCAGCTCCCTCGTCCCAAACTGAGATGTCACTAAGAGGTGATCCACATTCCATCTCGTACCACTCTAGAGAAGTTGGCAGTCAACTGCTGGTCAACTCAGTATGGCCTGCTGTTTTTGTTAAAATATATATTTTTATATATTTTAGCAGATTATATAAATGAATACATTATGTAAATGAATAACATTGTTATGCCTATTTATTTTATTTTATTTTTTTGAGATGGAGTCTTGCTTTGTCACCCAGGCTGGAATGCAATGGTGTGATCTCGGCTCACTGCAGCCTCTGTCTCCTGGGTACAAGTGATTCTCCTGCCTCAGCCTCCCAAGTAGAGGCACTTGCCTCTACACCCAGCTAATTTTTTATTTTTAGTAGAGACAGGGTTTTACCATGTTAGTCAGGCTGGTCTTGAACTCCTGACCTCAGGTGATCTGTCCACCTCGGCCTCCCAAAGTGCTGGGATTACAGGTTTGAGCCACCGTGCCCAGCCTGTTATGCCTATTTATTTCCATATTGTCTATGTACTGCTTCCACATGGAGCTGAGTAGTCTTAACAGAAATTACATGACCCACAAATCCTACTATATTTGCTATCTGGCTATTTACATAAAAAGTTTGCTGATGTCTGACCTCACAGGGTTAAACCCAGCTGCCCTTAGCAGTAACCCACCTCATAATACATTCTTTACTGACATCTTTCCCCTTTTAATCTCACTTTCTGGTGCTTTGTGTGATCACTTCCCAAATATATGACTTGCACTCATCCTCATTTCAAGGCCTGTTTCTAGGAACTGCAGCTCTACACCTTGTGTGCATATACATACTAAAAGGACAGAGTCCCTGCAGATAGTGCTGGTTCATCCCATTTCTTCCAGAGACCAAAGCTGACACCATCAAAAACATAATGAACCAAATAGCAGTTCAGCTTGGAGAACTCAAAAATGCTTTAACATGCTGCCACTTTGACTGAAGGATTTTAGTTCAAGCCAGTGGACCTCTGTTCCACAACTTAGACTCCTTCTAAAGCTTAGGCTTTAGGAGATAGGCCTCAGGAACAATCTAGAAGGAAGACTAGTAGAATTGAGGATCACTGGCTAGTAGAATTGGTAGAATTGAGGATCACTGGCTCTGGATCAGTGAGTGTGGCTCAGCCCTCTGGGGCATGGCACTTTGGCTTCATGGGATGCATGACCTTGAGTCGCCGACTATTAGAAGACTAGTCTCCTGGCTGCAGCATCTAAATATCCACTCCCTCTAGGAAAGGCTACCAGAGAAGGTTTCAGACCCAGACCTCCTGACGTTGAGCTTATGTCTCTTCAGAATCATATATGTAAATGCAAAGTGCTCGCCATCCAAAATCTGATATAGACTCCCTCCTTGTGTATTGTTCTCTGTTATCTTCTGACTTCAGTTAGTTAAATTTGATACCCATTTTACCATGATGCCAGAGAGGGACTCGGTTGGAAGATTGAAGAAATAGATGTGCCAGTACTTTTCCAGGTGTATTAGTTATCTATTGCTGAGTATCAAATTGCCCCCCACCCAATTTAGCAGTATATAAAAACAAACAGTATTTATCACACAGCTTCTGTGGGCCAAGAGTTTGGATGCAGCTTAATCCAGGGTCTCTCACGAGGCTATGGTGAAGGAACAGGGCTGCAGTCCTCTCCAGTCTTCCTGGGGAGGATCCCTTTCCAAGCTCATTCACATGATTTTGGGTGGGATTCGGTTCCTCATGGGTGCTAGATTAAAGCCTCACTTTCTTGCTTGCTGTTGGTCAGAGACCTACCTTGGTGCCTGGCCACATGGATGTCTCCACAGGACAGCTCATGACATGGCAGTGAACAAGGGAGAGACAAGGAGAGGTCCGGAAAGACAGGAGTGAGTCTTTTTGTAATCTTATCTTAGCAGTGATATCCGTCACCTCTGCAATATTCTGTTCATTAGAAGCAAGCCAAGAGGTCCAGCCCACACTCAAGTGGAAGGGATTATACAGGGCTGTGACTACTAGGAGTGGGGGAAGCACTGGGAGTCATCTGAGAAGATGCCTGCCACACCATCAACTATCAGTCAGAACATGCCATTATGCTGGTATCATTTAATGATGAGGCATCCACTTAAACAGATTTCACTGGCTGCCTTTAATTACATAATATTAGCTACTTTACAATAAAATCTTCCTGAAACTTCCATTACCAACTCCTCTGTTTTCTTAAAGAGGTTATACAAAATATTCTTTTATGATTTTCGAGTCTCATCTCAGAATCTATGTCTTTGAAATTGTCATTCCTGGACTTCCAGCCTAAAGTAATCACTCCCTCTGAATTCTTGTGGCACTTATTTTCTATATTGCTTATGTGGCATGTAATCATATATTGCTTTGTGACAGTTCTATTGTCATCTCAAGTTACTCCTGGAATCTTGTATTGTTGAATTTCTGCACGTCGACATCTTGTCTCTCCGTAAGAATTATAAACAATTTAAGTGCAGCAGTTGTCTAATACTTGGGATAAAAGCAGCTGCAGTGGAGGTTCTCTTTAAATATATGTTGACGTTTTTGCTTTGATAATGTTGATTTCTGACTCATGATGGTGATTCTTTTAAGGCTGTGAGGAAAATAGCCTTAAAAAGGTAAAAGAGTCTGAAAAGGGGCTATATACTGCTTGTGCCCTGCACTGGGTGGCCCAAATATTCTGATTCTTTTTTTTTTTTTTTGTTAGCTTTGATTTATTTATTTTGGTAGGTGGTTTTGTTTTAGTTTGTAATCTGTTTTCCTTTAGTGTCAACATAATAACCATTGCTTCTCTCCCTTTTCTCAATTTTGGCCAAGAATTGGGACTAGAATATTGAAATACGGCTTTAACCCAGAGTCACAGTTTTCTGACTCAATGTTTATGAGCTTCTGTAGCATCCTGATTTTGTGACATCATCCCCGGGACTGACAGGCAGAGAGAAAGGAACATATCTCTACTGAACACTGACTTCTTCATGCCAGGCGTTATTCGCTTACCTCTAGGTTTCTGGCTGTGTTTCAGAGAATGAAGATGGATTCAAGTGTGAACTTTAGATGAATAGTGTGCTATAGTTTTATATTCTGAATGATGGTCATCTTATACTAGGAATCAAAAGCCAGGTCTTAGGAAAAGAGAATAAAAATAAATTGGTTTAAGGGGTTTGGATTTGATGGCTGCATCAGTGCTTAGGGTTCTCAGTTCTTAACACCTGGCTCATATAGCTGCTTGTGATGTTGCCTCCTTGCCAAACCACTTCCTTAGGTCCTGATGAGAACCTTGGCATTTCTTATAAGAATGGTGGTAACTTAGAAGTTGTATATGGGCTGAATTGTGACCTTCTCCTGAATTCATACATTGGAGCCCTGACCCCCAGTATCTCAGAAGGTGACCTTACCTGGAAATAGGATTGTTGTAGGTATCAACAGTTAAGAAGAGCTTATATGGAGCAGGGTAGGCCCCTATTTCAATACGACTGGTGTCCTTGTAAAAAGAATGCCATGTGAAAAGATGCACACATGCATGGGGCAGATACCATGCACAGGCCGGAGTCAGGCTGGGGCGGACTCCATGCAGAGGCCAGAGTCAGGCTGGGGTGGATGCCATGTGAAGGCTGGAGGTGGGCTGCATGCCACCAGAAGCTAGGAGAGAGGTCTGGAACAGACCCTCCCCCAGTGCCTTCAGAGGGAGCGTGGCCCTACTGATACCTTGATTTCGGCTTTCTTGTCTCTAGGAATGTGAGACAAATTTACCTTGTTCTAAGCCACCCAGTTTGTGGTACTTTGCAATAGTAGCCCAAGGAAGCTAATTTAACAGGAAGTGTTTCTGGCCTGGTTTTGAGACCTCGACACCTCATGTTCTGTCCTTGGTACTGAACCAGTCCCCTTGTTTTCTGTTGGTGGTCTCTCATTACCTTCAGGAGTCTCCATTCTCTAAAAGGTGTCTGTGTGGGGAGGTGTCTTCCTGTGGTACTTCCAGCCCAGTTGCTACTTCCATGGAGAAAGTAGCCCATCAGCAGTGATCAAAGTGACTGTCTACACTCAGGCAGCTGTGTTGGGGCAGATCTGAAATGTCTGAGGAAGCTTTTCTGAAGCCTGGGACAAGTCCATTTGGCATGGGATATTTTCCTGGGCTGCTGTGACTTCCAGGGCAGATGTGCAACACATCTGTGAAAGTTCAGAGCCCCAAAATGCTAATGAGAGCTGCAGCTTCAACCTGCCTGATATGTTTGCTGTCACTTTCTTTTCTAGTGACGTTGGAGAAAGGGAAAGTCATGCAGTCTGTCAATCTTGTCTGCTCCCATGAAACTGAGAAAGTTCTATTACTTTCCTCGTGGAGACTGCCATCTGTGCCATCTCTTCCATCACGGTGGAGGCTCCTTCCTAGTACAAGATTTAGGCCAGGAGGATTTAGCTGTAACCCTTGGCAGCTGTGGAAGACAGCTCACCAGCACAGTTGTCAGAACTCAAATGAAGGAGAGCAGCTTGCCCGACAATAGACAGAGCAAAAGTCTTATCCTTGATCTATTCCAGGGTTTCTTAATCTTGGCACCACTGACACTTTGGGACAGATCATTTTTGTTGTCAGGGCCTGTCCTGCGCGTTGTAGGATGTTTAGCCTCCCCCCTGGCCTCTGTTCATTAGATGCTAATGGCACCACCCAGTCATGACAATCACAAATATCTTCAGATGTTGCCAAATGTCCCTTGGGGGACAATGTGGCCCCCACTTGAGAACCACAAATCTAATCACTTCAAACAACTGTACGGATCTCTGGGGGATTTTGCAGTGGTCTCAGGAAAATGCACAGACATGTCGTACTAGGAAGGGGAGTTTTGGGTAATTGCAAGGTAGTCAAGGATATTTAAGGGAACTGTGCAAGGCATAAAGATGTCAGACTTCTGGAGAATTTTAAAGACATAAAGTGAACAGTAGTTTCAATCAATGCATAATCTTACAGATTCTAAATGTTCGGATTGATCATCTGTAGTCATCATGTTACCAAGGGTTACTGTTTGGTGGCAAATAGGGAGGGTAAATTTCATCACAGTTTGCCCAGGACCATTTTAGTTAATGCCGTTTTCCTGGCATAAGCAGGAATGGTGCCCCCTTTACTCTAGGAAGTATCCCAATTTAGACAGCAAGTTTTATGGTCACCTTACCCTTGGGCCGGGTGCAGCTCACTGTGGTGTTTGTGGACAGTACAAATGCTGACATGGGTGTCACACAGTAGAGTGTGTGCTCTCTGACTCCTTCAGTCCTTGCCCCTCCAAATTGTCTTACGTGCCTTTGTCATATTTCAGCATTTCTAAGATGTACATCTCTTTTACATGTTAGCATTCCTGAATCTATCTCAAAATTGATGGCTTCTTGAAATTGTCACTGACCAGGAGGCAGTTGTGATGGAGTTGCGGTTATCAGTGCACACTTGAATTGGGTCATGGTGGTTCTTATTACCTTTGCTTCAGTTGACTTATACATATTTTTGGTACAGTGCTTCACATGTCATTGACTACTCATCATGATTTGGCATTGAAAGACAAAAACTATTGTGTAAACAGAAAGGGCATAACTTGATATTATAAAGCAAATATTTATTGTTGAAATAATGATCTTGATTCATATTTTCTGCCAAAGTAACAAGCAGAATATAGAAAAGGAATGTTCCTGAGGCATTTTAAGGTAGGAAAACCTTGGGTCATTCTTTATTGATGGTGGTCTTTTTTCTCTTCCAGTACATAAAATAACGTGTCTATAATTATGCACCCTGAATTCAGGGAAATGCAGTGTATCACCTGACTGGACCCTGAAAATGTATTTGAGTTGGGGACCCCAGTGGTTCTTACACTGTGGTAGATATAGATATGAGTTGGGGAATTAGAGCATGGATAGCCACACACAAAGAGCCTGATGTATAAGTCAGGGCGGGGCCTGGGCTTCTGAATATTTGATAAGTCTCGGATTTTTGACTCTGGCGCAGGTGGTCCATGAGCCACCCCTTTACACAGTCTGATGTGGTCACTCCCCTTGATTACACTCTGGAGGAATCTGAGCCCAGAGAGGGGAGGGCTCTGTTCATACAGCGAGTCCAGCTTGCTGACCTACGGGCTGTGCTTCCCTGGATGCGTCAGATACAAGGTGAGCCGAGGAAGGGCTGCTCAGCAGCTTTGCCTGGGCTGGGGACTGACCCAGACTGGACTGGATGGGGGTCACCTACCCTGCCTCTCTCAGCTGTCTGTACTGTCTGTGTGTGGATACTTGGTACATGGATATGTATGTGTGGTTTTTATTTGGTTTTCCTATGGATGTTAAGGAAAACATGTTATATAAAAGCAGGTAAATAAAGGTATTTTAGAAGAAAGAGAGTGGGGATCTAAGGAAAATGATAGGGAGGAAAGAGCAGAAAGCAGAAGAGAACTGTTCTGTCAGGCAGAGAAGAAGACAGGCCTGGAACTAAAAGCACCTGCACTTACATTTCCTGAGTGCGTTCTGGTGTGCCAAACACTTTCCCAAGCTTCCATTTGAACCTCCAGGTTGGAAATCAGGGGCTGCCTGGTGTTAGTCCTTTTTATTCCTTCAATCCCAGTGCAGCCCCTCACTCTAAGGTGAGGACATTTGGGCATCCACAGCCACTGGCTCCTTCCCAAGCTGCAAGCTCAGGGGGCCCTGTGTGTGGGGCCTGGAAAGGGCCTGTGAGCAGAGTCTCCTCCTCGTTCCCCTAGCAGCTCCCAATCCCCTCACCATGGCAACCTCCCAGATGGTGCTGAAGACCTCAGTGAGAGCCCCACTGCCGTTCAGAAAACCCATAACTGAAAAGAATAGAATATGGACTATGGTGGACATGTGCACTAAATCCGCTTACTCAGCAATCCTGCACATGAGGAATGTCAACCTTGCGTTTGTCCATGACTTCCTCTAAGTGTCTCATGCTTTTCAACACTCTTCCTCCAACTTTCCCTCAGTTAGTGTTATCTTTAGAAGTGATGTTTTTCAAGCTGCCTTCAAATAAAATGTTTGATGAATCTGTATTAGAAACATTTCTGGCTCTCTTCTTGGACTTTTCTTCCAGAAAGGAGCCAGGATTGGGATTTGGGCCTGCTACTGGTGTGCAAAGAAATATAACCCATTGTGCCCAAGGTCACAGAGCTTAAGTAATTGTCAAGGAGACAAGAGTAAGATACCTGGGACAGTTGAACAATAGACCAAATTCATGGACCAGTGATAGAGAAAGTGTGCAAATAGAAGTCCTTTGGGTATTCAGTCCAGGTATGGTCAGCTGGGTTTGGGAAGGACAGAGAGATCTCCTCTAAGGAAATAGGGTTTAAGCTCTACCTTGACCCGTAGTTGTGATATACATCAGTAGTGAGCAGGTGGAGGCATTTCGAGTGAGGATAAAATGACCAGACACACTACTCAATCTTCCTGCAGGTCTTGGCAGATCCTTAGAAGGTGATAGGAATAAAATCTAGAGGTCTGGCTTGAAAGTCGGGTGAAGACTGATCAAAAAGTTAGCTTTGTCAAAAGCTTCAGGCCCATTCTTACCTACAGACAACCCGTGGTGATCCCAAGTCATTAATCCACCCAGAGGCCTGTCCTGACCTGAGTTCCCTTGCTTTGAAGTGTGCTGTCCTCTGCAGCATGAGGAAATAATTTGCTGCCTGCTTCAATGAACCATCAGGAGAGCCGGCAGACCTAATGACATGTGAGAATATTAACCTCCTACCACGAAGAGCTGTGAATCTTGAGCGGCAGTCTATAATTCATCCTGGACTCCTGAGCCCAGCCTCTCCGGCTTTTTCTCTCACTCACTTTCTCACTTACACCCAGAGAGAGAAGGAGAGACCTGCACATAAAACTTTATATTCTTCAATAGTGTGAGCCTTGCTGAGCTGTTTAGTAATGAGTGACTTTCCTTTTGCAGTCATGGAAAAATGTATACCTGCAGAGGCGGGAGCAGGGGGAGGACATTTTTTCAATGTTGCACTTTGCATAGGCTTTTTGCTAAGGAAAAGTGTCCTCCTAACACTGGAAAAAAAAATATTATGGAAGGTGACCATTTCAGTGGTTGTATAACCAAACTTGTTTGTAATTCTATACTTTGTCTTAAAAGTCAAAAGTGGAGGTGGGGATACTAATCTTAAGATATTTGGATATTAGAAGAGATCTTAGAGACCTTTTAAGTTCACTTGGAAGCGGAAGAAACACTGAAACCTTGTTAACAATGGTCGTCTGTTTATATTCTTGTTAATGAGATCTGGGGCTTTTGGAGGACAGGATTGTACTCCCAGTGACTGGCAGAGAGCCTGATCCATAGAAGGCCTCCAATAAAAGTTAGTCAAAAGATGGAGCCAGTCACCTGCTCTAGCCCCACATTTTGCATGTGGAAGAAACAAAGGTCCACCAGTGACTGACTCACAGGCACAGCTAGAGATTTTCCTAAGGCTCCGCTACAGCTCTTTTCTCCCATCTGCCTCCCTGGTTGTCTGATTGCTGCTCTTGGCCTTACGATGTTTTTGCAAGCAATGTGTTGTTCTGATGGAGACTATCTTGATCTTGTCAACTGAGTGAAGACAAACACAAATGTAGGGCTAAGGCACCATATCAGGGCATAAATACAGAAATGGGCAACTAGCCTCAGGGCCCAGAGTGCAAGGATGTGCAGATCTGACTGCGTGGCAGAGAGCACCTAGCCCAGTAGGAGTCCTTAGACCAGAATAATCTTCCTTACTTTGCTAGGAGAGCCTTGCCCACCAGGCCTCACTGCTCGGTCAGCTCCACTGGAGCTGGGAGCAAACCTGTTTTATTCATCCTAGGCCTGGGTAGGAGATGCTCAATAAATATTTGCTGGAGGAGGAATAAATAAATGCATGAAGGATCCAGTCTGCGGTTGTTAGGCTATTCAGCCAGGCTGTTTAATGTCCATATCTCAAGTGTCTCTGGACAATGGACAATGCTGGGCACATATAAACTTTGTGATGACTTACAGAGGTAATAAAATCAACTTTTCTTCTTCTGCTTGATGCATCAAGCGCAATGAATGGAAAAGCCAGTGGCTAATGTCTACTCTCCATGTATGTGATTCTCAGCCTTTCTCATCTCTTCGAGTAACTATCTTCTTCCTTCTGCCATCTTCTTCTTTTTTTTTTTAAGAATTACTTTTATTAAAACCAGTCAAATTAAAGCTGCCTCTGTCCAGGGCATCTCAAGGTCCATCCATTGTGGCTTCTTATCCTGGCAGGCAATCGGCTTGGAAAGGCAGCTCAGCCATTATGCACATACAAAGCCCATCACTTCACAACCAATGGCCAATTCATCAAAGATTTATCTTTTGCCCTCCGAGCAGTGTGACACTTTGCCTCTCACTTCCTAGTTTGGGTTGCTATGGAAGATGAAGAAAAGCAGGGCGGAGTTTTTTCTCCCCTAACTTTCCTCTTACCTCAGATCATTTTTATTAATCAGATTTCATACTTGAGGCTTGAAACCTGCCTTGTTCTCTGACCCCCATCTTTTTGGCCATCTGAGGCTTAGGGATAGTCTGCCGGTCTCATGCTGAACTTGTTACTGAGTGGTGGAATGATTCAAGCAATGATAAAACTTTGGGAGTTTTCATCTTGCAACCTACTTTGGTGCATGGAATATTTAAAAATGAAGAGACTGCCAAAATAATCTAGCCTAGGCTCCTTAGTTTACAAAAAAGTACAGTGAGGCCCAGAGCAGGCAAGCATTTGACTGAAATACTGCAGCAAGGTGCTAACCAAGGCAGGACCCGGATCAGGTTCCCTGGCTGTTCCTAAGACCGAAGCTCTCCCAAGCTGCCATCTCCTTACGTGGTCAGATAATTCTGAAATATATCAGTATTTCTGTTGGAGGTTTAGCCACTGACCTGTTTCCTTTCCTGAGGCAAGTAATTTCTTCCTTTGAAAAGAAAATACCCACATTTATTTTTCAAAAACAATCTTTCAGCTAAACAGTAATTGGTCTAGGTTTGTCTTCATGTACTGTACATGTTTGTCTTCATGTACATGATCTCTATTCTGATATCTGCAAACTGGACAGGTCAGGGATTTTCTGCCACTTTAAAAGATTAGAAAGTTATATTTCACAAGGGTTATCTTTCCAAAGTCTTAGACCACATCCAGGCTTGAGAACAGAGCCCATGCCTCTAAATGGAGTGGTCTTATGTTCTGTGTTCACCAACTCTATTTGCGTTTGGCCTCACTGAGTTGACAAGATATTCGCCATCAGAGCAACACATTCCCTGTGAAAACACCACACCGGCTTCCTGCTGCCATAAGCAGCAGTCAGATAACCAGAGAGAGGCAGACACGGAGGAAATAGCCTTAGTTCAGTGCTGGGAAAAATTCTTTTTCTCCCCGCTGCACAACTGCAAACATTTGCTCTCTCCTCTGTCCCTGACGTTGTTAGGTGCTAGTACTCAGGGCCCAAGGTGTGCCATGAGAGGATCTGGAAAGCAAGTTCGCCAAGTTATTCTTTGAGAGGTTTTGTGAACCATGGAGCTAGAGCTATTTTGGAAGAAAGAAAATGGCTCCAGAAGCAAAGAGGTCACCGTATCTCCTGGGGCCTTCTTTCCTGCTGGAGATATAAAGCTATCTTGTAGTCTGGGACAGAAAACATGTTTTCACCTTTTTCAGCCAATTGGGACCTCACAGAATAGTTGGCACGTTTTTACTGGCTTTCCTGGCCAGAGTCCATTCCAGGAGGGGCCCTGCCCATGGGGAGCTGGTCTTTGGGCAAGTATTTGATTAGGGGTCCTCTGGGTCGCTGGGGCCTTGAGATCCAGCCATGTAAATGTCTCCTTTTCTGGTTGGCTTGCAGTGAGTAGACACCATCTGTTGAATTTAAAATTCCCTTTATGGAGGGTGGTGAAAGGCTTGTGTAGAAGAGACACTGTTATCTTTCAAGCAAACAGTTCATGAGGTTGAAGAGCAGTGTTCTTGGCCCAACATATGTTTGCCCAATGGCTGTGGGCGCCTCCCCGACCAGGCTCTGCATTCCGCCCCATGGTGAGGTACACACATACCGTGGCTGCGGTACAGCGTGTCCACTCCCTCACATCTCCCTAGCAAAGAAAACCCCCATTTATAGAACCCGCCAAACAAACTCACTCTTTAGACTCTTAAAAACAAACACGATCCCGAGGCCACAGGCTCCATGCTTGCATGTGTGGTTTTGTAAAATCTCAAGCCGTGAATCAAAATAATTTCAGAGACATAGTCAAAGCCCAGGCCAAACCCTGTCACTAGGGTGGGAATAAGACACGAAAGATTCACTTCGAGGAGGGAGGAGAGCCCAGAGAAAGAGAACGATGGGAGCAAGGCATAGAGGCTGCCTTTCATCTAGTATGTTCTTGGAGAGACACCTGCTCCCTGTCTCTGTCCTTAGGGACTTGCTGTAAGACCTTCAGGACAAGCATAGAAGGGGTGGGCCAAAAACAAAAGGGCTTACTATAGCCCTCATTGCTTTCCTCTCGACTTCCAGAGCCCATCTTATTCATGCTGCTTAATGATACGTCTTCCTGTGTGGTGTTCCCTTATTCCAAGTCCAGACCCCGCCCCCCCCCCCCCTCTCTCTCTCTCGCTCGCATAGGTAGTAAGAGTGTTGGGAGCAGATTCCGTGACTTGTGCATAACTTGTATCCCCGGATGAATTCCTGGCATGCTGGAAGTGGGTACCACACCACATGCATTTTGGTAGCAAATTAGCTTTCTGGACTGTAGATGACTTGAGTGCCAGGATCAAGTTATCTCTTTTCCTTATGTTCCCTCACTACCAGATGTGGAATAAAGTATCAGCAGATGCTCAAAAGATGAGAATTCATTTGCATTGAGACTTAGCTCAAGCCCATCTCCCTCATCAGCCCCAGATCCTTCTCAGAGTAGCACTAATCATCCCAACCTATTACTCTGCATTATCTGATAATTGCTTCCCTGCCTATACCTACTACTTAATAGTAGGGAACTATTGTACAGTCGTTATAGCTCCAGAGACTAGCAAAGCACTAGGCACAGAGTTTGCACTCAATACATTTTTATGAATGAATGAATGATTAAGCTAGAGAGGTGCACACCAAGGAGATCATTAGCTGGTAAATCTCAGCCCAGTTCCATCTAATGCATACTTAACTTCACAGGGAAAAAAAGAAAAGCTCTAAGAACTAGCTCTTTGGGAGATTGTTCTAGGAGGATCTGTGAAGTACAAAGCAAAAGGAAAAAGAACTGAAAGGCACCTAGGCTCATCCTTATGTTAGTGATTGAGGACATACAATGAATGGATTACAAAGCTACACACAATGGTTAGATAAAGGATGTGGCAGTGGCGAATGTCCATTTCTGGACCACAGCTAGAAATTATGTAGAGGTAGTTTAACATTGTTGGGGAGCACTGCCCTTTATGTACAAAGGTTCTAAATGTGGCTTGGTGACTATGTGTGTTTTCACGTAGGCCACTTTACCTCCCTGGACATTAGTCATCTTCTGTGAAGGAGGGCGAGGGTGGAACAGCCTGAAATTGCTCTAGGATTCAAAGTCTCTGAGTCTGTAAGAAGACTATCACAGGGCATACTTTCTACAAAAGAGCTGCAGCTCTAATATGTAGTTTACATTCTGTAAGAGGTCAGGGTTCTAACATGTGCCTTTTTATTCTGGGCATATGTTAACACTGTTTCCATAGTTAGGAAGTTATTAAAGAGGCCTTGCACAATCCCAGCTAGAAGAATAAGGCAGAGTTTAGTGTGCTGGAACT
The DNA here is from genome assembly GCF_049354715.1 of Callithrix jacchus. Taxonomy (NCBI): domain Eukaryota; kingdom Metazoa; phylum Chordata; class Mammalia; order Primates; family Cebidae; genus Callithrix; species Callithrix jacchus. The sequence continues at coordinate 54,139,778 of NC_133513.1, read as the reverse complement.
CTGCTGTCCTCTTCCTACCAGACTGACTCATAAGGGACCCTTTGGCAGAGCAGAACTGACTTAACAGCCCTTATAGACTGTGGTTATAAAGGAAGGAGCTCCAATCAGGTAACCACGGTGTCTGGATAGAATATTAGAGGTCAGTGAATCTGATCTCTATGCAGAAATTTCCTCTAATCGTTCTCTATGACTTTAGCCCCTGTTCAAATAAGTACAGGGGCTCTCAGGGCAGCTCAATCCTTTAGTGAACGGCTTCTCCATTTTGACAAGTTTCAAAAAATTGATTCAAGACATTTCCTCCCAGCTTACATCATTTTCTGTTTGTTTTTGATTCTGCATTCTGGAACCCTGTAGGCTCAGCACTTTGGAATGACTAAGACTTCTCTGCTCCTGCTTAAGCAACTTTAACCAATCACTGTTTCTTACATCCTTTACCTCTGGGTTGTTCTCCTTGGGTGGTGTTTCTGAATGCAAATTTCCCTTTGAGTCTGGCACCTGGAATTCAAACGAAGCTCCAGACACAGGCACTTAGGGGCCAGGAGAGTAGTAGGCTGGTTGGGAGGAGATTCGCTTCTGTGGAGATCGCTAAGCACTCATACTAAGCCCTCTTCCCAGACACTGCTCTTTTCTAAAGCTCCCACATCTTATGCATGTGGAATTGTCTTGTTTTATTTCAAAGAAATATTGATGTTGGTTTTACCTGATTATAAAATATATATTCATAATACAAAATTTAGTAGCTAGAGAAAACTATTTGAAAAATAACTGATAAAACTCATTAACCAGGGGTTGATGATATGTATCTGGGAGATATATGTAGATATCACACACACACACACACATACACACACAAATATATACATTTAAGTGTGCTTGTGTACGTACAAAATTGTTATAATGTCTCTGTGTACAAGATTGTACATTAAGAGCAGTTTATAAACTAGAACAACTAAGAAAGATGACTTTCATGATTCTTAACCATTAACATGAAAGAAAATGCCCAGAAAAGCTTGGCACAAATTAAAATTTGTGTGAAAAATGGTGAGGACCATATGGATGAATGTTAATTTTCATGAATGCGATCTTGGTGTGGGTACCATAGTATACTGTGACTTTTTTTTTTTTTTTTTTTTTTTGAGATGGAGTTTTGCTGTTGTTACCCAGCCTGGAGTGCAATGGCACGATCTTGGCTCACTGCAACTTCCGCCTCCTGGGTTCAAGCAATTCTCCTGCCTCAGCCTCCTGAGTAGCTGGGATTACAGGCGCGCACCACCATGCCCAGCTAATTTTTGTATTTTTAGTAGAGATGGGGTTTCACCATGTTGACCAGGATGGTCTCGATCTCTTGACCTCGTGATCCACCCGCCTCGGCCTCCCAAAGTGCTGGGATTATAGGCGTGAGCCACTGTGCCCAGCCTATACTGTGACTTTTAATTTTGGGTACTTAAATGTATAGCATGAAAATTGTACTGTCTCATTAGATATCTGCCTACAATATTATTTTAAATTCCTAGATAATATTTTATGATACAGATATATTGAGCTTTAATTATTCTTCAATCCTTGGGCATTGGGCTTGTTCACATTGTTATTGTAAATAATGCTGTAGTGAACATACTTGTACGTAAACTTATACACATCTTTGATATTTACTGAATAAATTATTGGAATTGGAATTAGTGGATGAAAGGTAATTACTTTGAAGTCTTTTAATATAAATTGCCATCCAGCAATTTCACTGTCTCATTAGTCTTTGTTTGAAGTAAAAGTTTGACAAAACTATGTTAAAATCTAAGGAAAGCATATAAATATTTTTATTTGAATATTCTAGATTCCTAATAAAGCTGAAAATTTCTCCCACATTTTAATTATTGACAAATTTCCTTCTGAAATTTTTGTCCAAGGTTTTTGGTCATTTTTCTATTAGGGCCTCAGGTTTTCTTTAATAATTTATAAAAACTCTTTCCATGTTAAGGGTGTTAAATCTTAGACTGTTAGAGGGGTTGTGAATGTTTTCACAATTTTCATTTGCCTTTCAATTTTTTTTGAGTAAATATTTTTGGTTAGCGGAACTTTATTATTTAGTTTACATTAGACATTGTAAAATTTCATCTTATTGAGGTGAAACAATAGTTGATTCTAATAGGATCATTTTGGATCCTACTGTATATTTCTTATTATCTCTTTAGGGTCCTGTCCCCCATAAATGTTATAAACATCTCCTTAACCAAGTCTCTGACAAAAAACAAAAACAACAATAAACAAACAAAAAAACAGGATCAAAATCCCTAGCATCTACCTGTAGAACAATTTGAGCCATTAGTCAGTATTCTTCAGGTACATTTTGAAACAGTAATGACTCTACCTAAGGCTGTCATTTTCTAGCCTACTTTGTGCCTTTCTGTCACAAAGATATTACGAGCAGCTTATTCAAAGCCATTTTGAACTTTGAATACAATATATATCTCGTTTATTCCTACGTGAGCATCTCCATTAACAACTGGTCTCTCAGAACTTTTCCTTAACGCACAGAAACCACCTGTCTGAGAATCTATGCTATATTTCATTGATATGTATCCTAGCTCATCCTACAAAGGATTTGGGCTTGCGTAATAGAATTAATAAAATAAACAAGCTATATGTAGATAAATGAAATATCAAAGCTGTGAGAAAATTATAAGCTTTGACAGTGAAGTTAGAAAGCAGGTATGGATATCACGAAGGGTTACCTTCTTCCAGTTGGGTCACACTTTAGCTCTGAGCTTCCTGGTAGCAAAAGTAAAAAAGATAACATGATCAGATACATCATTCACATTGTCCTAAGGCAAGCAAATACTGTTCCTCAGAGGCATCATCTGACCAGAGTTTCATATGGGTAATCATATAACCTCATGTATCCAAAGATAAAAGAATCTACCTTCTTACCACCTTTTTAAAGTAACATTAATGCCAAGGGCTTCTAGCTCCTTATTCTCCATTTCTAATGACTCATTACTAGGTTTTTTTGGCATCATATTTGAAAGTTTTCTCAGTATTCTTAGATATGGTGCAGGGGGCTTCAGACCAAGTTACCTTTGGCTGGTCTTGGATTCAGATCTCTCAGACCAGTGTTGAATTTTACTTTCTGTACCGCAAGGATTATTTGTCATGTTGGGGTCTCAATAGAGCTTTGGGGTTGACTTTGACCCCAAAGTCATGTAACCCACTCTTTTTTGTTGTTATTGTTTAGCAATGAGGTCTCACTCTGTTGCCCAGGCTGCAGTGCAGTCACATAGCCATAGCTCACTGTAGCCTGGACCTCCTCTGCTCAAGCGATCCTCTTGCCTCAACCACCTGAATAGCTGGGACTATAGGCTCATACCATCATGCTTGGATTTTTTTTTTTTTTTTTTTTTTTTTTTTTGAGACAGAGTCTTACTCTGTCACCAGGCTGGAGTTCAATGGCGGGATCTCTGCTCACTGCTGCCTCCGCCTCCCAGTTCAAGTGATTCTCCTGCTTCAGCCTTCTGAGTAGCTGGGACTACAGGTACTTACTTGCCACCATGTCCAGCTAATTTTTGTATTTTTAGTAGAGATGGGATCTCACCATGTTGGACAGGATGGTCTCAATCTCCTGACCTCATGATCTGCCCGCCTTGGCCTTCCAAAGTGCTGGGATTACAGGCGTGAGCCACCACACACAGCCCTGTTTTGTTTTGTTATGTTTTGGAGATGGGGTCTTACTATGCTGCCCAGGATGAATGCAATGCCTTGTGATGTCAGCATACACTCTGTCTCACATAGCCATAACCTTTGTCAGGTTCTTCTATTTCTTAGGGACATTTCTACTCATCTTGATACACTTAGAGTATTGATTTATATGATTATTTTTGTGTGTATATACATGGCTATATGACCTGAATGGCAGAAGAAGATATACAGTCAACTCTATATACTATATCTAGTAATATATAACATGGATAATATATATATATATAGTAATATATAGAGTTACATAGTAATACATAGAGTTTCTGTCACAAAGATATTATGAGCAGACATATTATCTATGTCTGTCTTTGTCCATACATTTAAGGATATAAAAAGAGTTTTGTGGAAAAAAAGAATATCTCTTACAGGACAAGGTAAACAGACTATAAAAATGTCTGTGCTGCCACTGGACCATTTAGTGGGATATGAGCAGTCACATCACACTTCACCAATTCTCTCTTGTCTCCCTTCATTTTCCACCAGGTGGCTTTGGGTCACTTGTCCTGTCCTTGGGGCTTTTGCCATGCCTTTGTGGGAAGTGGATTTGCAGACATTTCCCAAAGACCCACTGTGTGCCAGGCACTGCAGTTGGAGTGGTGAGGGGAGTGTAAGAAAGGAGCAAGTTACTACTTCTGCTCTCCAGGGTGATGTTGAGACTACGTAACTGCACTGACCAATCAGAATGGACGCTGGCTGGAGCAGGGTCTGTGGTAGTCCTGGGCCATGGTGGGCATTGGCCTCCTGGTTTCTGGATTATGAAGAGGTCTAGGGGGTGCCAAGGAGTGGCCAGGGTAACAGGAAGGGTACTCAGAGCTGCAATTATTTACCTACTGAAGGGAGTATTTAGATATTTTAATAACGAGAACTGGTATACCCATGTAGACTTGCTGAATGTTACACCTTCCTGATCTCAGCACCGTGGCCCCAGGGAAACCATGGGGAGGCATTCTGGCCTCTGAAAGAATACCAGTCTGGAGGCTGCCCTCCAGCCACTGGCCAGTGTGCGGGGGCCCTGCACTCTGTACCATGCTTGGGGTTTATGGGCTGTTTTTCACTCAGTCGTTCCCAGGTTGTGGCTGAACAGTGCTCAGTAGGTGAGGCAGTACTAAGCCCTCACTGTGCACTTAACAGTTTTCTAGGAGTGTGGAGGCTACATGGAGGTCCCTTCTTAGAGGGCCCTGGCCAGACAGAAATCATCAGAGAGACCCACAGAACAGGCAGCAGCCGGCCCTTGCAGGTCTGGGGGCCTAGCCAGGGTGGTGGACGTCAACCCAGGTTAGACCTTCTAGAACTTCTGAGACCTGCCCATTTCCTCAGTTAAAAATATGGGCAGTGATACTTAGACAGAATCGAGGAGGTGGATAAAGATCTTAGTGGAGATCTTGCTTTCTTGATTGGTTAGAGAACGTCCCAGCCTTTGCTCCTGGATTTGAGGTCAAATATAGTTCCAAAGAGACAGAAACTTTTGTCTTAGGGTCTGTGGTCAGCTGTTCCCCCTGTTCACTGCCCAGCTCATACCAGCACAGCCCTGTCACCCCCGGTTTAGGCTGAAGCTGAGGGAGGAGAGATTGAATTCTTAGCACAGCCTAGATTCATCCAGGAGTTCTGGAAGTGTCCTCTGGTGGTTTTTATGGTACAATGTTCTGGCTGGTTTTTGGCTGGGCAAGGGGCAGGGAGGAATGGCTACAAATCAGAAGCTCCTGCCCAAGCCGACCAGCCCTACCTGGGCCCTGGACCCTGGCTATTCCCCTCCATTCTGGTGAGTGACTCATTTGCAGGAAAAGGATGAAGGTCACTGATTTGTGCCCACCCAGGAGCAGAGGGGACTGGGGCTCAATGGGGGGGCCCTTCTGTGGGGCTCTGGCCCCCCACCTGAGGCCCCTCCATGACAGCCACTGGCCTGGTCTGGGCAGGGCTGCACGCCTGTTCAGCGCTGCTGTTTCCATAAGCTAATGAGGGCAGAGTGTGAGCCACAGGCGATGATGCTGGGATATTAACTCTGACAGGAAGCTTGATCATAATTATCTTAACGAGGATAGGGTTAATTACAGTGGAAACTTAAAAGTTCTCTCAGTTTGAATCCACTGGAGCCCAATGCGTTGTGATGTTTTGTCATTTTGATGTGACTTTGGAAAAGGCGCTGGCATGCTCCCAGCAGCCGCTGAAGCTCCTGGGGGAGCCCATGCAGAGCCCTGGGAGTGAGGGAAGGAGGTAAGAGGATGGTACCTGTGCATGAGATCCTGGCTGCATTGCTGTTGGTGGAGGGGGAGGCAGGCACCCTGCAGGGAGCTCCGGGGGTGGTGGGGGAGGGTGGGCGCTGCTTAGGTTTCCAGAACAATCCAGACCTGGACAATCTCCCTCCAGCTCTCTGTGCCTAGGTCCTGGGTGAAACCTTGCCGTCTCCTAACAGCCCCCAGCCCACACCCCAGACATCACGCTACTCCAGGATGCTGGCGAGTGATGCTGGACTGACAGTTGGCCTCTCCACTGGGGATCTGGTTTTGGGGTGCATTTTGCTGTCCACACACAAGGTGATAGCAGACAAATTGTGATTTTATTTAACAGCACATATTTGCAGGCATCTGGCATATCGGGGAATTAACTCAAGGATCTACACACATATTTTTTCTCCTATTCCTCCCTAGAAAACAGCAGTAAAAATAACAGTACAAAATAAAAGTAAAGTAAAAGGTAGAACCACCTCCCTTCAGGTGTATGTGTGTTGTCATCCACGTGCCAGCTGAGACCCCCAAAACCTGTCCTTCCCCGTACCATGCTCTCCGCCCCCTGCCTCCTGTGCCCCAGCCCTCAGCTCTGGATCTAGCCGCTTAAATCCCCAGGAGCACACCACGCTGATGACATGAAAACAGATTTATTCATTACCAGTCACCCACATAACATGGTTCTCTTTTTACTGAGCAGCTAATAATGTCACATGGCAGAAAGAGTCTCAAAACCAGATAGGTGACAGGGGATTGGAGACTGATCTTCCCAGCTCTTCTGGGAGGTCTCACTCTGGTGTGGACTTCTGCCCCAGAACCCACGCTGCAGGGGGAGAAGGGCTGTTTGGGTGGGGGTGGGCATTGCCTTGGTGCTCCTGAGCGCTCCCCCTCTTCATGCTGTGTCATTTTGCTTTATGCCTCCCTGAAGCACTGTTGGAAAGGAGCTGTCTTCTGCTTGCCAGTTGCCAACCATTTGCTAATTCTCATCAGAAGAGTCTAATATTTGCATAACATAACTCAGGAGCAATGTGTACTTGGATGCTGCTTTTGAGCAGAGCCCAACTGATGTTTGTGCACAAAGGACTTACTCGCCACCCGTAAGGCTCCCTAATGGGAAGTGGCCTCACCTCTCCTTGAGGTAAAGGCGCACAGCTCTGAGAAGCCTTTTGGCACATCACTCACTAACTCCTAGTGGAGGAAGGGACTTCAGAGGAGCCCAAAAGTTCCCGGCAGAAGCCTGACTTGCTGTACGCCTCCTCCATGGGTTTGTTCACAGCCTGTCCCGTGTTCCAGACACACCCCCAGGGTCAGGAAAAAAAACTTTAGGAAAAAAAAAAAAAACAACAGTGAATAAGAGGAGGAAGGAACAGAAAAAGCAAACATGCTAGTAACTAGTTAGTGGCCCTTCACTTATTCTCTACAAGATCCTGTGAGCTGGAAGGAACACAGGACAGGAGAGCTGAGATGGGCTATGACACACCTGTATTCACACAACAGAAAATGGAGGAGCAGAGGGCAAGTCCCAAACCTTCCTGCCTAGATGTGTGTAAGTTGTGCGTTTTTATTCTTTTGTTTTTATTTTTTGTGGGTACGTAGCAGGTGTATATATTTATGGGTCACATGAGATATTTTGATACAGGCATGCAATGTGTAATCACATCAGGATCAATGGGACATCTAGCCCTTCAAGCAATTATCCTCATAAGTTGTGTTTTGCCTCTAGGAACCATGAGGAAAAAGAGAAAGGAGGAGGAAATGAAACCCGGTGATCTCCGGACCCCTACTCCAAAATGTGTCCTCCAGTGGCAGGGCTGGTAGTGTCGGTTGGAGAAGCAGGCATGCTCTGGTCAGCGAGTCCTGGGTGGGACCACCCCGAGGTCTGACAGGAATGGATAGTGCAGGCAGAGCTCTGGGCCCAGTGGCATCTACAGATTTAATTACTTACTACACGTTTTACACCTTGCAAGTATTGACTCCCCATTTCAGAGTCCTCTTGGCAGAGATCCCGCAAGGGAGCTTGGATGCCTTGGGAAAGCTCTGGTGCTGAGTTCACACTCACAGCAGATGTGCGGACATTGCACACGAAGCACACAGGGCTCTAACAGAAGCTCTATCAGTAAATGAATAAATCGTGGGAACGACATCTCCCCGATTCCTCACATTTTATAGAATAGCCAGGCATCCCATACGAGTCTCCCTCCAGTCCACATCGTAGCTCAGCTGTCAGCCTATGCAGGCTCAGCACATCTCTTGGGTCTGGCAGGTGAACGAGCCAGGAGTCTGTGTCTTCGTGTAAGACCCTCCACTGGCCGGCCTGCTTTAATTAATGTCTGTGCACTTGTGCAAAACTGCCCGGTGTCACCTCCAACCCAACACTCATGAGAGCCCATAAAATTAAGAGTTAACTTTCAGTGATGTGTATAAGCAAGGCTACTTTTCCCTTTCTGCTATTTTTTTTTTTCCTGGAGTCGGGTACTTAATTCTTTCAGTTGCCTTTTTATTTACTGCCTCAACATCTACAGGGCTGCACTCTACACTTCTTTCAAAAATTAAGTGAGAAATCCACTTTCCATAAATTAAAACAGTAACTTCAAGCCAGGAGCTTTGAAGCAGCAATTCCCCACAACCCCTGTCTCCCCACCCACAGCAAAAACAAATAAAAAGAAATAATAAAAGAAAAGGCCCTCTCAGGCCGGAGTGATTATGTAATTCCATAGATGCCTTGCCTTTTGGGCAGCCACCGGGATGCTGGGCAGAAGCAAATTAAGTGATTAGTAAAGAAAAAAGGCAAAGAAAAAAAAAAGTCAAAGGATGTGAACGGAGAGAAAGGGAGCCTTCCCTGCTGTTTCCCCCACGACTGCGCAGAGGAGAACCGCTAAGAAATGATACTTGAAGTTATATTTATTATTGTAAGAGGGTATGATATTTCTGGGCAGGAATGATGGATGACAACTTGAATTTGTGTCCAGGGAATGAAGGTGAACTGTGACAGAGTTATTTATCTTGGGAATGGAGGTTAGGGTCAGCCGAGGCTGGGTGCCTGAAGGCACAAGACATTGACAAATTTATCCTGCAGGCCGTATCTGAAGCCCTTTGTTTTGGATCCTGGCTACTCACTAAGTGACCCTCATCCTTCATGTTGGCAACGCGTGAAGGATGCGGTGGGTGCCAGCGGCCCCTTCTCCCCCGCCGCCCCCGCCCCGACTCCTGCTACTAATTCTTGTCATTCACTTTGCTGACAGGCACCAAGCCCAAACTATTCCCAGTCCTGAAAGGGAAGGTTAAAATATTTATTTCGGTTCATAATGGCCTCCCTGATTTAGTGCAGGATCATTTTTCCTGTTGCCTTTGTCATTGCAGGTCACTGGAAGGACTGAGCGCATTCAGGAGCCTGGAGGAACTCATCCTGGACAACAATCAGCTGGGGGACGACCTCGTGTTGCCAGGGTTACCCAGCCTGCATACCTTAACCCTCAACAAGAACCGAATATCCTTTCCTCTGCCTGCCACCCCCACTCCCCACCCAGCCCCACAGTTGTCCCTCCACCCCGCCCTGCACAAATACCTGCAAAATGTCAAATGAGTTTTATGTGTCAGCTAAATTAAAGTATGTGAAATACAGTCCGTGGGCAGACAAAGCGTTCTGTCTCCTGGCACTCGGGACACTTCAGAGTAATTTATTATAGGTCATTCATAAATGAAACGCACCATTATATCTTCCTGTTGCTCCATTTCAGTGTAGAGATCTAAGTTATGGCTGTGAAGAAATCTTTTTAATAGATAAAATAGAGAAAGAAAATAATGTCACTGCTGCAGAGGCGGCGAAGCCCGGTCTGTTTGCTTGGGCTTGCGTGGGAGGGCGACCTCTGGTGGGAAGTCCCGGGTAATGCCGCCAAGCAAACTCCGTCTCCTCCCAGGTTTCTGGAAGGCTCTCTTGCAGGCTTGGGGAACAGTTCTGGCGAGGGAAGGGAGCTAAGGTGGAGAGACGTGTGAAGCCCAGGCCTGGCTATGCCCTCACTGGTGGATACTATGCTGGGCTGGTGAAGAGAGAGGCCTAGAGGACCCATGATAGTGTATTGTCTCCCCTATGGAGGCAAGAACCTAACCTAGCCTAGGGTAAGATTTCCAGGGACTGACTGCTCTGGATTCCGTAGTGGGCATGGAATCAAGGAACCCTTGCTGCACCTAAGGCCCGTAGCTCCTGCACTGTTAGTGTAGTGGATTACCAGGCACTAGAATGCAAACTAGATGGGATAGGGAGTTTCCTCAGTTTGGTTAACTCCTCTGTCCTTCACACAAAGTATAGTGCCTGGCACCAAGTGCAAGCTCAATAAATATTTGTGGGATGAATGCATCGTTATCCTTAGCTGTTTTTTTATTGAGCACTCCCAGGAATGAGGCATGGTGCTGGGTTCTTTACGCGTGTTATTCATTCCTACCAAGCCCTGTGAGAACGGTGTGTCTTTTCCATTTATCTGGACATGGAAAGAGGTGAGGTGTAGGCAGACGGCCAGACATTAACAAGATGCTAGGTCCCAGATGATTCACTGTCAACTGTGTAGTGTCCAAAGTCCAATGTCCGCATTCTACTGTGTTGCTTCAGACTTGGTAGTCCAATGGCTTTGTTTTATTGATGGAATGTCTGAGACCCAGAGTAGTTAAATCATTCGTTCACATTCATACAATAAGTTGGAAATAGAAAAGAAGCCAGGGCATTTTCCTCTAGAGTATAAAATAAAATCACATATACATGTGAGGTTTAGCATATAGGCATATGCTCGCATTTAAGAGAGATTTGCAGAAGTATTTATTGGCTACTGTTTATACTTCCAGCCGTAAGTTAATGTTTTCTTTATCCTCTAAGATATTGTCTCAGTCAGCTCTTGCTGGTATGGCACAATACCATCCATAAGGTGGGTTAAATAACACACATTTATTTCTCACAGTCTGGAGGCTGGAGATTTGAGATCAGAATGCCAGCATGGTTGGGTTCTTGGTGAAGATACTTTCTTACTGCGTCATCATGTATTAGAGAGAGAAAGCAAGCTCTTTCAACTCTCTTCTTATAGGGGCAATAATCTCATCAGAGGGATCTACCCTCCTAACCTGATTACCTCCTAAAGGCCTCATCTCCACATACCATCGCTTTGAGGATTAGAATTTCAACATAGGAATTTGAGGGGAGACACAAGGATTCAGACCATAGTATTATAAATATGCTTCTGTGGTCACTATTAATTAGCATTTTGATAGAAGTAAAAAGGGAAAGCCTATAAGTAAATTCACAGTGTTTGTCACAATGAAATTTTGGTGGATTTTCCCCTCTTCTATCCATTAGTCAACCAAGTTTCCCAATCACCGTTTGAAAAATTGTTGTAGTCAATGTGTCTTATGGCTTTCTAGGCTGTCCTAGATGATCAGTTGGCCAATATTCTCAAATCGATCAATGACAGAAGGATTTTTAGACTAGAATTTAGATGATATGTTTGCCCATGTCCTATGTCCCAGGTCTCTGTAGAATATTAGAGTCCATGGACTTTGGTTGGTGGCTCAGGTTAATCATATTTAGCAGTGTGGCCTTGGACATGTTATCTTCTGTGAGCTTCTTTTTCTCATTTTTAATGTATTGGACTGAATGATGGTTTTATTCCCGGTATTGCTGTCACTGGAGATAGGCAGGCCTCTTGGCTTCGGAGTGTGAGAGGTTTTCTGTGTCTTTGGTTGAGTCCTTTCCCTATTCTGTGCATCTGCTTCTCCTTTCTGTAGCAGTAATGTTGAGGGAGTAATGGTAATGGCCTAGGAGCGACTGAAGCCAAAGACACTGTGTGGCTGTAAACCTGACAGGTGATATCACCATGCTGTTGTAGCACATTTTCTTATCAGTGAATACTCTGAATAGACTTCTTTTCTTTTTTCTCCTCTGGTCTACTAATGTGATTGTGAAGATCAACTTCGGCGTCTACTTGACTCCGAAGTCACAGAGAAAGGTAGGTAACACCAGGTAACACATGCTGTCTTTCAACCCAATACTCCTGACTCCACTTTTCAGCTAACTGACTCTCCTACCTGATTGTGAAAATGTTGCAGGCTTTCCAACAATTTCTATGTTCCATGCTGTTGTTACTACCCCATGAAATGCCTTAGATTTTAACAAGAGGGACTATCACATAGTGGTTAAGAACAATAGGCTCTTTACATTAGCTTTTGCCGTATAATAAGCCACGCCAAGACTTAGTGGCTTAAAACAACAACTATTTACAATTCTTTGGATCAGATGTTTGGCCAGGGCTCAGCAGGATGGTTCTTTTGCTGGTCTTACCCTGGACCACTCATGCAGCCACATCTACCTGGAGGCTCAGGACCATCAACTTGGGCTAGATGGTCTAAGAGGGCCTCACTCATATCCCTGGAGGTTGGTGCTGGGTGTTGGCTAAACTACCTGTCTCAAACAGGCTAGCATAAGGCACTTCACATGGGAGGAGTATTCTAAAGGCGCAAGCCCATTGTACAAGTAGTTTTCAAGTTCACCTTATACCATGTATGTTAATATCCCATGACCAAAGCAAGTCACATACCAACTGTAGAACACATATACACACAGGGTGTGTATATGAAGAGGCATAATTCATTTCTGTAACCATCTCTTTACCCAGGGGACCATGGCATTGGCATCTTGTCTTCTTAAGATTTTACTTCATATTTGTGATAAAGGGAGCCCTAGAAACAAGTAACTATTGACCTCCTGAAAATGTATTAGCTCTTTTGTGTAAATTGAATCTTTAAACATATTAGGAAGCTTGCTGCCAAATGAGGTTTTATCTTGAATTATTTTGTGAATTTTGCTTTATTTATTGATTTGTTTTTTGGTTTGCTTTTTGGCATATGTTAGAATGGTTATTCACCCCACCTGCTATGTAAAATCTAGATTTTCCACTTTGGTTTGACTCACAGTTAAGTGTGTCTATAATAATGCTGTAGGTTACTAGACCCTGGAAACTCGGGTCATTGGCTTCTTTATTCCTTTAACAAGAGGGACTATCATATAGTGGTTAAGAACAATAGGGTCTGAAGGCAGACTTCCTGAGCTTCCACCCCAAACCTGCCACTTCTGTGCTTGATCTTGGGCAAGTCACTTATCTCTGTATTTTGGTTTCCTTTGAAAATGTGGACAGTGGTAGTGCCCATCCCATAGGTTGTTTGAGGATTATTCTAAGTACCTCGGAGTTAGGCTCTAGTAACATAGTAAAAGCTGTGTAAAGGTTAGTACTCTCATTATTATCCTAGAGAATTGTGTAAGCTCATCTGCTTTGACTTGGGCCACATTATAACCAAGGCCCGAGTACAGACATACTTCTGAGTGTAGAATGCTTCTTCAACTTGCGTAATTTAATACTGCCCCAAGGCCATTCTGTGAGTTGGGTACTGTTGGTGAATACTTCTCATTTTTATGGAAAAACTAGGAGTAGATGAGCTTTCTGAAGTCACATAGATCGTCAGTGCTGGGGCTCAGTCTAGAACCCAGGTATGCTGCTTCCCAGCTCCAGACTCTGAAACACAAAGGAGCGACGATCATTGCCCATGGAGAGGAACCAAGACACAGGAGGAGTCAGCGTCCTGGGCCTGCCTCTGCAAGGTCCTCCTCCCAGCTGAGAACTGCCGGGAGTCTGCTCATCAAAGGGATTCCGGGGCCCAGACTCAGCGTCTGGAAAATTTCCTCTGTGTTCATCAGTCAGTGCCTCCCTGCCATCTGCATACCTCCTACTGGACCTCCCATCTTTTTCCACCAGCACTTTGTCTCACTGTGTTGGTGTCCTGGCCTGGTATATCTGAAAGACTGGTTGTCTGAGATTACCTCTTCATCTCTTGGTTTGTAGGAATCTCATTTTCTTTCTTTGGTTCATTGAGACTGGCCAGGTAGTCACTGGCTATCGACTTGAACCCCTTCGCCACTGCTCTCACACTCTCTTTCTCTCTGTCTCTCTCTCACCCATCCATGAGCATGCACACGCCATCCCCGACCCTTCCACCAGGAGGGGTAGGATATTTGGTAATGGTCTCAGTCATATCATATTTGAATACTCAACCCCAAGTAAGGTTATAACCAACTGAAAATTCAGGAACATGTAGATACTTCACCTTTATACCAATGATTCTCCCCCCCTCTTTCTTTTAGGGTGTGTGTGGGGGACATAAGCCCTTATTTGCTTGAACACATGTACTGAAGAACCAGTGAGTTTGAATGATAATGCCAGCAGGAAACGGGTGGTGCTACATGTTACACAGCTGGGATATGGCCCAGAGACCACTCCAGCGAGTCAGAGGCGGGACTGGCGTTCACAGCCATTTGCTGTGTTATCTTAGGAAAGATTTGCTGTGTCATCTTAGGAAAGTTTTGCTGTGTCATTTTAGAAAAGTCTCTGTGCCTTGTCAGTGGCCTCAGATTCTTTATAAAATGGGTAACACACACTTCCACGTATTGTCGAGAGATTTAAATGGTATAATAAATGGGAAATCACTTTGTTAAGAACTTTACAATTTCTAGGCATATTTTACTGTTTGCTAATGCCTCAATGCTTCAAAAGAAGCAGCCGAAACTGAAAGGAAGGATCTGAGGTGCAGTGCACAGCCCAGTGATGGCAGCTGTGTTCTCCCATAGAAACATGTAAGATCCCTCATTTTCTAGCGTTTTAAATTTTGCTTTTGTGTTAGGAAATTATGAGTCACTTTTTCCTCTAGAAATACAGTTTCTTTGGGACCTATGTTTGAATTTAGACTCTGCCACATACTGGCTGTGTGACCATTAACGCCTGTTTCCTTAATTGTTATTTGGATATGATAAATTTCATCTTCATTCACATGCGTATATGTGAATGAAAATGAGATACCATTATGCTGTATATTTAGCATTTGAAAACTTGTATGAGGATTAGCTGTGGTTAAAATCGCCCCAGCAGTTTGGAGACTGCCCTTTGACCCACAGCAGAGCCCAGAGGGAAGGATGTGTCCATTCTCACCTGGGAGACAGCTTTGGACCTGTGCAACTGGACACACACCAGGAGGCTTCTCTCCTCCCTCGTGCTCCAAACTTTCAAGGCAAGATACTGCTTTGATCTTGAGCCCTCTGCAGAAAATCTCCCTTGGCAAGCCTCCCCATGACAGCTGGGCTCTGTGATGGCAACTTTCTGCAGACAACACTGAAAAAAATCTCAATGCTAAGTACCCCGGAGAAGACTTGATGAAGGAAACCAGGTGTGTGCCGGGAACCCAGCTGGAGAGAGTTGAAACTGTGCCAGGTAGCTTCACATTTTTAAAAAAGGTACCCTAAGGAGAATCCCTGAAATGATCCCCACTGCGGTGGTCTTGATTAGCCAGGGACACCAGGTTTCTTCCACGGATTGCCTCTGGTCAATTTTCTATGCAACTTGACAAAAAAGAAATGTGACAAGTTCTATCTTGGACCTCAAAGGCAAAACAAGGCTGTGTTAGTCCTTACTGACCCAGGAGACGAAGAAACCAATTAAAACTTCTTCTCATGTTTTATCCTCTGGTGGTGCAATCAACATCAAGGTGATGGGCTAGTCTAGAGCATGCAGGGAGGAGATGCTAGTGCTTCCTGCCTGGTGTGGATTTGGGGAGACCACCTGACTCAGCCAAATGTGTCATTTATATAGGAAGCTGGAGCTTCTACCATACAAAATACCCAAGCATAGGCAGGCTCTTAGAAATCTCTTGGATTCATTGGCAAAGGATGGCTGAAGGTTCTTGGAACCTGCAGACCCCTTGCCCAAGAAAGTCTCATGATCAGAGCATTCAAATAATCCACTTCTTCATGGCCTCCTGCCTAGGGGCAGATCCAGGTTTTAGGGAGTGTGAAACCTCTGTAATTAGAGAGAGCCCTCTTAAAGACAAAGACTATATAATTAGGGATGCAAAATTAGGTATGAAGTGAATGTTTATTTGGAATAGAATGGTATCAAAGGAAATTTTAAAATTCTAAATAATGAAAAATTTAAAATAATGATAAATTCCACAAATGTCAAAATACCTAAATCTTTATACTAGTTATGCCTGTAGAGAAACTTTTTTCTACAGATTCTCTCATAGCTTCACTATTTGGTGAAATTTTACAATTATTTTTGTAGAGAGAATAAATCATTCCCTCTTTTAGCATGGTTGATTGAAAATTGATTAAAATAAATTTTTTTTTTTTTGAGACAGAGTCTTGTTCTGTCACCAGGCGCCAGGCTGGAGTGCAGTGGCACGATCTCAACTCACTGCAACCTCCAGGATTCAAGCAATTCTCCTGCCTCAGCCTCCCGACTAGCTGGGACTACAGGTGCACCCCACCATGCCCAGCTAATTTTTGTATTTTTTTAGTAGAGACGGGGTTTCACAATGTTGGCCAGGATGGTCTCGATCTCTTGACCTTGTGATCCGCCCACCTTGGCCTCCCAAAGTGCTGGGATTACAGGCGTGAGCCACCATGCCTGGCCTGAAAACTGATTTTTAAAAATAGTTTAGAAGTGTTTCTTTCAGTTTCACCATTTGTTACTGGTAGTTTCACCACTACATTATTGGTACAGCTATTAGGACGATTGCATTTTGGAGAAACCCTTACACATTTCTTTCATATATGATAGGAGCTGTATAAGATTTCAGGACATTTTGGCCAGGCAGTGTCTCACTCCTGTAATCCCAGCACTTTGGGAGGCTGAGGCAGGCAGATCACCAGAGGTGAGGAGTTCGAGACCAGCCTGGCCAACATGGCAAAACCCCGTCTCTACTAAAAATACAAAAATTAGCCAGGTGTGGTGGCGCGCACCTATAATCCCAGGTATTTGGGAGACTGAGGCAGGAGAATAGCTTGAATTCAGGAGACAGAAGTGGCAGTGAGCCTAGATCATACCATTACACTCCAGCCTGAGTGACAGAGTGAGACTCTGTCTCAAAAAAGAAAAAAAGAAGATTTCAGGGCATTTCACATTGTGTGTGTGTCTATGTGTGTGCATGTATACATACACTTGCCAACTGAATCTTAAGTGTTCTTTGAATTGATAGGTTGTTTATCATTTTGCCATCAGTTTGTGTTGGTCCCTGCATATTTGTGTTAATATGGTGGATAGTAAGGGTATTACTGGAAGCCATTGCTACTGATACTGTTGGAATAATTTAACTAGACACAGAGTGCCTGTAAATTACGTAACTATATCCGCAGTGAATCAAAATTAAATGTCACTCCTACACAAAATCCCCTTAGGTGGGTCCCCAGGATTCCCATAGATACTTCCATTGCCATCCAACTCAAAAGAAAAGGTGGTAAAGAAGTCCTATTGAAGCGAGACAGTGATCTCCACAGATAAGTGTAAATAACCTACGTTTGCAAATTAAAAAAAACACACAGTCATGTGACCTTATTACCAGGGTACTCCCCAGAGCCTTGGAAGGTGCTGATGCAAGCAAGAAGCCCTTGACACGTGAGCTTTATTAGCTCCATGGTAGATCTTCATGTAAAGGTTTACTCAACTTAATCTAGGCCGACTTCCCTGGATGGTGGCCGGCTAGGCTTCCTTCACTCATCACTAAATGTTGAGAAATGACTGGCATGTCAATCCAGCTCAGTTCCCCAGTATTTCCTCAAATTAAAAACCTTGCCAGTTTGGGGTTCCATTCCTGCATCTCCCCACCTTCATATAGTAGACAGAAAAGCCAAGCTTTGAGGAATGTTTCATAAGAAGAAAGTTAGTTTAGGTCTGGCCTTTCCATCTGCAGTAGAGAGGACTTCCCTCCATCATGTAGGGCCCTTGTCTACATAAATAATCAGAAGCACTCCAAGTCAGTGTGTCAGCACCCTTCTGATAGCCCACTGTCTTGCAGTCCCACAAAGAAATACTGTGCTGGCCTGTAGCAGTAGTTAGCTTGTCTGGCTGCCCTCCCTGGAACAAGGGCCTGGCCTTGAGACTTTAAAACAACCTGATACAGACATGAGTCCTAGTGCTCCTTGGAGCATCTGATGGGTTGCATAAGTGGGTTAGAAAGTTGGAGCAAACTATGAAGGGGAGAAACCAAGCCTGGAACTGAGAGGCCCATGCAGGTCTGGGTCTAGGTCCAAGCCTGAGGTACTCGACTTGAATGACACCATCCAGTCCTGGGTATCGAAGGGGGACTTAGGACATTCTGAGGAGGGTGCTTAAAAGCACCGGGCGCCTGAGATAACTGTGCCCACATCTAATGGCAATACTGGCAAAGAGGCTTTTTTTTTCTTTTGTTATTGTAGCAATGACTATGAAGTGTTTAAAGATAGAAACTGCTGGAAAAGCTGAACTTTCCCTGGAATTGTTCACTGTCATTTTAATTGGCTCTATTTAAATAATTTTCCTGGAGAATATGATGATTGAACTTTAGTAAGTGTATTTTGCCTCCAGTGATTTTGATTCCTGGCCACCCACCACTCTGTACTCCCAACCTCATTCCCCTGGTGGGACCTTCTCTCTAGTCTGCATGAACTTCTATTCTCACCTCTTCATTGGAGCGTTCCTATGTGGCTATCTCTGAATGCTGTGAAAGATTAGAGAGTTTGGAAACAAACTTCCATGTCCATTTTTCTGTCTTTGTTTAGGAAGCAGGGAGGATGTTGGTGAACTGAAGCCAACAGCAAATGAGTGTGCTCACAACTTTATTTTGCTAGTTTATTCTTTTTCTAGTTTCCCCCTCTCTTGCTAGTTCCCCCCTCTTTTTCTAGTTTCCCCCTCTCCTGCTAGTTTCCCCCTCTTTTGCTAGTTTCCCCCTCTCTTGCTAGTTTTCCCCTCTTTTGCTAGTTTCCCCTGTCTTGGTCGTTCCCCCCTCTTGTTAGTTTCCCTCTCTCTAGCTTGTACTCTGCCTCTCATTGTCTCCTGCTGCTCTCACCTAGAGTACAGCATTTGGCTTTGCACATGATGGTGGCAGAGCATGTGTGTAAAGAATGCTTGAAAGAACTTAGTTTGGAGAATAAAAGATTTAAGGAAGACACATGAGCTTCAGATATCTGAAGGCTCGTCATGTGGAAGGGAAGAAGCCTTATTCTTTGTGACCCCAAGCAGTTAAATTGGGTCAGTGAATAGAGGTTAGGGAAAGATTCAGTTCCAAGGGAAAGAAAAACCATTACGGTTGTCAGAAATGGAATGTGCTATGTTGTGGTGACCACTTGGTAAATATATTAGGGACCTGATTCAGACGTTGGTTGGATTTGGAGTTCATTCTTTTGTGGCAAGATGAAATGAAGTATGAGAAGTGTGTCACATCCCAAGGTTAGATAACATCCTCATAGAGCAAGAACATCCCCTTTTTAAAAAAATTTTTTACCTTCTTCTCCTTCTGGGAACTGTACTCTGAGTCTTTGACTCTTGCATATGGCATTTTATTTACCCTTGTATGTTTTGCTCCTGTAGCTCTGTTGCCATTTCCTGGCTGGGACCCCTTTTATCTGCTGACCTGCTTAATTCCTCTCTCATGCTTGCCTATCTAATCACCTTATGTAGGCTCACCTCATCTCTATGTGGCTTAAGCCAGGAGTTAGCATGAGGACTAGGTTATCATTAAACCCTTTCTAATACCTGTGATTCTGTGAATCTGTGGCCTTTGCCTTGTTTGGTTTGGCTGTGATTGGACAGTGGGTCCCAGTGGAGGATGGCTCCTGGAATAATCTCCCCCATGAGGCCCTCTTCTGACTTTTCTCTTCCATTCTCTAATTCCCACACTAACAGAGAAAGGAGAGTATATTTTAATGAGGGCTTCTGAAATAATTTCTGATTTTTTGTTTTGTTTTGTTTTTTTGAGACAGAGTCTTGCTCTGTCTCCCAGGTTCAAATAATTTTCCTGCCTCAGCCTCCTGAATAGCTGGGATTACAGGTGCTCCCCGCATCATGCCCAGTTAATTTTTGTATTTTTAGTAAAGACAGGATTTCAGCATGTTGGCTAGGCTGGTGTTGAACTCTTGACCTCAATTGATCTGTCTACCAGGGCCTCCCAAAGTGCTGGGATTACAGGTATGGGTTACCATACTTGTCCCTTGTTTTCATTACTAGAAAAGAATTAAGTTTTATGATTATTCATATTCATAAAAACAGAAGTATAAAGGAAAGAAAAGTATGATGGCACAGTCAGGTTTATTCATTCTTACTCAAATGCTCTGCACTTAGTCTTAACCTGCCCAGCGAAAAGTTGGGCTGTGTTCCCAAGTGTGGGAGTGGAAAAGTAGCAATACCGTATACCCACAGCCGAATTTATTTCAGTCCTCACCCTGTGGGCTCGTCAGCCTATCCTCCTTGCTTAGCCTTTTGTCTTCTTGGACCAACATCCTTAACCTTTGTCACATCACCAATTTGGAATATCTCCTGGATCACTTGGCAGAAGTGACACCGGCTCTGGAGTACCTCAGCCTGCTGGGCAATGTGGCCTGTCCCAACGAGCTGGTCAGCTTGGAAAAGGATGAGGAGGACTACAAGAGATACAGGTGAGTATCCAGGGGTTGGAGCATGGTGGGAAAAGGGAAAAATAGAAGCTTTAGAAGATGATACTGTACTCTGGGGTACATAGTAGATGTTTGGTAAATATCAGTGGGCTTCCCATGATAATGTTAAACTCTTAGCTTTTGGTAACCTACAGCCATTGTCTCTCTTGGTTGAGGTCACAAAACCTAAGAAGGATGAAAAGTTGTTGCCTTGTCTACTTTTCTTGTGACGTGTCAGATATTAAGTATTTAGGTTTTTCAAGTTATATGGACTCTGTCACAACTGCTCAGCTCTGCTTTCACAATGCAGAAGTAGTCATACGTAATTTGTGAACAAGTTGGCATGGCTTTGTTCCAGTAAAGCTTTATTTATAAAATAGGTGGCAGGCCAGATTTGGCACATGGGCTGTAACTTGCTGACCCCTGCTCTGTGTTGTAAGATCTTTCTGTGGTCTGCCTCAGAGTCACATTGCAGAGAGTTGACTTCCCACCAAAATTTAGGGAGCTCATATACAATCCCAAGAAGTCCCACAAGCCCATACCTCTCCACCATAGAGCTATGCCACAGTGTCCACCAGCCATGCGCTTTGATGGGCTCCAAGTAGAGATGCTTTTCATTCTTCTGTATACTTCTCAACCATCTGCTTTAAAAGCCCTGATCCAAAGTCATTTAGAGAGTCTTTTTGGTCTTACCTATTTTGCCAAACTCACTTAATTTTCCTTCTTCATTTAAAATTGTATGTGCTCTCATTGTTGATTGTTGTTTTGTAAATGCTTTAGTGACCTTTTCATATATCTAGCCTCTCTCTCCATTATGACATAAGCTCTCATTAAACATCCCACCTGAATCAATGTGGGAAGGAAGGAAGGAGGAAAGGAGGGAAGAGAGGAAGGAAGGAAATATTAGGTAGGATTCTTGGAAAATAGTTTTGGAAGAGTTGGGGGAAAAGGAGATAAGGGTTGGGGGGAACTTGTTCTATTTGGACTCACATAAAAATCTGTCATAATGCATGAAGGAAAGTAGTTGGGGGCCTTCATTTTGTATAAAGGCAAAGCTGTAAGAAATACTAAAGGCTATTGAACATTATAGATTAAAACACACAAAAACACTTACATGTGGGGACAATCTGGGGGAGAATTTTGTACCTTTAACTTCATTTTCTAGATTTCTTCATTAATTTTATAGGGATCTTAGAGGGTTATTAAGCTATCTTAGAACAAAGTTCTAACTCTACTTAAAAAAAAAATAGTAAATCTTTCTCCATCATGAAGATTTTCATTTGGGATATAATGGTATAGATTTGATTGTAACTTCTATTAAGAGAAATACAGTTAAAGTCTAGCAAATGGATACTTAAAAATTACCAAACCCCTGTTTCTTAAGTCACCTAATCACTTAGAGCTTGACTTGCTTCTGTAATACTCTTAGAAAAGCTTTGAAGCATTTAGCAGCCTGATTTCAGGTGTGAACAAATCACTTAGCATATTTTTTTCTTCTTGCAGCAACTTATTTTAAAATATGTCTTGGAAGGGCCAAGCACATCTAAGAGCATAAACAATAAACATTTTTAGAAAACCAAGATTCAGGAAATTCTCATTTGTTTTACAACTTTTTTTCTTTAGATTTCTGTGTGTAACTCTTAAAAATAATAAATTTTGTATATGTGCGTAAGCATATATATGTGTTTGTATATATGTGTATGTCTATAAGTATATGTGTATACACACATTTACACACTTGTTCATTCGTTCATTCATTCATCCAGGAAGCTATGTGTGAAGTCAACCATGTAGGCAAGTTTTTGTTTTTTTCTGGAGAGAGGTAGAGAGGGAAGTTTCCAGTTCCACATTATTGGTCTCAAGTACAGGACTTATGAGGTTGCAAAAGGAAAAGAACAGCTAATATAATTTTTTCTTTTCTTTTTCTGTACCATCAGCTCTCAAATAATTACTATTTTTTTTTTCTATTGTGACCAGTTGGATTAGCAAAAGTACTAAGACCAAGGCGTACAGGGTCAGATCAGAAGATCCGACATAGTCCAGCTTTGCCAGTGGGACCTGTAAAATGGAAGAACAGTCTAGATCAGTATTCCATAACCAAAGATGAACCTCTGAGTCCTCCAAGGCAATGTGATGCCGTTGCCGGCAATTACAGCACAGCAGTTCATAGGTGTTTCTGATGTCCAGTTGGCTTTAGCATCGTGAGACACTCTGCTCCCAACCAGTTCCACTTCTTCCTTCACTGTCTCACAACATTTTATATATTTTATCTTGTGTATTTCTCTTATTTCTTCATATACTTCCACATCTAGAGAATGGCGTCCAGTGGGTAGGAGCTGAGTCGTCTTGACTCTTGAAGCCTCATCAATGCCTCAAGTAGTGCTGGATATGAGAAAGGGGTTTGGTACCTTTTTTTTTTTTTTTTTTTGGAGGTGACTTGAAACCACATTTTCTTCTCAGGAGCTAGGAACTTACAGGGAGATACAGGGACATTTAGCTGCCTCAGATGCCTTCTGCCCATTTGGAATCAGATCCATTTGGATGTCAATAAATGTAGCTAATAAGCAAAGGACTGTGATTCAGACTCAATCCAAGTGCTGGTTGTGGGTCGTCAATCTTTATGGAGGGCTGGATTCTACAAGTGTGTTCTATCTCATGGGCTAGCCTGGGCACCCTCTAAGCCCATCCTCCCCACTCCATTTCTGTTTCCTTGGAAGGAGTTGAGGGGTGCGTCTAGGGAGGTGGTTTGTGAGTGTACATGGGACAAAGTTGCCATGAGAGGCTAGATTCTAGAGGTTACACAAAGCCAAAATCATACCTGATCAGAATTAACTTAGAAAATTCATGTCATCCACAGTGATGGCAAGAGGCTTGCATTCCTGGAGAAACAGGAACTAAGAACAGCACAAGGAACAGTAAATACGTTTCCATGTAGTTACACATTCACTGCACAGCAACTGGCTATAGAGTGGAATGGTAGGTGGATTCTCTAGCGTATTTAAATTTTTTATTGATTTGGTCTCTTTATTTTTTACTGTTGGTTTGATGAGCACTCACACTTGTATATGGAAGAAATAGATATGTGTTTGATATAGTTCCATTCATGGGTTTGTAAGCAGATCCGCTTTGTCCTTCCTGGAGTTTGTGCTCCATTTGCCACTGAGAAATTTTAGGGTTTCGCAATGTGACTTTGATTCTAGGGTTCCTGTTGCATTTGTGTTTATACAAAGCAATGCAGCTGCCTTCTCTTTTTCTTTTGGTAAAACATTTTCCTGGCCCTTCATCCACAAAGCGCGAGGTTTTCCTTCCTTCTAGCTGTTACCCAGAGCCTAATAGTAGAGCCTCTATGTAAATTTATGTGACATTTTCACTAGAAAATTGCTTAAAAATGAATGATATTTCTACAGTTTACTGTTTTTCACTTTAAGTACATTTTCTGACAATATGTCTTCTATTAATCATTTAAGCCATACTAGGAGCCTTAAAGGAGTGTATTCAGAAGCAAGAACCCATGGTTCATTTAGTGCTGTCTGAAAAAATTTCTTATTGATTGGCATCCTCTGTGGTTATGTGATGTAATATTTATAATATGTCACCCAGCCATACATCAAAACAAGTGTGTCTGTTGTTTCGTTTCCATGGGAGATGTTGATTTCAAAGAGGTCAGCCCAGTTTTAGGTCACGTTGTGGCCAGCCACTGGACCAGAAATGGGAAGTGACTCGATTTATGTAGTTATTGGAAATGGCAATCACAGAGCTTGAGTTTCTGCGGAGTCTTTCTTCCCCTCCCCCCACATTCACCCCTTTCACTTCCTCACTTACCCCCTGTGCACCCAGTTGGGTTTTCTTGGCACACATCCCCACCATAAAACAGGCTCATTAAACTTATATGTGAGCATGAACATACTACCGAGTTGTTGAGTAGCGCCCTGGCCCCACTGGGGCAGGAACAGAACCATGCCTGGGATTTCTCTTTTCCATTCATCATAGTGCATGGCTGAGAAATGTCCACGGCCCTGTTATTATAGGAGCTTAAACCTGTCTGCTTTTTGGTGTGTATACACCATGCAGCTATTTTGGGATCAATGTTGAATGGAGGTGAATGTGGTAATCAGCAGCCTCCAGGATTCGGGCAGGAAGAGAACAGTGGTGCAAGGCTTGGCCGGAGAGACCACCATGCTAACTAAGAAACCACTTTGGTACCCCTTGTGGATTTCAACACTAGCCAAAATAACAAGTCAATATGGAAAGTTGGGTGCCCGGAATGGTCTATTTCTTGTCTTCCCTTGCAATCTCTTTTTTACTTTTTGCTATAGAAAGAACAATGGACTGAAGGTCAACAGTAGAGAAGTCTGGAGTTACCTTTCAAATAAGGAAGTTGGTCTCATGGTGTCTTAGTTTTTCTTCTGTCACTGAACCCTCTGTTGCTGTTCCCCTGTGCCACTCCAGTCTCTGGTTGGCCTTGCCTTCCTCCCTCCTCCCCATAGGCCCTTCTGTATTCCTTACAACTTTCAGTTATTTAAAATGTGACGCCCTTTCTTTGTTCCCCTGCACGGAGCAGCCCTGGGGTCTGCCCAGTGTCTGCAGCACTCAGTCAAAGGGAAGGAGGGAGGGACCCTCTGCCGTCTGGTCACTCCAGGCTGCCACCATTTCCCAGCAGAATAGGAGCTGTAAAACTTGTGGCTTACATAACGCAGCGAGCATTCTCCAGCTAATCTACAATCTGGGCTTTGAAGATCACAAGAAAGCAAAGGTCACGACCCAGAGATCAAAGTGACAGAAGCCCACAGAGTAATTGCCGGTTACCCTCTGTAGAGGGCCTTGGTCTGTCCTGTGGGTGTATTGTTTGCATGGAGACTTCAAACATGCTGCTGGTGAACTGTGAGGAAAATCAGCTGGCCTCTGCCAGTTGTCAGGCGTTCGTGAATGCTGTAGGTGAGCTCACCTCGGCTCATTAGACTGAGATCATTGTCATGTCTCTGAGCAGTTATTCCACTCACAGTGTTTGTACATTACTCTTTGGTCTTTATTGACTTTCTCACAGTCGTCATTTTCTTGGAGGTGTAGGGGGCGGTTATAGAAGGAAATTGGAATAACAAGAAAGGGCAACATGGATGTATTCATTGTGAGTCAACTTTGGGCCACGTAGAATTCAGGCAAGGTAACCTTCAGAGGAGGCTTAGACTTCATTCGGCCCATCCCCTTCACTGCATGGATAGAGAAACTGAGGCTCAGAAAGGCAGCAGAGACTGAACCGAGATCACAGAGCAAGATACCCTCAGAGTCTGGCCTCTTTCCTACCCTGTGAGTCCTCAGGCTTTTTGTTACAAAAACCTCCCCTTTTTTTATTTTTGTCCCTAATACTTTAAAAGCTTTGATCTCTCAAATAGGCTGCACATAAGACATTGCTACCTTTATTATTATTATTAGACAGGTACATTCAGCAGTCGATGAGGGTTTCTGCTCAGCACGAGGTAACCAGTGTTGCTAAATGAGTTAACGTACTCTAGTCAACAGTGAGGAAGCATGATGTTTTGTTGGCGGACTTATCTATCCCATTAAGCTTTGTGAAAGATTGAGAGTGGCTCACAGATCACCCGTGGCTGCTTGAAGGAGTCCCAGGCAGGACATCAGTAGCTTGTACCATGTCTCCCTGACTCCAAAGGATGGAAGCAAAAAGGAAACAAGAAATAATGCAAAAAAGCATAGAATGCCATGAATGGCAGAAAATGTTAAAAATGAAACAAAACTCCAATGACCCCATGCCCAGTTCCCTCAAGAACTGAAAACTTGGTATTTCTTGAATAGAGTCTCAGAGAAAGAAACATGACAGCCAACCCCATTTGCAGACCATGGAGGCCCATCAGAGCTTTTCTGAGGTTGCACAGTGTTCCTGGGGAGCAGCCATTGCCCTGGGGATAACGGTTACAGGCAGGAGGAAAGAACATCATCCTCTTTCTTTGAGGTCTGGATGAAAAATGCCAGTGTCAAAATTAGCTGGGCATGGTGGCGCATGCCTGTAATCCCAGCTACTCAGGAGGCTGAGGCAGGAGAATTGGCTGAACCCAGAAGGAGGAGCTTGCGGTGAGCCGAGATCGCGCCACTGCACTCCAGCCTGGGTAACAAGCGAAACTCCGTCTCAAAAAAAAAAAAGAAAAGAAAAGAAAAAGAAAAATGCCAGTGTCAGGACTAGGGCAGAGAAAATTGATTTTGGAGAGAAAGAAAAAAAAGTCTTTCTTTTGTTCCTTTTCTCCTCCTAGCAGTTTTAACTCTCTCCTTAGAGGGGTCCTTTAAGCAAGTGGAACATTCTATGTGAAAAGAAAGAGGACCTGAAAAGCTGGATGTGCTGTTCTCTCAGTTTTAGGAAATCTGTTTCCAGACAGAGACAAATGGATCTTTAAGTACCTTCCCAAGATCGCTGCCCTCCTCTTGATAACCCCACCTTCTGTATCTCAGCCAAGAGGGCCTCTGACTCTAACCTCCCCCCCCACCGCTCATCACCCCCCAGCCCTGGGGGCTTTCCCCCAGCCACCTTGAGAAGGTCAGAAAAATTGGAGTTACCCTCTGGAGCTAGGGACGTGAGACTTAGAACTTAGACGGATCTCTTTTCATTAAGTAGTGCCCTGGCTTAACAAGCAGTTTTATAAATCTGAAGCTGTCTCCGGGTGTCACAGGATTTATAGATGGGGGTTTCTGCCATAAAGTGGTTTATGATGGCTGCCTTCTGTGTTATTAGTAGCTGTCTCTTCCTTCAACCATTGCTGTTTGATAATAGCCTTAAAACACCCAGAATTACTTACCTGCAAGCCCCATTCCCAATAGCCCCTGTTGACAGTCTGAATAAGTTTAGTGCCCTTTTGTTGTACTTTACCTTCAAAACAAACTGATTGAACCATCAATAGCTCGTGGAAGCTGACAGAGGGATGTCATCTGGACTAGCCCTTGTGATTGCAGGTTATCTGGGGGAGTTAACCTTCCCGCATTGTTAACTGAAATGTTTTATGTACTATGCAACTTTAGGATATGGCTGTGATAACCCCAGTAACTAAGTAATACATCACAGTAAAGAGATTTTGGTGCAACAAATAACCCAGGATTAAATTTACAAGGGTTGAATTGATATTGTAAAAGCCTTCATTCTGTGGCTTCGGGAATCCTCTCTTGTATTTTTATGGCAAACTTGTATTACACTCAGGATTGAAGCTGTGGCTTTTGACACCCTGACATGACCTAGAACAAAGGCAAATAGATCTCCCAGGACCACGAAGGGACAGGCAGGCAGGAAGCCCACTGACTTATCACTTGGCAATAATGTTTGGAGCCACATCTCCAAGTCACCAAGGGGCAGGAAGATCTGGCAGAGGTGGCCACTGGCTGGGCTTTGTGTACTGCAAGCATTGGGGCAGGGCAGCCCTTAGCGGAACTGGAAGGAGATTTTTGCTGCCTCACCACCCTCCTTATTTCAAAGCTATTATTCTTCATGGTGTTATTTCTCATGGGGACATTGGCTCTCAGCAGGACCAGCAGCAGCAGCATCACTTGGGGACATATTAGAAATGTAAAGACATATTAGACATATCAGAAACTCTGGGGATGGGGCCCTGCCATCTCTGTGTTGGGAAGTCTCCAGGAGACACTGATGTCCACTGAAGTTTGAGAACAACTGTGCAAGAATGGAAGCTCACTGAGAGCACAGACCTTCCGGACTGCTCATCTCATCTTGGCACCTGACCCAGGTCCTGACAGGTGGTAGCTGTTCCATAATTATTCGTTGAATGAGTGAATGTATATGTCAGTAAATGAAAGAAGACATCTCTATGGGAGGAACTTTGGACCCTGGGCTGAATCTCAGATGGAACTCTTTGGAACAAGCCCTCCTATTGTCCCTCAAACCTCTCCAAGCAGCAACCACTTGGAAACCCAGGCTGGCCCTTGGGATGGGTGTCAAGTCATTCCTCATTTCAGGGGGTGACTGGCAGCCTGTGTCATAGGCTGTCTCTTTGATTGTATAAGAAGAGTGATCTGAAAACAGCAGCTCTTTGTCATCTAAAATTTTTAACTAGCTTAAAAGCCAGCACCTCTCTCTTTCTCTCTTTCTCCTTTGATTTCAGGGCTGTGATCCAAAGTGAGGCAAAATGACAATGTGCGGTCTGTTGTCATCGAGGTTCCTGCCAGCCCCGTGAAGGCATCTTTCACTCCATCGTTAAACATTGGCTGATTTTCTAATACCGATGTTTTCTTCACCTGAATATTCATCTTTTCCCACCCTACACTTAGTGGGTGTCTTTACTCCCTGCGCGTCACTCCTGACATATTGTTTCTGTCTGTACATGTCTTTATTTGAAAGAGTCTGTTGTCATCAAGACTTTTCTGCTACAAGCAGAAGTCGGAAGTTTTTTCTGACATTGACTGAGGCCGGTGGGAGCTCTACTGGAGGATAGAAAAGATATTTGGTGGTGGCTCACCTCTGTAATCCCAGTGGGCAGATCACTTGAGGTCAGGAGTTTGAGACCAGCCTGGCCAACATGGTGAAACCCTGTTGCTACTAAAAATACAAAAATTAGCTGGATGTGGTGGTGCACACATATAGTTCCAGCAACTCAGGAGGCTGAGACGGGAATTTCTTGAACCTGGGAGGCAGTGGTTGCAGTAAGTAGAGATCATGCCACTTCTCTACAGCCTGGGCAACAGAGCAAGACTCCATCTCAAAGAAAAAAAAGAAAGAAAAGAAAAGATATTTATTCGTTTGTGGCACTTTCTTGATTTTGGGTGAGGTTAGCTGGTATTTGGAGAGGAAGGGAGAACCTAGGCCAGGAAAGAGCAATAGATTGAGGCCAGGGAGGAAGCAGGAAGTAGCTAGAGTCAAATTTCAGAACATCAGGCATGGGGTAGACATTTCTGAAGGAGGAAAAGAATTTCATAGTATTTTGACTTTAACAATGAGTCCTATGAAGGTTATTCCTGCAGACCTCTAAACTATTTTTTCTGTCTTTCGGGTGGTCAGCTAAGCTTTTTACCTGGATAAGCATATGTAGGCCACTTGGTGGCCGGCATTTCAAGCATTCAGCTTGAAAACTCTGTGGCTAGTGGTGCCTTTGCCTGAGTTTTGCTGGGGCCCGCTGGGCTTGTTCCACCTACTCAGCCTGGCAGGCTGCACGTGACTCATGCTACCGGTCCAGATCCCATGCCTACCAAGGGTTAGCCAGGTGTGGGGCAGTGAGGGGTACATTAGGGAGCAAGCACGGGGTCTGCCCACTGCACACAGCCAGGCCTGTCGGCAGTGGCGGCTGGACAACTCTAGGTACCGGCATAGGCACTGGCTCCCTGTGAGGCTGCGTCTGGACCAGGCATACCACAGGTGGCTTCCACTGCAGGTGCTGGGGAGCAGAGCAGCACCTGGAAGCTTGGAGATGCCAGGAATCACAAAGCCCCAGAGAGGGTGTCACAGCCCTGGCTTGGGGAGCTGTTAGGTCTGGGCTTCCCAAAGGGCCGTAACTCTTCTCTCCTCATTGCCTGCAATGTGGCGAGCAGGGGGATGTGTTTCATCCCTGTTTGTGTTACAGCTCTTCCAGTCCTGCCATTTGGTGGGTCCCAAGTTCTTGTCCCAGATCCAGGAATAATGAAGGACGCACACAACTGGAGGGTGAGCAAGGCAAAGAGGTGCTTTATAGAGCAGCAGTACAGCTCTCAGGACAACTGAAGTGGGTAGCTCCTTTCGGCAGGCAGGTCATCTCAGTGTCTGTGCAGCCCTCAGCAGAGAGGAGACCCAGAGTGGGTAGCTCCTCTCCACAGGCAGGTTGTTCCATCATATGCCCAAGTCTGGCTAAATTTGGGGTTTTTATGGGCTTCAGAGGAATGAAAGTGTATGCTGACTGGTCCAAGGGTGGCCATGGACAGGCCCAGAAAAAGTACCATAAGTTTTTAGTCCAGTTTGTGAAACAGGCAGCCCAGGCCCTGTGCTTTAGGCCATCCCTGGCCTGATGGTGGGGCTTCACTGGGGACACACCCCTTTCCACCCAGGAGCCCATCTGACTCCTGCTGCCAGCCATCAACCTGCTGTCCACAGTGCCTATGGTGCCCAGGCTGTTTGTGCCAAGCCAAGGGATGCCTGCAGGCCCATGCAGAGCTGTCCTCAGCTGCCCCTTGGCCTTCCTTCTGTGCTTGTCAGCACCCAAAGTCCAGAGGGGGCTGAGGTGACAGGTGGCTGGCATTTCAGTACTGCCCTGGGTATGTACACACCCAGTCAGATGGTGACAGTGCCTGGGCTTGGCCACAACTTTGCTCTGAAATTGGAGTGGGTGTTGGGAATGGGGAGAGGCCAGGCAGCAGGAGCAGGCACTTCCAAGCCTGCCAGGGGAGGGGGCTTCCCAAGCCCCAGAGCACAGGGATGCCTGGGTCTGCAGCTAGGTGGCTGCAGTTGCCCCTGGAGCAGGGGCTCTTGCACCACCAACTCAGGAGGGCATGGGGCTCCCGCCTGTTCCTGGCTCCTTCCAGCTCCGAGCAAGCAGCCCCTACTGAAGCTGGTGTATTTGTAGCAATTGCTCCAGACGGGCTGCTACTGCCACCAGTAATGAAACCACCTTACGAATGTGGAAGATGGTCTTGGGAACTCAAGGCTTCAGTAAGGTGGGAGGCACACTGTTCAAAGTAATATCCTCATTGAGGAACAGCTAGGTGCTTGGGATTGCTTTGGGGTGTGGTTCCTTGCTACCTACTTGAGATTTCCTGTTTCTCCTTTTCCACTGAGTTTTCTGTCAGTAGACCCCTTTCTCTGTGCTTCCGTAACCACTCTATGGAAAACCTCAATTTTGGCACTTAGCTATGCTGGTTCCTAATTTCTCCATGTGAGTGTATAATTGCTGTTACATTAAGAACACTTTTGAGAGCAGGAAGCATGTTGTAATCACCTCTGTATCCCTAAGCCCTGGCACATACATCAATAAATATTTGTGTCACTGAAATAAACTGGTATGTTATTGACTCCATTCTAATGCCAGTTTTCAAGATGTGGTGAGAGAGAGCAAAGGAATTAGCCCCTGCCTTCAAGAAGCTTACAGTTTAGGTAAGGACATTAATGAACACCAAGAAAACAATTAGAAAACATCAAAATGTTAGACTGTAAGGTGCCGATAGCATATTCCAGGAGTCCTGAAAAGGGAGAAAGCAATGTGGGCTGGAGGTGTACAAAAAACCTTCATAGGAGATGAGGCTTGGAGGCTGGGTGTGGGGAGGAAGTGACAGATTCCCTTGGAGATAATCCATTACTCTTGACACTGGGTACTCACCACTTCTTGCTAAGCAGAATGGGGTGGAAACAATTAGCTTGTTTAATTGGTGGGCTGTGGAACTTGACAGAAAGCGTCTTGGTTAGTGACTGTCCTTGACAAGGGAGAAGTGTAGACACATGTCCATACCTGTAACATATTTATTTGTACATTTATGTAACTATGTTCTGGCCAAGTGGTTATCCTTGTCAACTCCATATACACCTATTTGAGGACAGTTAATTACACTAGCAGCCGTTGGCTTATTTCTGAACTCCATATGTATGCCAAGAAGTTTCTCCAGGGAAATGGAGAGCACCTAGCATTTGTTGGGCCATTAATATCTCCTAGAAATTAACTCCCCCTATTTCTCCTTGATAATCTTCGTAGATTAGCAAGTGTGGAAATAACCACATCATCTCATTATCAAGGGATGATGAGAAAAAAGCTCTTAAGACCCCTGCCTGATTCCTCAAGGAAGCATTTCTCAGCTACATGTGTTTTTCGCTTCTAACCCACAGTCATCCAGGCCATTACTGTCTGTGATACAGATGACCCATAGGAATGACAGTGATGTAAAGGGCACAATCAATTTATAGGTTGATTTTACTTAGAACTTCCATATAGCATAGCTGAGTGTGTTTTTCAGACTAGAAAGAAGGGAATACATTGATAGGGTGCTACTGGCTAACCCACATGTATGTGTGTTTACCTTTAAGCCAAGTGTACCCTTAGTATGTGCTTCTAATGTATAGTTGTACATCTGTATAAGGCAGAAGCATTCTGATTTCTCCAAGGAGCAATTGTTCATTCTTTGTGAAAGAAGAGAGGAGAAGCTGCCAAGGTCTAAGCTCCGGAAGATCAGATGGTGTGGATTCTTGAAGATCAGACAAGCTGTCTGGGTCTCTCAGGCTACCATTCAAACCTTCCTGAGTTGTCTCTGACTCTTGTCTTCCAGATGCTTTGTTCTGTACAAGCTGCCCAACTTGAAATTTCTGGATGCCCGGAAAGTAACCAGACAAGAACGAGAGGAGGCATTGGTCAGAGGAGCCTTCATGAAGGTGGTGAAGCCCAAGGTGAGCTGCCTACTCCCTGTTCTTCACAAGGGACTTAAATCTCATGGCAGTGCTTACGCTCCAGGGCATGGAGAATGAATGTCCTCTGAATGTTTAGAATGCAGTTGAGATCTCACATGAAGGGGCCATCCATGGATACATCGTTGGCCAAACATGAAATAGGATTAAGTTCCGACCGGATCTTCCTGTTTTACCAATAAAGCAGCATTATGCATAGCCCAATGGTGCAGTTCTGCGGGGGATTGTGGGTCTCCTTCTTGGAGATATTCCCTAAGTGGGGCCTCTGTAGGTTTGCAGCTGAGAAAGAAGAAAGAGGAAAGCAGTGGGCATGGGTGGGCTTCTGGGGTAGGTGGGATTCTTCTAGTATTTCAGAGGGGACCTTACTTTTTTACTGCCAAAGGGATGCTAGGGAAGAGTGATTTTCCTCCATCACAGGCAAGGGCTCCACAGCTCTCTGAGATAGCTTTAGTGTGGAAGGTGATGTTTTCTGACAATGTGTCCCTAGGCTGGCATATGCCCTCCACATGTATCTCTCCAGAGCTGATTAGAATGGTGTTTACTGACCTTTCCTTTACCAGCTGAGCCTGTAAGTGAATTTGGTGTCATCCTAATAGCAGCTCTGATGAGGCAGTGGAGATTTGGCTTGGGGTCTGGATTCAGACACAAGGAGATTTTTTAAGGACAAGGATGACTGTGTCTTTGGGAGGAGTTGGGAGTCCTTCAGTGAAGCCATAGGTTGGGGAATGGACTCGATGACCCCTGATGACCTCCTTGGAGAACCTTCATCGCCTTGAGGCTCTGTGGAACTGTGCAGTCACCTCCCATGAGATTGCAGCTTGTGTGTTGAAAACGCTGGTACTCATATCCTAGAGGTTTAGTTTATCCTCAACTATTGACTTACAGCACTCTGCACATGCATTGGAAGTGATTAAGGGTGATGGGGAGGGGGAAGAAAAAACAAAAACAAAACAGAACAATGAAACATCTTCCATCAAGTTGCTCTGCTGGCAGCAGACCTCAGGCCGCTTATTTTCCCGGAATCCATGAGGTACAACTTATTTCCCATTACGCTGAATAAAATTGCTAGCAGTTGTGGAAATATATGATATGGAGGTTATAATACTGGCAGATAAATGTATTGTTACCTCTTTCAGCATGTGGGAAATTAATTGAGTGATTCATTTCTTAGCTATTAAACTGTTAACAGTTCTCCCTATCGAGGCACACGTTTGATATATTGCACACGATTGCCTTTAGTTATTCCAGCTTTTGTAATTTTTCCTAATGAAATATTTCTTGGCCTTCTTTTTATTTGTTTTTGGGGAAAACAGTCCAGAGATGGCCAACATGACAAAACCCAGCAAGAGTACAACAAATGCATTCTATGATATCCTGGGTTATTATAAATAACCTGCCCACATGTCTCACCTTCTTAGATACATCTGTATACATGTATATACTTGTGTGCAGAGTAGATTAGTATTTCTCCTGTGCTCATTGCCCCTGATGTGGGAAGCTCTACCTTGTCACTCAGAATCTGAAGGGGTAATAAATGTGGCACCTACCATATCTGAATGGGGCACTTAATGCATGCCCCCCATTACTCTAAGGTTCTTGGTGCACAGATCTGCAAGTATTCACATCACCCTCTATAGTAGAAGGAAGGGGTCATTGGCTCACTTTATGGATGAGGGAACTCAGGCCTGGAGAAGTTAACTGGGCTGCCACAGGTCACCTGGCTAGTAATTGTGGAGCTTGAGGTTTACCTTGCATCTGACCACTGGGCCCACGCTCTTCTCTCTTTGCTTTCTTACTCCTGGAGCAGTGGGCTAAATATTTACTCTGTGGATCTCTTTGTTCAAGCAAAACTTCCTGAGGTCTAAATGAAGAAAACGAGAAAGACCAGGACTATTCTGTTGAATAGAGATTGGGGGGGGTGTGGAATCAAAATCCTTCATTGCTTCTGAAAGCGTCTGAGACTGATGCCTTAAAATCCAGCATTAGCTATTTCTGAGTTATTAGCAACATCAGCAGAAATGCTCTTCAGAGTTCCCAATTAGTTTCTAATCAATTCTAGAATTAGTTCATGTTTGTATGATTGACTCCAATATCCTTGCTAACTGTATTAAGCGTTAGAAAGCCTGTTAGGAGTGTAAATTAGTTCAACCATTGTAGAAAGCAGTATGGCAATTCCTCAAAGAGCTAAAAACAGAACTACCATTTGACCTAGCAATCCCATTCCTGGGTATATACTCAAAGGAATATAAATTGTTCTATCATAAAGACACATACTCACGGATATTCAGAACAGGACTATTCACAATAGCAAAGACAGGGAATCAACCTAAATGCCCATCAGTGACAGTCTGGATAAAGAATATGTGATACATATACACCATGGAATACTATGCAGTGACAAAAAAGAATGAGATCATGTCTTTTGCAGGAACATGGGTAGAACTGGAGGCCATTATCCTTACCAAACTAACACAGGAACAGAAAACCAAATGCTACATGTTCTCACTTATAAGTGGGAGTTAAATGATGAGAACTCATGAACACAAATAAGAGAACAACAGACATGGGGGCCTACTTCTGGGGTGGATGGGATTCTTCTAGTATTTCAGAGAGGGCCTTACTTTTTTACTGCCAAAGGGATGCTAGGGAAGAGTGATCAACCTTCACTTGAGGGTGAAGGTTGGGAGGAGGGAGAGGAGCAGAAAAAATAACTATTGGGTACTAGGCTTGGTACTTGGGTGATGAAATAATCTGTACGACAAATCCCCGTGACACAAGTTTACCTATATAACCAACCTGCATTTTTGCCCCCAAACCTAAAACAAAAGTTAAAAAAAACCCATTGATTATTTGTGAAGAGAGACAAAAGTACTCTTATAAATTATGGTATCTGGGTTCTTCGTGTAGTCACATGATTTCCTAACCAAAGAGGACTTAGAAATCACCTAGTCTGTGCTCCTATTTCACGGAGGAGGGAGCTGGGAGAAGGTAGAATTTCCTGAGGCTCCATGGAATTGGGACTAGAACCCCTAGGGGGTCTGGGCTTCCAGTTAAGTGTTCAATTTATGCCATGATTCTTCGAGTGCTCAGGATGATTCTTCTGTGTTCTTGATTTCATCTAGAACTGGATGCCTACATTGAATGGCAGGCAGTGCCCTTCTGTCTGTTATTTTCAGAAATATGCAGTGGTACTTTTCTTGTAGAAAGAAAAAGGCTACATGAGCACCTTTCTGAATTAATAAATTGGCATTAAAAAGGCTGGTTCTCACCTGTTCACTATGTGTTCAGACATATGTTTGTTTCCATGCAGGTGTGTATACCCGCTTCTGTGTCTATGTTATACATATGCATGTTCTGGGAGGTATGTGTACACCAGTCAGCTTCTAAGTGGCGAGAGATTTCCTTTCCATGTGTTGCTGCTGCTGTGCTGAGCACACTCAGGGAAGACCTATTTTTCATGATGGAATCAGAATCTCAAGCTGGCTTCTGTCCTTTCCAGGGCAGCCAAGGCCTATTGTGCTTATTCAGCAGAATGTGCTGATGGATGATCAAGGCAGCCATGATTTGGGGAGCTGTTTTCATTTTATTCCTGACATAAAGTATTTGGGAGGATGGAAAATGCCTCTCCAATCACAGCCCTTGCCTTGGCAGTAGGGAACCGGCAGTCTGGGTGTTCTCGGCTGATGCAAATGCAGAGCCATCCAGGAGGTGATAAAGGCCCGATGTCGCAGAGGCCTGATGGGGTACCTGGCAGGCACGGGCACTTGAGTGCAAGTCCTCACTCACTTTCTCCCATCATGACACATCTCTCCTCTGTTGCTGCCTTTTGGCTTTTGTTGTTTCAAAGCTGCCTTCTGTCTGAGCTCTGACTGTTGTACAGAAAGATGCTGTCATTCGTTAGGAAGTGATAGCTGATGCTACAATGGATGCTTCCAGACTCTCTCTCTCTATCTGTGTGTGTGTGTGTGTGTGTGTGTGTGTGTGTGTGTGTGTTATTAGTTGATGGACCTGCAACAGCTAGGCTTTGTCATTTCCCCAAATTAAAATATATAAAATATATATATAACTTTATCAAATATTGGCCATTGAATCGTGCCATTCTTAATACAGAGAACACCACACTGGATACAGAGAAGGTGTAGGTTGCAAAGAAAGAGCTCTCTAGTAACCAGACTGTGGACCCCCTCAGTGCACTGGGAAACATAGATCAAAGGGGTGCAGAGGCCTGCCCAGGAGGACGTGTGTGGTGGGCTCGCCAGCTCAGTACATCAGACAGACAGTTCAAAAATCCGACAGTCAGAATTGCTTAATTATGTCCTGGCTTTGTAATTATTCATCCCTGTTCTGGCAAAGAGCACAGTTGTCATTTCTTTGACATAATTATTTAAAGCTGAGCCCTCTTGTTTACAGGCGTGTGTACAAAGTTGGCTACCAACCGTTTAATCGTCAGAACCTTGAAGAAGCCTGGGGAGGGCGGCTGAGAACCACAGCCAACATTAGAAAGTGCTTTGACGCTTGTGTTTTCCTTGCATTAGTGTCCATCCTCTCATGGGCCAGATGTGGTAATAAACATGTTTGTGAGTAGTGAGGTGTCCTTGAAGACATGTCACTTTTTTCTTTATGTGGGCACAATGGATTTTCCCATCATGCATAGTTTGTGTATTTGTGAAGTTCGTTGTAGCTTGTATATTTGTGTGTGTGCCTACCTTTGGATATTTGAGAGGGTGGGCTATTTGTGTGTGTGTGTGTGTGTGTGTGTGTGTGTGTGTGTGTGTGTATTAGAGAGAGGGAAGGAGAGGTAGGGAGATGCCCTGTGTTGAAGAAATGAAGAACTAAACTTTGGGATACATGAACTTCTAAAAGTCTTTCTTATTCTTTTCCCCTAAACTGAAAATTGGAAACTATTTGGGTCTGAAGATCACTTGCTCCCATGGGTACCCTGGGTATTCATGGGAGCAGGTGATCCTCAGACCCAAATACACAGTCCTGCCCTTGACACTTGGAGTTAGGTCCTAAGTCCCCTGGATACCTTTAGTTTCTTCCATCTTTGTCTGTGTTTTTGGATTTCCATGCAAAAGGCTCCCTAGGATAAAGACAGGGAATGATTCACACGGAAGCCGGCTTCTTGTTGGGATGAGGAAGCTGCTCGCCCCTGGGGTGCCAGCTCCATGAGGGCAGGAACCTTGTGTTTTGTTTATTTCTGTATCTCTAGTACCTAGTCTATAGCAGAGGCTCAGTCAATACTCATCAAAGGAATGAACCATGAACAGTAGAGCATATTGGAAGATTCATCATGGAAAGGTTATACATGTTCAAATTACTTCAGTCAACATGGTTACCTGAAAAGGCAGGAAAGAAACCATTGCCTTTATGCAGTGTGATAATTGCAACCTGTACGCTGGCAGAAAAGACAGATTCCAGGCATCTTATTTGTTTTTCTGAAGGATTTTCCTGGGATATTTATGATGGGAAAACCTACCACCACCCCAATCCCCATGCCTTGGCTTTCCTTGCCTTGGGTAGCATTTCAGGGGGAAGCAAGGGTGTGATCTGAAGCTGTGTGTTCCCCATCACTCAGATGGTACTGAAGTCCTCCTTTTTTTTAAACCCACCTGCTCATATTAGGGCTTTTAGGAAGTGAGTAGCTTTTCTCATGAAACATGTTGGGGTACCCACAAGTCTGTGTGTAGTTAAAACGAAATTTCCCTTTCTTTGCTGCTATTGTATTTTTTGTCTTTACCTAAAGGAGCACTAGTTTAGCACCTAGTTGCTTTGCTGCACTTAATCGCTTTGTATGGCTAGTCTAGCTCTTTACCAGGTGCTACCTTTTTATAAACTACACTGCGTATGTCTTTGATATCGTCTGTTACTCCTATGTAGCCAAATTGCAAATGCTTAAAAGGGTATCAGAAACTACTTCTAGGTTTATTACAGTTACTGTTCTTAACTCTATATTCAATATTTTCAAGAATATATATTTTATAGATAGCCAGGACATACCTGTAAATAAATACTATAAATCACAAGTACATTCAGTTCAACAGGCAATCAACCAATATGTTTTGAAAGTTCTTCACAGGGCTAAACATTAAAAAAAATTACAAATATTGGTTGATTTTCTGGATATTTCCAACTACGTGAATGTGCTCCTGTTTTTATGATTTTTTTTTCTGTTTCATGCTGATGTTTCTTGTCTAGTGACACATTCAGATTCTATTTTCAGTTGCTTTCTAGTAAATTTTGAAGAGAGGAAAAATTTTTAATTAACTTCTTTTTCTTTTTAGAAAATGCTTAGATGGTATGTTCAAAAACAACTCTGGGAGCCAAACATTTGCAGTCTGTTTTTTCAACCTTATTCCTCATTTCAGTTTGCACGTTCATTTGAGGGAGAATCACCTAAGGATTTTTATTTCTCTATTTATAGCATTGTGGCATCCTGTGTCTCAAGTAAATGCTTCTGGAGTATTGCTCTTTGGAGACACCTCAGTAGCCTTACATTTGGGTAGCAACCCTCTGAAATAAAAAATAGAGCACTGCAGGAAAGCCATGTCACTGGTACGCTGGTGAAACCCTATAGATGGAGAACCAAAATCCACAATGGGAGAAGGAAGGTGGTAGCAGACCTCCCAGGGCACTCCCAGGAGTCCCGGGGGCCTCGCGAAGTGCTGAGCACATCGTAGAGACTACTGTCGATGAAGCCCAGTACCTGGGGGATGTTGCTGTATCCCTGATGAAGCCTCTGGCTTGTCCAGCACCTCAACAGCCCAGCTTTACCTTCTTTCTCCTTTTAGCCTCCTACATGCTCACTGCTGTCCAAAGATGCTTGGACAGGTATGTATCAAGAGGATCACGGAAGTAAGCAGCACTTTTTAAGTGTTGGAAATAAGATTAATAATCCTAGGATACTTTGTCCTGCCTCTGAAACCCAACAACTGGGAGAAGTGTGATAGATTACACTGTTTGTCTAAAACCTTTCCTTTCTCTCTGCCCTTGCCATGTTTCCCCATCTAAGGGAGGAATACACTTCCCCATTCCATTGACTTTGGCCTTGGCCATGTGACTCCGTGGCCTATGGGATGTGAGTGGAAGTGACAGCATGACAATTCTGGGCCAAGGCCTAACGCAGCACCATGTGTTTCCACTCACCGCTCTCACACGTCTGCCATTTGCTATGAAAACAACATGAGAGACACATTGACCAGACCTGAACCTGACCTGAGGCCTGCAAACATCCAGCCAACCACATACCTCTGCATGAGAAAGAAATGCTTGTAATAAGCCACTTAGATTTTGAGCAGTATTGTGCTGCAGAAACCTGAGTAATATAGGCAGGCCATGCCATCCGCACACCCAACCTCTGCTGCATCTCTGGCCGTTGAACCAGGGCTCTTAACTTGGACACAACAGGGAGTTTCATGAGGTTAGTGGCAGTTGTTGGTGCCACAGCACTGACTACTGTAGGCTTTCTGGGTACTTAACTAATTAGGATATCAGGGCCAGCCTAGAGGTTGACTGGCTGCCTAGTGGTACATTGTTAGATGCACAGAAACTTCCCTGATATGTGAGTTAGAAGAACATGCATTAAGTAGTCACTGTCTACTAGCTATTGTACCAGCTGCTTAACAATTTTATCTCTAATTTTCTCCCTAACCTTGAATCTACAAATGAAGTAACTGACAATCAGATAAATTATATATATTACCTAAGATTACAGAGCAAGCTGGAACCAGGTCCTTTTTCCCCCCCAGTTCTTCCTAGGCCCCAAAACTCATGTTCTTTCCCCTGTATGCTTTAAATTACTTCAGGGGGAAAACGTCAAATTCAAAGCTTGTGCTCTTTACACTGTATCCCTTACATTTCATTAACAAGGCATCCATTTATGATGGAATGCAGGGGCAAAAGAGCAGAAAGACCAAGAGATAGAAGGCAGCCGGAAGTAACTTTGTAATTTCCAATTCTGACCCTGTGATGACTCCCCGCAACCTATTTTGGTAAAATGCATGGGCTAGGCAGAGAACTGTAGGAGCCAGGCTGTGAAGGACTCCCTGAGTTTGGTCAGGTTTATGATTTCCCCTGAGGGTAAGGAGGAACCTTGGCAGAGTTTGAAGTGGGAAAAAGTCTGGGCAGGCGTGTGTTTGCGTCCCTGGGTATCTGGGAGAGGGAGGCTTAGAGCTCTGTGCAGAGCAGCTACTTTGGTGCTTTGGAAATCTGTGCAACAGCAGGCACTGGTCTGAGACTGCCACAGTGTTCCCAGCACCCAGCCCAGTATCAGTGCTCAGGCACCTACAGAGGTTAGAGAGTTGTGTCTAAAGAAGCTCTGGGATGGCAAAGATGGATCCATGTAAGAGTGAGTAGTTCTGATGCTAGAACAAGGAGACAGCCAGTGGCTGTCAGAGACTTACTAGTGACCCTCTCATAGTGAGTTCACAACATTTCCAAAATGTTGTTTTGACATGTTCTTACCTCAAAGCCCCTGTCCCTTATGGTATTTGTTGTCTAGTTTTAAGGAGTAAATTTAAGGCTTCTTAACTGAGCCATAAAGAGCCCTCATTCACATGATCCCTGGCAATGATTGAGATGGAGCCCTAGTAGCCAGTTACGTCTGTAATCTGCACATTACCAGCTTGACATTTTCTTGATCCACTTTGGAAAAAGATTTTTGGCATATTGTTTTTGCAATGTAGATTCTTTTTATCATTATTTTTAAAAATTAAGTTTGAAAGGAAAGAGAAGAGGGAGGAGGAGAGGAAAATAAAGATGCTTTCTTAAGAAATTGGGTTCTTGGAGAGTAGAGCGAGGATTCTGATTTAAAGTTATCCACATTTAAAAACAACATTGCCTGGGATTCTGTGCATAGCTGCAGGGCAGGGCTGGCTGCTGTTCTTCAGCTATGGGTGAATGGGTGAGCTTGACAAATCCTTCACATGCTTTTCTTCATCCTCCAACCCACCCCTATCAATTCTTTGCTTTGAGCTTGGTGATTCTAGACTAGTGATGAAGAAGAATGAGTTGGAAATACAGGGGCAACTTGTCTAGGAATGGGAAAAAAAGGCCAGTGACTGATGTATGGGTAAAAGGAGGATCCTGATAGCCTCAGCATCCCCTCGCCTCCCAGGGCCTTGCTGTCATCTTGCCTGAACTGCGCAGTTTAATAGAGCTCTGTCTTGCTTAGAAAGTCCCTTCTGGGCCCATGGAAACATCAGATTGTAGGAGCCTAGAGACTGAACTCTCAAGCCATTATGTACCCTTGAAGGCAGGGAAACCTGCAAGATGGGGGCAGAGGGTCAACCACACAGATGCCAGGCCACTAGAGAAACATCATGAACATTGTTCTGAAGCTACCTTCAATGACGGGTGCATGCATTTACAATTCCATGGCTAAGGAAGAAGGAGAAAACAAGAATGACATGGCCCCATTTTCTACTCTGGAGTTCTGGCTCTTTCCAGACTGCTCACTACTATAGGTAATAGCAGACAAGAAGAGCAAATTTTAATAAGAAAATATAAAAAAACTTCTGTAAGTTCAATGACGAAAGGAATGTTTCCAGTGCTTATCATTTATGCAATATTTTTGTTGTTCCCAAAAGCAAAGTTGTGGACAGGATAAAGTAGTAAGATAACAAAAGGGCAGCAGTCCCCAACCATTTTGGCACCAGGGACCAATTTTGTGGAAGACAGTTATTCCACAGACTAGGGGCGGGGGCAGGGGATGATTTCTGGATTTTCCAGATGAAACAGTTCCACCGCAGATCATCAGACATTAGATTCTCATAAGGAGCCTGCAATCTAGATCCTTCATATGCACAGTTCACAATAGGGTTTGAGCTCCTATGAGAATCTAATGCCACCACTGATCTGACAGGAGGCAGAGCCCAGGCAGTAATGCTCATGCACTGACCACTCACCTCCTGCTGTGTGGCCTGGTTCCTAGCAGGCCACAGACCAGTACTGGTCTGTAGCCTAAGGGTTTGGGTGGGAGACTCCTGCCTTAGGCTATCCAACCTGAACAGAGTTAAAAGTCTTCACAAAGTTAGGAAGAAAAATGTGATGTTCATCTGAATTCGGCTGATATGTACTTTTCAGGGTACCCTTTGGAGGAGTGTTAAACAGGTATGTCCAGGCAAGTACTAGCATGAGGTAGCACGCAAGTAATGGTACGCCCCCCTCCATCCTGCAGACTCAGTGAGGGCCAGAGGCTCACAAGAGAGGGGCTTCTCATTTCAAAAGAAATGATCTCTACCCATAGAGGCACGCTTTACCCCAAATGGTTCATTGAGGAGCAAAGAGAATGTCTTTGTTTCCTGTTTCTCTAGAGAGCCTTTTTCTCCTCATCAATACCTCCAGAACACCCCAGTTCCCAGACAGCTGTTGGATACGGCTTGGGAGTTTGTTATAACCCTCTGGGAAGTGCGTTTTTGCCTAGCAGTTGTTTTGCCCACCTGTGGTCACCATAGCTTCCTTCTGGGGCCTGTGTACACACTCTGATTCCAAATGCATCTTCTTTGTCACTCTGACCAGAAGTGGCATTTTACAAGTGTGGTAGGGAAGGCCTGCCCTTGGGGTCCCTGAAGGCTGGTGCTACAATTAGTCCTTCTATTTGCTTTTCTGCTCCTTATAGTAGAGTGTCTTAGATGAACAGACAGGGCACCATCAGATGCTCTGTAATTGGGGCTTCCTTTGATGTTAATTTAGTTAAGTTCAACGCCATTGTCAGTGATAGCAATTACGTGCAGCCTTTTCACCAAGGACATTTTAGGATAATTTTATTTTTCATGTGCATTTTAAAATATGGCAGTAAATTTTGAGCTATATTACCTGAATTATAACTCATTATTTCAACAGTGAACTAATACTCTGTCTAGGTGCCAAAGCTGTCTTTTTTTTTTTTTCTTTTTGGAAGTGGGGAATTTTTAGTGGGGCTTCTACTTTATGAAGCTTTTAGCTCGAGTGAAATTTAGAAGTGGGTCACCTCTTCTTTTCTTGTTTTTGAGCATTTTGAATTGCCACAGAGGCTATCTGGCTCGGTGACCTGTCCCATACTTTACTGGGCCCTTTGCTATTCACTCCTCCCTACTCCCCAGCCTTTACTTTTGTTCTTGATGTGATTTAAGGAGTCGCCTCCAACTATTTTTGTGGGGAGGTTTAAAATCTGAATTTATTGTAGCTGTTGAGTTCCATGGAAAACGCAATTCTTAATTTGTTCATGAGCTGTTGTTGGATTTGCTGCTCCATTTGAGGACTGGGCCCACTCCAAGTTTCAGGGTAATGTTTAGCTTTGGATTAAAGGCTGGACTTCTACCTCCTGTTATTAGTTTCTCTATTAAAACAGGGAATGCAGTGCCTTCTTTCAAGTCTATTGGGGGATTAAATGAGATAATTTGTGGCAGGAGCTAATGCAGGCTCTGGTCTGAAGCATCAGGAGCAGCTAGTGTTCCTAGTCATGTAATTTCAACTTATGAGGACTCTTTGTGGCATTGCCGTGTCATCAAGTTGTGTGGGTGAATGTGGGGAAGGTGATTGTGGCTTGAGATTGGGGGGGTACCTTACTCAGCTTGGGATACCATTAACAATATGCCACTGACTAGATGGCTTAAACAACAGAAATGTATTTTCTCACAGTGCTGGAGTCTGGAAGTGCAAGGTCAGGGTGCCAGCATAGTTGGGTTCAGGTGTGGGCTCTCTTCCTGGCCTATAGGTGGCCATCTTCTCACTGTGCCCTCCACTCATGGTGGAGAAGGTAAAGAAAGAGGAGATCCCTTCCTCTTCTGATGAAACCACAGTCCTATTGGGCTAGGGTCTCATTTAACCTTAATTACCTCCTAAAGATTTCATCTCCAGGTACAGTCCCATT
The DNA here is from genome assembly GCF_049354715.1 of Callithrix jacchus. Classification (NCBI taxonomy): domain Eukaryota; kingdom Metazoa; phylum Chordata; class Mammalia; order Primates; family Cebidae; genus Callithrix; species Callithrix jacchus. The sequence goes on along the minus strand of NC_133513.1, from coordinate 54,095,112 downwards.
GCAGGCTAGAGCTTGAACATGTGAATTTGGGGGTACACATTCAGTTCATAGCAGGGGGCATTGCCCCTCTAATTTTGGTGACTTAACTGAGTTTTCTGGAATTTATCCTTAAATAAAATACTTCTATTGCTCCTATGAGGCATCTACTTACTAATGAGAGTAAAACACCTAAAAGGAAGGAATGTGAGAGGGAAGGAAGGCCTCATGTTCATCCTGGGGAGGTCCAGGCCCCTGAGCTTGGACATCTCCCCAGCCACCACATGAGACCATTTTGTTCTAGTGGGAATGGTAGAGGGAAGCAATAGGGCAGATGGAGGCACAAGAGAAGTAAGCATGGCAATGGGGGATGGGAGGCTCCTCACCACTGATGGAGCCAGAAGGATGAAGGTGCAGCCGCCCTCTGAACAGCTGTGGAGCAGGGAGGTCTCCACACAGGACCAATGCGGGAAAGGATGCCTGGTGCAGAAGTGAGCCCGTAAGCCCTTTCATTTGAGTGACCTTCCACTCAACACTCTTAATCATCCTCCAATTCACTTGGTGAATCTGGAAATCAAGGCTGATGTTTAGATTCTAGAATTTGTTATTGGAATCAGGCCCCTCTGCCCCTAGAGTGAAATGAAAAAAACAGGGGAGTGAAATTTGGGAGTTCATTACACATGTCCGAAGAATATTACCCCATCATCAGAAGGGTTTTGAAACCCAAGGTTGAGATATTGGCTCTCTAGACAATTAGAAAACAGCCAAGTGCTGTATTATGAAACTTACAAAAAAATCTGTTCCATTTAATGTTAGAAAAAGAGAAAGAGAGATTCTAGTTTTTGTACTCATTCTCATTTTTAGTCCTGGGATGTTTTGGAGAAGATTAGATTACAAATTATTTTTTCTTCTTTGTGTTCAGAAAGCCTCCAGACCGACGTGCAGCCTCTGGACTTTTAGATGTCAGAGGCCTACGCTGAAAATATGAATTGTGTTTGCTTAGGCAAAAATGAACAGGGCGAGTAAACAGGATAAAGAATGAAAAGCTTTTCCTTCTTTGCTTTCCCTCCCCTCTTCCTTTGCACATTATATGAGTAAATGTGCAACTTTGTTCACATAACTGCTACAAACAGTTCACTGTGTAGGCCAAATGCTCTCTAATGCAGTAAAATTAAGAAATAATATGCTTTGAAAGTGATTTATGAGTGTGGTTAAACTGCCAGATTTACAAAGAAATAGTTCAGATCTTGGGAAGCCTCAGGAGTCACGTCAAAAATGAATTTGACCATGATTTAAACTGCTACTTTTCTTACATGACATTTAATATGTGTACTTTGGAGGCCCATATGTCTTTAATAAAATAGCATTAAGTTTTAAATATGATATGAATGCAGCCAGTTTCTAAATTCATAACCTTTTCCACAACTCCAAAATGCTAACCAATAAGGGAGTCATACATGCAATAAAACATAAACCTTAGAAAATAGCTTTTTATTAAAATGGTTAGACAGTTGGCAGCTGGGTTGCAATGTAATAAATACTTACAGCGTTGTAGGTTTATCCGACGTTGTTTACCCTGCAAGCAACTGGGACCAGACAACTAATTATAGCCCCTGCACAAGAGCAATCCAAGCTGAGACCCCCCGAGTGTGTCAAAGAGGCAGGATAGTTTGTGTTGAGATTTGGGTTCTAATCCTTCTCCACCACTTAAAGGAGTGTAACCTTGGGCAAGTCGCTTCCTTTCTCCAACTTCTTCAATCTGTGTCACAGAGATAATCATGCCTGGCAGGTAGTTCTCTGGTGATGACAGATAAGAAACATCTGACACCAATGCTTGGCACATAGTAGGTGCTCAGTAAAGAGAAACAATTCTTTTTAAAACAGCCTTTAGTTAAAAAAGAAAAATGTATTTTAGGCTAGACCTTCAAGTCCTTCAAGCAGTGATGTTTTATGATGACTCTAGAATGGTCTCTAGAAAAAGTTTAACCATTTAGCCAGAGATCATGTAAACAACATGAAAAATGAATATGGAACTCCTTGTCTCACTCACCTCTTGAAGGCATGAGCATGGGAGAATGACAGAGGGACATACTTGGTTCAGGGGGAATGGGAGTGTCCTGGTGGCCACTGCTACTTTGCTGTTCCCAGAGATGAAAGAGAGGTATGCAACACTGTCCCCTCTTGCCTTTGGACTTATCTTTGTAAGCTGCTCTTTATCATAGCCTAAGGTCTCCGAGTACTTCTGCTGCTGTTGTGTGTGAATGCATCCGCAGACCCTTCCGTGGAGTAGTCTTAAAGTAGGCCTTCCAGTATACGTGCTTCCAGATGCATAAGTATAGCTGGCTTTTCCCACATCGCAGATGAAACAGCCAGTCTGGCAGTGGTCTGATTGTGTTTTCCATGCAACCAAATCTTGCCTCCCTCCACAAACCTCCTTAGCAGGGAATTCCAGAATTCCCTACAATGGGAGTTGTACATTATATTTGAGCCTAGATTTTGAATCTCAGGGGATAGACATATGTGTGGTAATCAAAGATGAAAAGACCAAGGAACCACTTCATATTGTTTTATTTTTATATTTTTAAAATAATGTTCTGGTTTCATTAAGGGAAATTAACAAAGAAAATCATTCAACTCTATTCCCTATATGTGACTCTATGACTTTCATTTTGCTCTGTTCCCTTCCAAACCATATCCTTTTCTAAACGTATTTGATGTGATTAATGTTTTGCTTTTTACTTAAAATTTTTATTACTTCTTATGTATTCCTCAAATCTATTCTTTCTATGGACTGTGTAATTCTCTATCAAGTTGATCCAAGTCCTGTCAGTTACCAAACCATTTTCCCACCATTTCTAGATTTTAACCTTATGTATAAAATACTGCTAGTTGTATGTATGTGTGTGTTTTGTGAATGTGTATGTGTGTGTTTCTTTTAAATTGCCTGTATAGGATGATTTTTCATGGCTGGGCTTACTGGGTCACAAGATGTAGGCACACAAGTGGTTTTAGGCTCTGTCTAAGTATTCCAGTGTGCCATTTTTCAAGTTGGCAGCCTATCATGGCTAAGTCTGCACTTACCCAGGCCAGAGAGAATGTAGGTCAAAAGGAACGCTTAACATTTCCAAGACCTTCTTTGGAAATAAGATTCCTAGAGTCTCATTGATGGGTATGATTCTAGAATCTAGGCTTAGATTCTGTATAAAGCATGCATTGACCTGCTAAGCTGTAGTCCTAGGGAAGTACGGGTTTCCCTAGAGCATCCGGAAAATTATTAGCAGCACGCAGCCCTGATCAGTGTGAATGTGCCTTTAGACTGTTAGCCAAATCTTTGCATAATACCAATCATTCTACCTATAAAAGCACAAATATGTTATTGTTCTCAATAGCTAATTTAATGTAGCTTTGGGGAGGAAAAAAGAGAAAAGAAGATTACAAGCTGGCTGATCTTGCTTTTATTTCTCTTAAATCTATCCACACTTCTCAGGGGTTATACTTGTTTAAAGATTGCATGCAACTGTGCAGTCTGTGTGATTTGGAAAGCAAATCAAACTAAATGTGAAGTTTTCAGCATGTGCTGTTTTTAAAGGATTTCATGCATTTATTCCAAATATACATTTCTTCCCAAGTAGCACTAAACCTATAATCTTTTTCTTGTTACGTTTCTTTTTTGGGGGGTGGGAGGCCGAGAGGGTGACTTAGCTTTGGAGTGGAAGGCTCCTATTAACATCTACCTCCTTCTTGTGCAGCATTATTCACAGCAGAGCTATTAAAGCTAATTATTTTCAGGTTTCTATCAAAGGGGGATATTTGAGCTGACAAAAAATGCATTTATTGGGAAGAAAAATGGCCTGTTTAAATAAGAAAGGGATCATTATCATCTACAGCTTCCATCCCCCTCCCAGTTATTAGCCTGTATAGGGAGGAAGAACCAGAGACCCATGAGGACTCTGAGTCAGAGGAGGTTCTGGGGGGCTATGCTCACTAAAATGCCTGGAACCCCAAGAAGGGAAGTGGATTTTCCTCTCATTTCTGCAGCCCACCTGAACTGTTCATTGACTTTGGAGCTGGTGTCAGCCTGTCATTTCTTCCCTCTTAGGGGAAATTCATTGACCCTTGAAGTGTTATGGAAAGAATATTGGTTGAGGAGCTACATGTATTAGTCAGGGAAGACTAACTGCTATACCAAACAGTCCCAGATCCTGGTGGGTTAGTTAGTCTCCGTTCACTGAAAACTCCTTGATGGAGAGTGAGGAGTGTCCAGGGACCTAGGCTTCCTCCACGCAGTGGCTCTGCATTTTTCTGGGCCTTGAGTCCTTCCTGGGTTCAGCCCATGGATGGAGCAAGCATAAGAAGATGGAGGATTGAACAGGAGGATTCACAGTCTGGGTTTCTGGGTGGCATGCATCACTTCTGCCCGTTGGCCAAAACCCAGTCATGTGAACATTCATAACTGCAAAAAAGCTGGGAAATGCAGATGTTGTGCACTGACCCGTGTCCCCCACAAACTCATATGTTGATGCCCTCACCTCAGATTGTGAATGCATTTGGAAGTAGAGGGCCTTTAAAGAGGTAATTGAATTAAAATGAGACTGTTAAGGTCAGCCCTAATCCATTTGGCTGTTCCATTATAAGAGGACATTAGGGCACGCAAAGAGACACCAGGGGTGCCCTTGCAAAAGATGACCATGTAAAAAGGCAGCAAGAGAGTTGCCCTGGGCAAGCCAAGGAGAGAGGTCTTAGGAGAGACCAACCCTGCAGGCACCTTGATCTTGGACTTCCAGACTCCCAAACTATAAGAAAAGAAAGGTCTGTTATTTAAGCCACCCAATCAATGATATTTTATATTTCGGCCCTGGAAAACTAACACAGCAGCTTAAATGCTGTATTTATGCCCCCAAAACAAAAGTTAGTGTATTTGGTGAACATTGAGCCAGGCTCTACCATACTGAGCACTCATGTTTTAGCCCCACTGTAATAGTCAGCTACTGTGAACCACTGGGCATGTCTAGTTTGCCCCCAGAGCTTAGATTGCTCATCTGTAAAATGGGCACAGTGATGTGGATGAACTCTGAGTCTCCCTGTGGTTTTTGTGACCTGGATGGTACACAGTCCGTCAGCCAGCATCTGGGTCAGGTAGGCATCCAGTATCTGGCCTCTCGGATTCAGGGGAGGTACTGTGGTGGCACACTGAAGGACTCAGATTTTAGGGTTCAACCTGGATTCATATCCCCGCTCTCCCATTGGCTATGGGATTTTGAGTAAATGAGTGCCTTAGTTACCTCATCTTTAAAATGAGGTTAATAAAGATAACTACCTGAAATTGTTGCTCGATTAAGGGATTAAAGGAAATAATGAATATACTATAAAGCACTTATTCCAGGGCTTCGTTCGCAATGCTTAACAACTTCATATCTCCTCCTCTCCCTCTTTCTCTTTCTTCCTTTTTGCTTTCTTATTTTTCTGCATTTTTTTTTTGTGTGTAATTATCTTCATGTAAGAGTCCTGAATGTGAAGATAGAGAGATATTAACTTTGGGAAGCATTGTCACACATGTGAATTTATCTTATCCTCATGAGAGGGTATGACAGATGAGGTGTCGCCTTATTTTACGAAGAAGGAGCACTAAGATGAAGGGGTTGTGGGATTCACTGACACTTCCAGAGAGAAGTGAAAGTGAGATTGGAACTTGGGCCTCCTCTTGGCCTAGTGCTATGTTGTTCATGATCTCTAATCTAGCCATTCTGGGGATTTCAGGGCTCAGGAGGAGATGACATGATTCAGGAAAGGAGAGCCAGAGTCATCAACCGACACCAGGTCCATATTCATAAAGTTCCCTCAGGAAGCACAAAACAGAAATGGCAGCTCTTTTAAGGGCCAGGCAGGCACCTTTGTGATCTATTTTGCAAACAAATATGTTGCATTGACACCCAGGAATAGAAAGAAAATGGTTAGCCTCCAGAGGTTCCTGAATCTACCTGATGAAGACTGTGTTGACCTGACATAGTTTGGGATCAGGGTTTACTTTTCTTTATGGTCCATGTTACCTGGACTGCCTCCATACCTCTTGGAGGCAGGGACATGGCCTTGATATAATGTTTGTGCTATAAGTCTAGTTTACCACAGCTCTCATCTTCACACCACCAGTTCTTGGTTTTATATACACAGCAGAAGATGCTCCAGGGCCAGGAGTTCACACCCCAAATCATAGGCTGAGGATGCAGGGCCAGGGCCAGATGAGGTGGTGCCTTGTCTGGTGGTGATGACGTTTTCATGTTCTGGTTCTGTTGACCATGCTTGAGCTTCAGAGCCAGACACCATCCTCCCACTTGGAGTTGATGGTGACCAGACGCTCTTTTAAGAGAAAAAGTATATTTGGCTTCACTTTTATTCAAAACAAGCTTTCTATCAGGCTGAAATTTTGAGATGCACTAGAGACAGCTGGAGATCTTCAAGCTATAGGAAAATGACAACGAATTCAGCCTTTCTGCTATCTCTCTCCTGTAGGGCAGGTTATCTGTCTTTGTCATGACTAATGGCAATTTATGCTATCCATGACCACTGGGAAGGAAAAATATTCATATTTTTAAAATGAACTGAGACAGATCTCTTCTCTGTCAGGGATATGATCATGCTAGAAGGAAGGAAGTAGAGTTTCTAAGGTCATAGTTTTTCAGTGTTTCCTGGGGGGGAGGGTCACCATTTATTTATGATCTCATCATTTGAGTTTCAAAATTCGGGTGAATTCTACTGGAGCCTTAAAAAACAATTTGAAGTGATGAGGGCAGAAGCAGCTGCTCAAGATCCTGTGCTTTTCAGGAAATAGGGTACTTTTTTTTTTTTTATCAAGACGAAGTCTTGCTCTGTTGCCCAGGCTAGAGTGCAATGGCACCATCTTGACTCACTGCAACCTCTGCCTCTTGGGTTCATGTGATTCTCCTGCTTTAGCCTCCTAAGTAACTGGGATTATAGGTGCCCGCCACTGCACCCAGCTGGTTTTTGTATTTTTAGTAGAGATGGGGTTTCACCATCTTGGACAGGCTGATCTCAAACTCCTGACCTGGTGATCCACCAACTTCAGCGTCCCAAAGTGCTGGGATTACAGGTAGGAGCCACTGTCCTGGCCAATAGGGTACTTTTTAGCTTTGCCAAGTAGCAATGACATTGTCACCCAGAGGTTTAGCTGGAAAGTAGCATAGATGAAGCTTCAAGATTGGGGCATTTTCAGGCCAGCTATGAAAATGAAATGTCCCAAGCCCATGATTAGTGTTCTCAAGCTATGAAAGAAGATGGCTTAGACCATTTCTCAGGCCATCCCCTCTGGTACACTTGGTCTGGATATATCCAATTTATATTCTAATTTCCACCCAACTGCAATTCTAACTCTTGAACACACTTGTTCACACAGGTGACCTTCAGCTATTTTAGCACCGACATTCCATAATGGAAGGGCAGCACCAGAAATTCCCAGCGCTTGAGAAAATTATTGGGCCTGTTATTACTGGAAGGAGGAAAACCAGCATGAGGTGATTTAGAATGTTTATCAAGAAGATGAGAGAGTTAATACATAGAGGCATCTCCCTCTCTTTGCGTTCCACCAAAAAGCTTAAAAGGGATTTCAGATTATTTTTTTTGGAAGGTCTTCCTTCTCACTCATTGGCCAGTTTCTGCACATCTAACACCAAACCTCAGTTTTTCTGTTCTTCTTCTCACTCATTCATCCATCTTATATTTACTTTGTATACCAGGGTCCTTGGAAGGATTTGAGTAGAAAAGCAACTAAAACAGCCTCAGCCTTCACAGGGAGCACTTTCTAGGGAAGATGGACTCAAATCTTTCCTCTGTATCACTATGTTGACCTCTTCTACAGTTGCTTGGGTGCCTACAGATTTTCTTCTCCTTTGTGTGCCAGATGAAGTCTATAGATGTTATAGATTGAATATTTTAAATAACTTGACAGTTGTGCCTTATAGTAGTCTTTTTCCCCTTTTAGTATCACATTTTATTAGAATTGAATGAACAGAATTCTTCAGAGGGCTTTTTAGATTGCCATTGGATCTGACTGTGGAGGGAAGAATGACAGAGAGTTGGGCGTGCAGTTTGGCACACTTCTGGGTGGATGAGCAGGATGCATGTCATCTGCCTCCCTTCAGGCTGACCACATGGGCTCCTCAGAGAAAACACAGCTCAGCCTGGAAGAGTGAGGAGTGGGTCCCTTCAGATATGTGGAAATCATTGTGTGAAGAGCCCTATGCGGCTTTCAACAGTAAAGTCCTATTAAGTTGGAGGCAGTTGGGAAAAAGGCTTGGAGCCCCAAATTAGATGAACAGCAGAAGACCAACATCTCATTAGAAAAAGGAAGTCTCAATCCCAGGACTTTGGGAGACTGAGGTGGGTGGATCATGAGGCCAAGAGATCAAGACCATCCTGGCCAACATGGTGAAACCCATTTCTACTAAAAATACAAAAATTAGTGCGTGTGGTGGCGCATGCCTGTAGTCTCAGCTTCTCAGGAGGCTGCTGCAGGAGAATCACCTGAACGCGGGAGGCAGCGGTTGCAGTGAGCTGAGATCACTCCACTGCTCTCCAGCCTGGTGATGGAGTGAGACTCTGTCTCAAAAAATAAAAATAAAAAAAAGAAAGTCCTGACATCAAAATATTTAAACCAAAGGGAAAGGGCTGAGAAGTATGGATAGGAAACAGGGAAATAAGCAAAAGTAATGAAATTATTTCCTCCCTGGACATTGGAGGCTAGACCATGATGCTAGTCTAGAATCATCTGGTAATGATGGAGATGGATTTTTTTTGTTCTTAAAAAGAATGCTCTGGATAAGTCCTTTTGTGTCAGCTTCTACAACAGGAGTAAGGGAGAGACCTGCCTTCGTCTTGCCAGTCTCTTTAGGTGGGTTGGTCCTTATGTGCCAGGAATTTTGTGAACCTCATAGCATGGAGCCTTCTGTCTGGGGTACGTGTGGTGATTTGCTGCCAGCTCTGATTGCTTTGTGATTTCTGGCCTCATTTCCAACTGTTCTTCAGTATATTTGTCAATTTAACTAGGTCAGTATATATCTCATGTTCTTCCTCCTCCTCCTCCCTTCCCTTCAAAATAGATATGACTTCATTATTGTTCGCCCATTCTTTTCACTCACTCATCTACCGTCTAGGGAATATACTTCCTACCTTCTTCCTCTCATCAAGCCTTCAGGGCTCAACTCAGATCCTGTCCTCTATGAAGCCCCCTCTCAGAATTCCCAGACCCCAGAGCTTCCCTTTAACTATTCCTTAAACCATATTATATTTTCCAATATTTGCATGTATCCATCTTGCTTTCCCAAGTGGGAGGGCAAGGAATGTATCTCATCTACCTTCTGCGGTACCCCATAGGGCCAAGCTTAGGGATGGTCCTACACTATCCATTAGTATTTAGTATCGTCTACTGTCTTGAGCTGTATACTGAGGCAGTCACCTTCTTCCCCATGGCCAATTACCAGGGAAGAACCAAGGCACCAGCACTCAGTTCCTTACCAAGTGTTATACTGAAAATAACTATATGACACAGTGGCCAGCCTTGGGCCAGAGGGAAATTCTGCGATTTATTTAGATGCTTGCTAGAGGTCACACCACAAGGCCACTCTCTACATATCAGGTTTGTCTCAGGAGCTGACTCATGTTTTTTATATAAATCATAGTGAGTTGCCCATTATAAACACCTTGTAGCATTCAAAAGGCTTTATGGCTGTTATTAGCTACTGAGGTTGTGATTTACTAGCTAATTCAGGCTGATGTGTGGATGAGTGTGCCCAGGGCACCATTTGTCCCATCTACATAAGTCAGAGAGTAGAATAGGCTATGTACTCAAAAGCAAATGTCTCTTCCAATGGCCTGTGGCATGTCAGGACTTGCCTGCTTGCCTGCGTTTTCAGCTAACAGCTTAGCAATCTCTCCTCTCAGGTGGGCTGTGTCTTCACACCACGACACCTCTATCCAGGAGCCCTTGGTGGGAAGCATGGCTGTAAGAGCCAGTTTGCGTTCAGCGCTTTCACTAAAGACTTTCTTGTTGCAGGCAGAGAAGAAAATAAAGTTGTGAGAGAACTATCTGGATGGCCCTGGTGACACCTGTATGCTTCCCGGTGCATTCAGCATCAGATTTTGTATAGGCTTTAGTTAGCAGTAGTCACACTTACCACTTGTTCTTTTTTCCATTAAAAGTATCCAGCAGGATGTGGTGATTCTTGCCTGTAATCCCAGCACTTTGGGATGTCAAAGTGGGAGGATTGCTTGAGCCCTCAAGAGTTCAAGAAAAGCCTGGGCAACATAACAAAATCCCATCTACAAAAAATACAAAAATTAGCTGGGCGTGGTTGTGCATACCTGTAGTCCTAGCTGCTCAGGAGTCTGAGCCCGGGGAGGTTGAGGCTACAGTGAGCCGTGATCACACCACTGCAATCCAACCTGACAGACTGAGACCCCATCTCAAACATAAGTAAAAGTATCACTATGAGATTGCCTATTGTGTAGACATTTATATGAAATCAGATACAGCCACAGATTGTGTAGGGGACAATATTATGTTGTGTGTAACATGTATATTTTTATTAATAAGTATAAGGTTTTTGCTTTCTTTTCAATCCTACTAATTGCCCAAGATGAGATGAAAGAAAATCCATCTATACAAGTGGTATTCTGCTCTTCTGGATCTCAAAACAAGGACTAAATTGAGTAAAACTTATAAAGTAGTTTGTTGTTTACTTAACAGGGAGAAAAATTATGAAAACATGTGTATGCACATACATGCTTACCACATGAGCACATTTATATGCTTATATACTTACTAGATAGCTATATATGCATGTTACATAATACATATATTAAACACTATCCCTTACTCTGTTGTACAGATTTCTGCTTTGATTGGCTCACATTTAATAGACAATATCTCTTCTTACTTTAAGATTTTAGTGCTATAGAACCAAGTAACTTGGGTATGAGGTAGCTCTTTGCAATTCCAAATCCTCATCCTTCAGCCTGTAATACAGATAATCCTCAAACAACACAGGTTTGGGTTGCACAGATTCACGCACCTGTAGATTTTTTTTTCAACCAAATGAAGATCAAAAATTGAAATTCTCAGGATGCTAAACCCATGCATAGGGAAGACTTTTTATATGTGCACATTCCACAAGGACAACTGTGGGACTTGATTATCCGTGGATCTGTGACTACGCAGGGAGCCCTTGAACCAATTCCCCTTGTCTATCAAGAGATGACTGTACTAAGTTGACCTAGAAAGTATGATATTTGAATTGTACCCCTTCCTCAGCCTGGGTTTCCCTTCCTGTCCCTTTGGGACAAGCTGTCCAACATGGCAAGTTTTGTCTTCTGAATGGTTGCAACAGCCATAAAAATCAAGAAACAGATTTATTTGTGTCTGTTGTAGTTAGTCCTTTTGCCCATGGGTTTCTGGTGGGAGGAGCCAGAACTAGGCAGCTTTTGTACCTGTGACTCAAAGGAAGTACGTCTAGCATTTTCCATTAGATGTTTATTTGCTTACCGAGAATTGGCTTAGAAACCTGTGTTGAGTGGTTACAAGGAACAAAGCTGAATGAGATCAGACTTCAGGGAAATCAGAGAAACATAAATTAATATAAGAATAAATGATCATTTTGTACTTGTTAGGCTGGGATAATTGAAAAACCAGGTAATGGCAAATGTTAGTGGGATGTGAGGTTATAGGGCCCCTCATGCCCTACTGGTAGAGGACAGTAACTCTGGAGTACAAGCTGGCTTCATTGAGCTAAATTAATATACTCATACCCTGTGCCCAGCAAGTCCACTCTAAGATAAATATCCGAATGAAATTTTTGCATAGGTCCATAAGGAGGTGCATAGGAGGATTTTCATTAATGCATTACTTGTAGTGGTAGAGGGTTGAAGGTAGTTCTGAGTTGAAGGAAATACCAGGAGATTGGAAGGTAGAATGTGGTAGATGCCTTGGAGTACTGAGCAACAGTGAGAAGCAGGGATTCAGTGGATACATAGCAAATAACCTAGATTGCACTGACTTCTACATTTGCTAGTTTCCCGTGCTTTTGATAAACTGACATCTGGGGCTGGGCTAACCACAGAAAGACTGTCCCTTCAGGGCTAGCCAATTCTTAAGAGAGTACAAACAAATGACTCACTTAGATGTGTGCCTTTCGTATGCAAAGGAACCAATCCAGAGCTCCTACTATGAACCACCTCTCTAGCTCTTACACTGTAGGAGGCAGTATTCCTCTGCCCTAATCATCCCAGGACAAGTCAGAACAGTCAGTCCTACTCCTGCTTACCTGGCCTGGCCCATCTCTTCCCAAAACAACCACAGTTAAGACTTTGCTTGCACTTTCTCCCTGCTTCTGCCTCGTCGCCCACTCTGATGCTTCCCTGTGTGGTCCTGTGTAACATGGGATGCCCTCTCCCTACTCTTGGGAAATGAAGTAAACTCTTTCTTCAATGGCAGTTATCTCCTGATCTGTTGGCCTCACCATACTTAAATAATTTTATAACATAGATATAAAATAAAATCACTTCATGGCCGGGCATGGTGGCTCACGCCTGTAATCCCAACACTTTGGGAGGCCGAGGTGGGTGGATCACCTGAGGTCGGGAGTTTGAGACCAGCCTGGCCAACATGGTAAAACCCCATCTCTACTAAAAATACAAAAATTAGCTGGGCGTGGTGGCAAGTGCCTGTAATCCTAGCTACCTGGGAGGCTGAGGCACGAGAATCATTTGAATCCAGCGGTCAGAGGTTGCAGTGAGCCGAGGTTGTGCCATTGCACTCCAGTCTGGGTGACAAGAGCAAGGCTCTGTCTCATAAATAAAGAAATAAACAAATAAAATCACGTCATTTAAAAACTAAGAAACAAAATACATCCACAGTGCCACTTAAATACCTTAAAACACATGAAAACAAACCGCAAACATACTTTGCAAGGATTGATTTTTGGCTTTAGAGTGGGTGTGTTTGGTGAGAAGGGGGATTAAAGAAGGAAATAGAGGAGAAAAAAGTGAATAATCAAATGAAAGAGAAGCTTTAGGGTCAGGGAAGATGAATCTAATAACTTTCCTGGCTTCTGTGAGCTTACAGCTGAGGCCATAAATGTGGAGAGTTAGCCAACAATGAGCAACAGAGTTCAGGGGCCCACAGCCGCCTCTGGATGGTTGTATTTAGGAATCGACAGGTAGGCAAGAACTTGTGGAGGCTGAGTACTCCGGAAGACACCTGTCGCCTTCAGGCTCATCACTTGGGCATTTCCCATAGCCTGTGCCAGGGAGGTCTGGTTTTTGAGATGCTACTCCTAAAAGGTTCCTACAGTTAAATGAGGTGAGCAGTGCTGGATCCCCTCTCCCTTTTGGAGAGCTATTAAATGTACCCTGGGATATCATTAAAGGCTCTAGCGCATCTTGTGGGGACGAAGTTGGTTGAACCTTGTTTAACCTTGTGCTTCCCAAGCTCATTTGATCATGAACCCTTACTGGTAGTACCTACTTACTTGAATATGAATCTTGGTGGTGGACCTCTCAGGGTACTTGAGCCTTTCTGTTTAACCAGGGCTTTGGGCTCCTGAGCAGGGTTCATGAACTGAGGAAGAGTGTGTGAATATGTGGCTAAGGAGAGGGAAAATGTGATGGAGGAGGAGCCATTAACTGAGATACCACCTCTTGTTAGCATCCAATAACTTGGCTCAGCAGGAATATTATGTTTTTTCTTTTCTTTTACTTTTTTTGAAATGGAGTCTTGTTCTGTCACCGAGGCTGGAGTGCAATGGCATTATCTCAGCTCACCACAGCCTCTGCCTCCCAGGTTCAAAGAATTCTCCTGCCCCAGCCTCCCAAGTAGCTGGGATTACAGGTGTGCACCACTGCACCCAGCTAATTTTTGTATATATTTTTTTCAGTAGAGACAGGTTTTCACCATTCTGGCCAGGCTGGTCTTAAACTCCTGATCTCAGGTGATCTGCCCACCTTAGCCTCCCAAAGTGCTAGGATTATAGATGTGAGATACCGCATCAGGCCATGTTTTGTGTTTTCAAACCAGAAAGACATCAATTCAAGTCACAGTTTTCAATCACTGTGACCTTTGGCAAGTCCTTTGAATTCTTTTGGTTCAGTTTTTTACTGGCAAATGCAGGTGTGAAATTTAACCTCACAGGTTTATGTTGAAGGTTAAAAATGATATATGTAAAGTATCTGGCACTTAGTAGTAGGTTAGTAAAAATTAGCCACTGTTAAGATATTATAAGAATTATTAATATCTTTGGTCTTTTATGAGGACTAATAGTGAACCTATTCACAATTAACCATATGACTATAGAAGTGGCTTACTCAAGGTCACATTGCTCATTAATAGCAGAGGTGGGACTAGAATCTACTTCTCTTAGGTCCTTGCTCAATGTTATTTTCATTATACCGGACCAAGGGTCCTTTTGCCCGTTTCATGACTAAAGGAACTCAGCGCAAGCTCTTTCAATGGACTAAATGGACCACTTCATTGCAGCACCGGAGAGAGACACAGGATGGGATTCAGAGGCCATCGGGTGCCACTGGGATTTTTGTTTCAGTTGTGCTCTGCATCCTTGCTAATTACCTAGAGAAGGTTGTAAAGAATATGCTAATTATGTCTGTATATTCCCCTAAACGGAGAGGTATTACAAACCCTACCAATGACAGAGATGTGACATAAAGGGACCTGGAGCTGTCAGGCATATGGACAGGAAATCACTAGATGAGATTCAGCTGCAGTAAATGCATCCTAATACATCTGGGGACAAATAATCCGAAACAGAGATATTCAATGGGAGGAAGATATTTGAAAAGCAGTAAATGCTGAAGGGGACCTGGGGGATAGTGGACAGCAAATTAGATGTGGGTTTTCATTGTGTTAGGCCAACAGAAATTGGTAATGCAATCTTGCACTGTATTTTCCAGCAGTCCCCTGGAGGAGAAAGCCTCTTTCACCAGCCAAGATCAAGTCTGCTCACCCCACACACTCCGGAAGAATGGCCTGGCTGGGGCTGGGGTGGAGGCAGGGGTCGCTTTACTTTCCCTTGCCCCCTACCTCACAGGGATGGTGACATTTTCCTTTCTCTAAGCCCCACCCTGACCCTGTGTCCCAGGAGAGTGGCTCTCCTGTCTCCTACCATCTTACTGCAGAATGCTACGAGATGTTGGTCTGCCTGGGACAGCCAAGGGAGGACAGTTCTGCCTGGAAAATCCTTCTGGTCTGCAGGGAAGACTTGGCCCCAAGTGTTTGTTTCCATGTAAGCTAAACATAGCCATCTTTTCAAGTGATCCTGGCTTCCTCTCCTCTCTCCCACACACTCACACTCCCATCCTCTTCCTCATGAAATATTTCACCTGCAGATAGCCTCTATAGACAGAGGAATGTTTGAGGAAACACAAGCATCTGCCCCCAGCAGCTGTTCCCAGCAATGGGCATCAGTCACCAACTCCTCCCACCTCATCTTTCTCATGCTTCACTCTTCTGCACCCTCCCCCAAGTTTTTTAGTCTTCTCAAGTTTAAAGACTTCCCATAACTTGCGTGAAACCAAATTTCTCTTCTGGGGACGAGTGAATGCATATTCTGATTTTCTTCTAGTTCCTAGCCTTATCCTGTTCTCAGGAAAGCCCAGGCACTTCCTGAGTTCAGAGCACTTCCTTGCAGGAGGGGCTGCTAGCTGGAGCACCCCTCCCAACTTTTGGGAAAGAGTTCACCCTCACCAACCCACCCTTTGAAATCCTCCAGGGACTTCTGGGGAATGGCTATGTGAATGGGGCTGGTAAAAAGCAGCGGTGGGCTGGTAAATGTCAGAAGCTATTTGCAAGGCTGGGAAAATTCACTGTTTATTTCTTCAACAAGCCCTAGTTTCCTCCACTGAGAATGTGCTTCATCATACTCATCATCCAGGTTTGTGTTCAGAGCAATTTAGCTTAGGCATGCAGTTGTCACTCAACACTCAAAAGTAAGTGGCCAAGTTTAAAGTTATTCTTTGAATATTTCTACACACTCTGTTCAGTAAGTGTTCACCATATCCCCTCTCTGTGCCTATCACACAGCTAAATACCCATGTATATATGTGTGGGAGAGAGAGGGTTTTACTCTCGTGGAGGGGACTGAATGAAAAAGTTACCACTGTGGAAGAACTTGAGCTTTCAGTCCTGATAGGTCATGGATATAAATGGATGGCAGCTGCTAGCACAGTGATTTATGAGTGATGATCCCAGCCAAAGGAAGTCAGGCACATTCTAGAACGGCAGACCGCTGTGTACAGGGCATCTCAGTATATTTAGCAAATGAGATTGCAAACCACAGAAAGAAAAGGCTGAGTGGGTGGAGAGGAAGAACATTCTCTGGCCAGAAACTTGCTGAACTTTGAAGGCCAGGGACCGGAGGCTTTGCAGTGGTGGGGAGAGACGTTCTTTGGCTTGTCCTACAGAAATAAATCACCACTGAGGAGATACACCAAAGGCCAATTATATGGAGTGTTTTCTTGGAAAATCGTCTCCCAGACAGGCCCTGTAAATCATCTCCAGCATTGGCGGGCATTCAGAACTGCCTGGAGTGGGGTGGGGGCGGGTGGCAGACCAGTGCACCCCAGTGTCAGGTAGAGGAATTACACAGGGGTGTTCTCTTTCTAGCAGGGAAAACAGAGGGCAGGTACTAGCTGTCTTCATCTGAGGAAGCAGTGTAGGGCAGAACTGTTTGTTCTGTCCTAGAAATTGTAAGGCCAAGGCTTTTGACCAGGTTTTGTCACTTAATTGTTCTGTGACTTTGAGATTCTCTACAGCCAGAGTGGGGACTGGATTATCTCTGAGGTTCCTAGAGGCTCCGACACTAATTTTATGCCCTTATGTTCTCTATAACTTCTGCATAGAATAAGCTTCTGCATACCACACCCTATGCTGGTAATTATCCCAAGAGAGACAAAAATTCCCATCTACCCAGCAAGTTTAGTCACACAGGATCATTTTGGGAGGGTGACTGGGGTCCCCAAAGCCAGGTCCTCAGTGTAGCTGTAGAGACAGATGGGGATTTTAGCCTGGAGAATAAAGAACTAAGGGGAATGCCAGAGGTACTGTGTGCTCAAAATTGGAAGGGCTTCTCATGGAAGAGAGCATCTGTGTCTGTCGTTTTACCCTGTAGGCCAAAAACAGGACCAGTGAGCTACAAATAGAGGGACCTAAAAGCAAGGAAAAGATAAACGAGCAATCATTATTCCATTGCTCAGTGACACGACTTTGATTTCCTCAATGCTTGAAAATATAGCAAGAACTCTCTAACTGGCTGAGTGTGGTGGCTCACACCTATTATCCCAGCCCTTTGGGAGGCTAGAGTGGGAAGATTGCTTGAACCCGGGAGTTCAAGACCATCTTGGGCAACATGGAGACCCTGTCTCTCCCAACAAACAAACAAACAAAAAATTAGCTGGGCATGGTGGCGCGTGCCTATAATCCCAGCTACTTGGGAGGCTTAGGTGGGAGTATTACTTGAATCCAGGAGGCTCAGGCTGCAGTGAGCCATTATTTATATCACTGCACTCCAGCCTGGGTGACAGCAAAACACACAAAGTGTAACAGACACACAAAAAGAATTCTTTTTTTTTTTTTTTTATTGAGACAGAGTTTTGCGCTTGTTACCCAGGCTGGAGTACAATGGCGCGATCTCGGCTCACAGCAACCTCCACCTCCTGGGTTCAGGCAATTCTCCTGCCTCAGCGTCCTGAGTAGCTTGGATTACAGGCACGCGCCACCATGCCTAGCTAATTTTTTGTATTTTTAGTAGAGATGGGGTTTCACCATGTTGACCAGGATGGTCTTGATCTCTTGACCTCATGATCCACCCGCCTCGGCCTCCCAAAGTGCCGGGATTGGGAGAGCAGAGAGGGATCCATCACTGCTGTAATCTAGCTGAGGCTGGGTGACTGTCAGGGTCACAACAGAGAGGACAGGATGCTCCTTTCTGCTCTTCCTGTAACCAGCTTCTGTCCCTGGAATGAGCTGAGTGAGGAATGCTCTCTCTCTTCTCCCCAAAGTATCTTCCTTGTCCCTGCAAAGCTTCCTTCCTCCGATTCAGGAGGGGTTAATGTCTCTGGAGGAGAATTCCATTAAAATTTGTCTACTCTTTGGAGAAAATATATGTTGAGACTTTGATGGTGGGGATTTAATTGGTTACCAATAACAGGAAAGTCTCAAGGGAAAAAAATGTGAATTAGACATTGACACACAAGCCAGGCAGGAGGGAAGCTCAGGCTCTCAAGAGGGAAATCTGTTGGACACCCACCTTGCTTCCTAATTACTTGTTTTGTTAATGGCCAGTCTATTCCTTATGAGTTTGTTGTTGGCGGGTTTACTTACACCTTTTGAAATATATTGGTTATTTCAGCTTGTACCGATTCTGGAGGCAATGAATCTACAAGGTTAATAAAATAATTCTTCCATCATCTTAAAATTACTTCTTCATTCAAACTACAAGATTTCCTTCTTCCCATAGTCTAGAATGAACAATTGTTTTCTTGTTATTTATCTTCTTTGTGGTTCTATTGATTCTGCTGGGATCTCCTCTTAGTCTTTGACTTTCTTTCTAGACAAAGCCCTCCTAATTGTTCTCATTAGTTTGAGTATGACAATTCTGTCCCTATGATTAATTCAACAGACACCTAACATTTATTAAGTTCCTACTCTATGGAAGTCATTGAGCAAGACACTGAGGCTAGAGGTGAAAAAGACACTTTTTTTTTTTTGCCATTCTTTACATAGGATTGTAGCAGAACCAAATTAGTTGTAATGAATAGAGTGCTATGATACATGATGCAAACGTTGGCCATTGTTCATGAGGTCACTTTCATCTACCTCCTGTGACAGATGAGATCACTGAGACTGAGAATTTCAGTGAATCACTCACGTTTCTACAGCTGGTGAATGGCAGAGCCGGGATCTGAAGCAAAGGTTGTGTGACTCCAAAGCCTGCATCCTTTCCACTGTGCAACTTCCTCCCTTTGATTGATTGTCAGTGGAAATACAGAGAAACATGTGACTTAAGAATGAATTGGGGAAGTTAACTGCACTGGTGAAAAATGAAGACATTTTATAATAAAACACATAGGAAGATGAAGTAGAAAGTTTACCAGTGTCCTGGGATCCTCCGCAACCACTCTGGGGGGAATCTGAGCTCTTGGTATGCAGCCTCCAAGTTATGGCCCTGTCTGGTGCTAGACATAAAATGGTAGAGTTGATGCAGGCTCCAGCTCAGTCATCCTTGTCTGTTATGCTTGGAGGCGACAGCTCTGCATGAACCCATTTACTCAGAGCGATTTCGGCAGAGCCTTTCCCTTCCCTGACCACTGGGCGCGAGTGCACCAGTCTGCTCTGAGCTGATCAGCTTTCCATATGCACAGAACAACCACAGCCTCCCTCCCCATCTTTCATCACCTAAATGAGGGCAGTTAATGTTTAAGAGTAGAGAACAGGGATCATAATGATGGATAAATTATAAGTTTGAGGATATGAAAAGTCAAACTGTGTAAATATGTATTTTAAACCACAAACAGAATGTTAATGCATCTTTCCCATTAACTCACTAACTGAAATTACAGAGTGTAACGTGAGCCAACGCCCACGGGTTGGTTATGATGTTTTCAGATTTAGAACAGCAAATGATAAATGCCCTTCTCTCAGACAAAGAAGCGATTGACACAGCTTTTCAGTGTAATCACTGGCAATGTCGGCAGTGGAAAAGAAACTGAGCACCAGGAGGAGAGATGTCCTGAGATACCTGGGGAAAGTATGGGCTGCTGTTAAGCACCTCCTGTACACTGGGGAATGTCGCAGGGGTGGGTGTTGCCCCTCTGAGCAGTGAGGACCCAGGTGCCATTGTCTGGACTGCCTTTCTGGATTAGAGCGGGGGCTTGTTTTCTCGAGCGTCAGCTCTGTCTTGCTATGGGTTGGTGGACAGCTGCATTGAAGCCAGGTTTGGGTTGGGGATGTGTGGTTTTTGCAGCAGCCAGTTCATTGTTTGGATGCTTATGGGTGGCAGTATAAAAGGGAGGTTAAGAGGATGTGGAGAAATTAGAACCCTTGTGTGCTGTCGGTGGGAATACAAAATGCTATGGAATAGTATAGTGGTTCCTCAAAAAAATTAAAAGTAGAATTACTGTACTATAATTACTGTACTAAAATCCAGCAATTCTGCTTCTGCGTGTGTACCCAAAAGAATTGAAAGCAGAGTCTCTAAGAGATATTTGAACAACCGTATTCTTAACATCATAATTCACAATAGCCAAAAGGTAGAAACAGGCTGGGCATGGCGGCTCACGCCTGTAATCCCAGCACTTTGGGAGGCTGAGACAGGCGGATCATGAGGTCAGGAAATGGAGACTATCCTGGCTAACACGGTGAAATACAAAAATATTTATTTTTGTATTTAACCCTCTATTAAATTAACCCTCTATTAAAAATACAAAAAATTAGCTGGGTGTGGTGGCGGGCACCTGTAGTCCCAGCTACTCAGGAAGGCTGAGGCAGGAGAATCACTTAAATGCAGGAGGCGGAGGTTGCAGTGAGTTAAGATCACACGACTGCACTCTCACCCACTGGGCAACAGAGCAAGACTCTGTCTCCAAAAAAAAAAAAGTGGAAACAAAGTGACTGTTGGTAGATGAATGGAGAAACAAAATGTGGTCAATACAAAGAGTCAAATATTATTCAGCCCTAAAAACGAAGCCACTTCTGACACATGCTACCACACGGATGAAACTTGAAGCCATTGTGCTAAGTGAAATAAAACACTCCCAAAAAGACAAATATGATTCTACTTATATTCAGACAGACAGTAGAAGAGGGGTTGTGAGGGGCTGGGAAGAGAAGGAAATGCGGAGTTTCATGGGTACAGAGCTTCGGTTTTGGAAGAGGAAGAATTCTGGGGATTTGTGCCACAGTGTGAATCATTTCATACTACTAAACTACATACTTAGAAATGGTTAAGATGGTAAATGTCATGTTATGTGTGTTTTACCACACATAATATTACTGTACCTTTGTAAGAGAAGGAGAAGGAATCCAGCTTTAAAGACTTGGGTGGACTCACTGCTACTGTTTACTTGCTGTGTGACTTTGAACAAATTAATGAACACTGTTAGCCTGCTCTTCCCAGCTGTGAAATAATATCTTCTGTAAGAGTTGTAAAATAGTGAGTACTCAATAAATGTTAGCATCTAGTGTTTCAGAAGTCCTCTCTTATGTCTATTCTCCTGAAATAAATGTGTGTGTGTGTGTATTTGTAAACTCTGTATATATGGTAAGCTATGCATGGACTTCTTTCTGGGCTGAACTTCAGCTCTATATATGTTTCTTCATAAAGATTGATTCTTTCCCTTTGACAGCATCTCTGTGCTTTGTCCAGTTCCCCTGCATGTCTTTAGTTGAAGGATCAGAAAGTAAATGGGGTGTCCTGGAGAGACTGAGGCCTGGGCGTTGTATACCTTACTTCTTGTTAGCCTGGTGATCCCCATGGCCCTCGGGCAGTTTACTCATAGTCACCTGGGGGTGCTCAGTTTTGCTCATCCCACCCCAGGATCTGCCTCTCTGATGCTTCTTCCTTGCCAAGAATCCCCCTCCCTTCATCCCCAAATTCCCACCCCCTTTTTTTAGAGATAGAGTCTCTCTTTGTTGCCCAGGCTAGAGTACAGTGGTGATCGTGGTTCACTGGAATCTCAAACTCCTGGGCTCAAATAATCCTCTTGCCTCAGCTTCCTGAGTAGCTGGGACTACAGGTATGTGCCACCGTATCTGGGTAATAGAAAAAAAAAATTTGTAGACACGGGGTCTGTGTTGCCCAAGCTGGTCTTGAACTCCTGGCCTCAAGTGATCCTTGTGCCTTGGCCTTTCAAAGTGTTGGGATTACAGATGTGAGCCACCAATCTCCCCCTTTCACTGGCCTCTGACACTTTCATGGCCTCTGTTGGCTCTGAGCCAAGTAATCCTAGGGCATATTTCAGGAGTAGGTTGTTGGCATTTCTGTTGGCCATATGCAAATGATCAAGAGTCATTTTCCCCTAAAGGTTAAATGGTAACTTTGGTTAATGTTTAGCTAGTGTGCACTTAAATGATTTCCCCTAGTTAACGAATCATGGGACAAATTAGCTGAGGACTTTCACACCCTGCAGGTAAGCTGGGGTGGTAGGAACTGGTAATCCTGAAATTGGGTTGAGTTATGTAGGCTATGCAGTGCAGGATCTGCTTAGTGCAGCTTTCTGGTGCTTAGATCCTAATTACAAACGTAAATTGAGGGCTGTACCTGTTGGAGAGCCACCAAATGATGGCTCTTAACTTTTCTGAGCCTGCTCAAACATCCCTCCTTGTCACCTTAGGAAACCCTAGATCCAGTCTCTCCTCTCTCATCCTCTATCCCTGTCATTCCCACATTGTGGGCTGAGACTCCCCAGAGTGCTGCAGCAGACCCACAGGGATACTGCAAGATATTTTAAATGTTTGAAGGCAATACGACCACATGCAACATCTGACAGATGCCATGTGAATTACCAGCTCAGGTCTTTCACGGTTTCATCATTAGATCATGCTACAGTTCTTTGGATAATACCGTATCTTTGCGAAGTTGCAATTGTTTTTTTTGTTTTGGTAGTTGCTGTAATAAAAAGCAAGTATATATGAAATAGGAAATATACATGGCAGTGCCTAAAATGTATGATTCCAATATTAAGGAAGTTGTGCAGGGCTCAGTAGATACATATATCCTTTTAGTAAATAAGTTTGAACCTTAAAGACTGAAATTAAAATGTTTCCTTTCAATTTGTGAATGTTTTTATCAAATAGCTGTTGAGTTATTAGGACATAAGTACTTACTAAGCTCTTCCATGAAATGGAACTCTTAGGTATTTCTTTTGGTCCATGAGCTCTCTGTGGAAAACATTACTGAGACAATTAGGGCACCATGAACTAAGTTGGAGAGTTATTATTATTATTATTTTTTAAGATGGAGTTAAGCTCTTGTTGCCCAGGCTGGAGTGCAGTGGCATAATCCTGGCTCACTGCAACCTCTGCCTTCCAGGTTCAAGTGATTCTCCTGCCTTAGCCTCCTGAGTAGCTGGAATTATAGGCGCCCAGCTAATTTTTGTATTTTTAGTAGAGATGGGGTTTCACCGTGTAACCGTGTAGTCTCCATTTTCTGACCTTATGATCTACCTGTCTCAGCCTCCCAAAGTGCTGAGACACCATGCCCGGCCAAGTTGGAGAGTTATTATAGCCAAAAATAAAAAATCAAACCTCTCCTTCCTGCCTTCATCAGATCTCCCACCAGCAACTCTCCCTTCCAAACAAATTCACTGTGTCCCTTATATCTCTCTTTCTTTACCATTAGCTCCTTCTCCCACTTGAAAGATGAAGTTTCATTGATTCTTTAAAAAGAAAAGAAAGGAAATGAAGTCTTGTCCAATGTTGCTACCACCTCCTCCTCCTTCATGCTCCTTTCCTCCTCCTCCTCCTCCTTCTCCTTCTCTTTCATCTCTCCCTTTCCTTCATTGCCTGACTTAAGAACAGTCTTGGGCCAGGCGCAGTGGTTCAAGTCTATAATCCCAGCACTTTGGGAGGCTGAGGCGGGTGGATCATGAGATCAAGAGACCGAGACCATCCTGGTCAACATGGTGAAACTCCATCTCTACTAAAAATGCAAAAATTTGCTGGGTGTGGTGGCGCACACCTGTAGTCCCAGCTACTCAAGAGGCTGAGGCAGGAGAATTGCTTGAACCCAGGAGGTGGAGGTTTCGGTGAGCCGAGATCCGGCCATTGCACTCCAGCCTGGGCAACAAGAGCAAAACTCCATCTGAAACAACAACAACAACAACAAAAACAGTCTTGCCTCAGTTCCTTTACCACTCACATCATATCCACATTGTTAAAACCTTGCCTGGCTTCTTCCTCTGGTGCTGCCTTTCTGTGCATCCCCCCTCCCCTAGGGTCACTGACAAGTTCCAAATAATCAACCCAACTCCACTCATACACATGCATCATAGTCACAATAGGCTGAGGTCTTACGATCTCTAACCTGATGTTTTGGCTTCTACTGCTTCCTCTGCCTAGAAGATCTTCAACTGTGTTATCTTCTCATTAATAACAGTGATGTGGACAGTTCATCTTGAGTTTCCTTCTCCCATAGAGCGTCTGACGACCTCAATCCCTCCTTGCCACACTCCTCAAAAATGCTCAGAGGTATTTGAAGCCACAGGCTGTCCCACACATTTTTATGTCCTCTGTAGTACCTTCACACACGGTAGGAATGCAGAAAATATAAGTTTGAAAGGAGCAGTACTGTTCAGAAGAGGCAGTCCAGACTTTGGTCTCCCAGGAACCCCAACTGACATGCTGAAAGGACCTATAGGTATGATGAGGCTGGCCTCCGAGATGGAAAGTTGTATTCCAAATCTTTCTCTTGATTTACCAAGTAGAGACCTTTTTTTCTCATTATATAAGTAATGCATGTATATTGTAGATAAGTTAGAACATAAATATCAAGGAAAGAAATAAAGCTTATGTTTAATAATCCTGTTTAGAAATAACAGCTTATACTTGTATTTTTATATATTAACTGTTAGAACTTTATCTCCATCTATGTGAAAGATATATATTTATGAAGTATAAATAAGATTATATTTTACATATTTCTTAATGATCTCCTTTTGTTGCTGAGGAACACTACATATACTGAAATAGATGAATTTAATAAAAGTTACATCGTATTTTATATTACACTATTGCTCATTATTAGCTTTAATTTTGAAAATATATATTACATCATTATACCAGGAAATCATCTGTATCAGTACTACTCAAAGGTGTCCAATTTTCAGGTGCCAGTCTGAAAATTAATACAGATCCGTAATATAAGTATAGGAATTGTGAGTAAGCCTTCAGAAACTTTTAAAGGAAGGTAACATTCTTATATCTGGTAATTCATTTTAGAAACTATTTTTAATACAAAAATATTACATATTAAATGCTCATTAACAGAAACAACTACTGTTAAAATCATTCCATATTTTACACATATTTTACCACCTAACTGCCCCCCTCCCAGATTTTTTTATATAACTGGGAAGCCGCAATCCATATTTCTCTTCTACTGGCTTTTTTCACTTAGTAGATTTTTTTCCAAGAAAGTACTAAGGAGGAAAATCGAGATCGAATCTATTAAAGTTTCTTGAGGAATAATTTACACATAGTAAATTTACCCTTAGAGTTCCATGAAATTAACCCAAATGTAGAGTCTGGGCTAATATGTCTGATAATTATTATAATAATCAAGATAATGAAAAGTTACCTTCCTAGAAAATTATCTCCTGTACCTTCATAGTCAACCGTTCCCACCATCCCCAGCATCCCTACTTTCTGGCAATGCTGACTCTATTTCCGATCCTTAAATGTCTCCTTTTTGAAAAATAAATGGAATCATACCATAATTTGGACTCTGGCTTCTTCTACTTATAGTGCATATAAGAACTATCTGTGTTGTTGCAATGTATCAGGAGTTCATTGTTTTTTATTGCTGAGCAGTTTTCCATGTACGCATGTGCTACTCCTGATCTTAGGTTTTACAATAGTGATGTTATCCTGAGGAGCAGTTTGGGGAGGGTCAGAATCTTGTGCCCTCCAGCTACATGACTCCTAAATCATAATTTCTAATCTCGTGGCCGATTTGTTACTCCTACCTACAAAGGCAGTCTAGTGGCTAATTTCTTCCTCCTACCTACAAAGGCAGTCTATTCCCCAGGCAGGAAGGAGGTTTGTTTCTGGAAAGGGCTGTTATTGTCTTTGTTTTGAAGTTAAACTATTAATGTAAACTAAGTTCCTCTTAAAGTTAATCGACCTATTCCCAGGAATGAACAAGGGCAGCCTGGAGGTTAGAAGCAAGGAGTCAATTCAGTCAGATCTCTTCCACTATCTCAGTTATAATTTTGCAATGGAAGTTTCATTAATATTTTTATTATTTTCTTTTTGATTTTATTCATTTCTGCTTTGTCTTAATTTCTTTGTTCTTTAGCTTTACATTTAATTTAGCTTTTGTTCTTTTAAGGGCCAAGTAGTTATGAAGCACTCTCTACTTTGCTTTTTCTAGTTTCTTAAGGTAGAAACCCAGATTATTGGTTTGATATATTCTTCTTTTCTAGAGTAAGAATTTTAGTGCTATAAATTTCCCTCTGAGCACTGCTTTAGCTGCATCCCATGTATTTTGTTTTATTTACTTAAAATATATTTTCCACATTGCCTTATTACTTCCTCTTTGACCTGCGTTCTTTAGGCTTACATTCTTTAATTCCATATAGTTGGCAATATTCCAGATATCTTTTTTGTTTTCATTACTAGTTTAATTTTGTGTGGTGAAAAAGGAAATAAATAACAAATAAAACAATAAGATAATTTTGTGTAGTTAGATAACACACTTTGTATGATTTAAATTTATTGAGGTTTGTTTTCAGAATGCTATCTGTTTTGGTGAGTGTTCTGTATGTATTTGAAAATAACATGTATTTTTGCTGTTGTTTCACATGAGGCTTCATAATGTTAGTTAGGTCAAGTTGGTTGATAGTGTCGTTCAGGTCTTCTGTATCAGTGTCTGCTTTATTGATTACTGAGAGGGCAGTGATGAAGTCTCCAACGTAATCATAGGTTTGTCTCCTTTTTCTTTCAATTTTATCATTTTTTGCTTTATGTATTTTGAAGATCTGTTGTTAAGTACATACAAATTTAGGATTGTTATGTGTACCTGATAAATGACCTCTTCATCATTATGTAATATTCTTCTTTATTTCTGATAATGGTTTTGCAGAACTTCTCCTTACTTCACCTAAAATTGGATTCTTGTCATACAACCAGGAAAAGTTAGACATGCAAACACATTGAAGGGTGAGCGGAATGGAATCTACTGGGCAAAAAGGAAAAAATAATTAAAAACTCTCAGAAACGCGAGAGCGGTTCCCGCTAACAGGCCCCCATCTCACAGACTGATTCCAGGCCACACACAGAAACCAGAGAGGCCAGGCTCTTCCCCACCTGCACATGACACAAGCTTCCTGTGGCTTCACCCCAGTCTCCCAGCGCGCAGGCAGGTTGGAGATTCCTGGGACCCTCTCCCTTATCTGCCTCCTACATCTAGCCATAGTTTTTGCTTTAAATGGATGGGTCTTGCTCATTGATGAGTCCTGCCTCAGCTGTAGGAGACTGCTAATTGTCTGAGTATAGGGTCACTTACTGTTCCTTCTGCAGGCATTGAAGGTTTTCATTCTTTAACTTCTTCTCTGATACAATATACCCTAGATATGAGAGTATATGCTATCTCTTTCCCAGCAATTTAAAGCTTTTGTTCTTTTAAGGGCCAAGTAGTTATGAAGGGCTCTCTGCCTTTCTGATAGGAGCAACCACTCCCTCCTATAGATTTGAGGTTAGCTTTCCTTGTACACCAGTCCTGCTCCCAGTCCTCCTCTGTGAGCACATAGGTCCTTGAAAAAGAGTGGCTGTGAACCCCCCTGGGTCTGTGGTTCCCAAGGATTCTATTTTCTCATGCTAGTACATAGCTGGCCTTCAGCAATCTATTGAAA
This sequence comes from Callithrix jacchus, assembly GCF_049354715.1. Taxonomy (NCBI): domain Eukaryota; kingdom Metazoa; phylum Chordata; class Mammalia; order Primates; family Cebidae; genus Callithrix; species Callithrix jacchus. The sequence goes on along the minus strand of NC_133513.1, from coordinate 54,067,491 downwards.
ATTTTAGCTTAATTCTTCATATCCAGTCATCAGAGGCCCCATCTTCCTTCCACTGCTTGATCCCTGCTGGGATTAAGAAAAGTAATAATTTTACAAATTACCCAGCTCTTTTTTGTTGTTATTGCATAAGTGATATTCTCTCCAGCTTTTTACATTCTAACAGGAAGCCAGAAGTCCTAATAATTCATTTTGTTACAAAAGTATCTATTTATGATGGATGGGAAATTTAATGTAAAAAAAAAACTACTGATTAAGAAGTGCTGGTCTGTGCCTTTATGAAGTGATGTATATTTTCCTTCTATGCCACATCTCGGTCTAATTAGGTCCTTGGGTTTGTTACCTGGTAGTAAGTCTGGCTTTTTGTTGTTAGTTCTAAATTTACATATTTTCAACCAAAAGTTCTAGTATGGCAGAATTTGCTGACTATGCACGTATTCTCCCTATTATCCCCTTTTCCTTTTAAAAAATTTTATTGCCAGGTGCAATGGCGCATGCCTGTAATACCAGCAATTTGGGAAGCCAAGGCAGGTGGATCCCTTGAGGTCAGGAGTTGGAGACTAGCCTAACCAACATAGTGAAACCCTGTCTCTACTAAAAATACAAAATTAGCCAGGCATGGTGGTGCACACCTGTAATCCCAGCTACTCTGGAGGCTGACGTGGGAGAATAGCTTGAACCCAGGAGGCAGAGGTTGCTGGGAGCTGAGAGCACATCATTGCACTCCAGCCTGGGCAGCAGGAACGAAACTCCATAATTATTAAGATGAAATTTGGGCCAGGCGCGGTGGCTCACGCCTGTAATCCCAGCACTTTGGGAGGCCGAGGCAGGTGGATCACGAGGTCAACAGATCGAGACCATCCTGGTCAACATGGTGAAACCCCGTCTCTACTAAAAATGCAAAAAATTAGCTGGGCATGGTGGCGCGTGCCTGTAATCCCAGCTACTCAGGAGGCTGATGCAGGAGAATTGCCTGAACCCAGGAGGCGGAGGTTGCGGTGAGCCGAGATTGTGCCATTGTACTCCAGCCTGGGTAACAAGAGCGAAAACTCCGTCTCAAAAAAAGAAAAAAAAAAAAGATGAAATTCACATTGAACATTTAGAAGTGAACAATTCAGTGACATTTAGTACATTCACAGGGTTGTGTGACTCCCCTTCTATCTAGTTCTAAACATTTCCATTGTTCCAAAGTGAAGCTCATAACCCAATAAGCAGTTTCTCCCATTGCCACCTCTTCTAGCCCTTGGCGGATAACAATCTCCATTTTGTCTCCATAGACTTACCTATTTCTTATAAATATTATAAATATGATTATGAAATGTATATATTTCTTATAGAGTCTTACAATTTGTGACTTTTTGTAAATGACTTCTTTCACTTAGCATGTTTTCAAGATTCATCCACATCATAGCATGTATCAGTATTTCATTCCTTTTCATGACTGAATACTATTCCCTTGTATGGCTATACCACATTTTGTTTATCCATTCATCCTTTGATGGACATTTGGGTGTTTTCATCTTTTGGCTATTGTGAATAGTGCTGCTATGAACATGTTTTTATCTTTTTTAACTTTTAGGTTCAGGGGAACATGTGCAGGTTTGTTACATAGTTAAACCATGTGGTTATGGGGTTTTGTGTACAAATTATTTTGTTACTCAGGTAATAAGCACAGTATCCTATGGGTATTTTTTCTGATCCTCTTCCTCCTACCACTCTCTACCATTAAGTAGGCCCCATTGTCTGTTGTTCCCCTCTTACTGTCCATGAATTCTCATGGGTCAGCTCCTATTTATAAGTGAGAACCTGCGGTATTTGGCTTTCTGTTCTTGCATTAGTTTGCTTAGCTCCATCCATGATGCTGCAAGGGGCATGATCTCATTTGTTTCAATGGCTGCATATTATGCCATGTTATAAATGTACCACATTTGCTTTTCCCATTTAGGTCGATTTCATGTCATTTTCTGTTTGTTTTGAGATAGGATCTCACTCTGTTACCCAGGCTGGAGTGCAGTGGCAAAATCATGGTTCACGGTAGCCTCAAACACCTGGGCTCAAGCTATTCTCCCACCTCAGCCTCCTGTGTAGTTGGGACTTCAGGTGTGCACCACCATGTCTGTCTGTGTGTTTTTTTTAAAATTTTTTTGTAGAGATAGGGTTCTACTCTGTTGCCCAAGCTGGACTTTAACTCTCGGGCTCAAGCAGTCCTCCTGCCTTCACCTCCCAAATTGCTGGGATTAGACATGAGCCACTGCACCTGGCCTAATTATGTCCTGTTTGAGTACCTGTTTTCCATTCTTTTGGGTATATACCTAGGAGTGGAATTGCTGGGTCATATGGTAATTCTATGTTTAACCTTTTAAGGAACATGCTATCTCCTTTGACGCTATAATTTTTAATCATATTGCTCTCTGAGTTTGTCTTCCCAGAGGATCCTGACTCTTCATTATTGAAGTGAGACAGGCAAGTTGTCTTTCTACTATTTTCACGTAGGAGCTTTGTAACTTCTCTAAGGATGAGTTTTTGGGTGTTCTTTAGGACTTTCTTAGCAATTTCATAACCTTCTTGGATGGAAGATACAACATGGCAAAATGCAGTTGAGGGTAAAGAAGTTGTTTTTAATAATGAAAGCTCTCTCGAAAGGTAATGAGTTTCGCATGACAAGAAGCACTTCCATTGCCTGTGGGAAAGTTTCCTCATCATTCATGGTGGGTGACTCACTGTTCTTGACTGCTCTTCTAATCTGGGGGTCTCTGTTCTCTCACAGTAGATGAAGCACACAGAACTGCCGAGGCATTTCCAGCAGTGGGGTTCTGTGCTCATGTTTTGAACAAAGACAGCATGAGGGACCCTGACTCACTCGTACACTTCCTAAGGTCGATGAACACATTTTCACCCCTTTTAGTTGTGGTAGGTAATGCATTCATAAATTCAAGCCCTTTTCCCAGATTGGAGTAGATAATTTGTATCTGTCTCATGATTATTCAGTTATTCAAGCCAGGATGACTGTGTGTTTTCTATCAGAATTTGAGCTGCCTCAGCAAGGTGCAGACTGGTATCTGCCCTTAGGTTAAAAATTCTGGCTGTGTGTGGTGGCTCACACTGGTAATCCCAGCACTTTGGGAGGCCAAGGCGGGTGGATCACGAGGTCAGGAGTTCAAGAACAGCCTGGCCAAGATGGTGAAACCTCGTCTCTACTAGAAATACAAATATTAGCTAGGTGTGGTGGCAGGTGCCTGTAATCCCAGTTACTTGGGAGGCTGAGGCAGAGAATTGCCTGAACCCGGGAGGTGGAGGTTGTGGTAAGCCGAGATGGTCCCACTCACTGTACTCCAGCCTGGGCAACAGAGTGAGACTATCTCACACACACACAAAAAAAAATTCCACACCATTCCCTTCTTCCAAGTATGGATGGAATTTCTTCCAAGATCTGCCTACTTTTGTGTCTGTGCGCACGTGTGTGTGTGTGTGTGTGTGTGTGTGTGTGTGTTTGTTGAATGTCTATCTACCACTAGAATGCAAGGCCCAAGCAGGCAAGGACCATGGCTCTTCTACCTTCCACAGACTTTCCAGGGATGGCACTATGCTTGGGTGTGTGGCGTGTGGCCTACTCCCTGTTTGTCAACCCAGGTCTATGTTTTACTCTTCTTTACCTTGCTCTGTGTCCTGGCGGGGTGGTGCTGCCCTGAACCACCAGGCTCCATTGCTCTCTTGCTTCCGGTTGGGTTTAGACAAGGAGGGAGAGGTAGGGCTACTTTTCCTCCTGTTGCCACCTGCAGATCTGTGGTTCTGGCTATGTCCATCTGGGACTATACCCTTCCATGTCAGGCTGCCCTCCATGCAGGCCCCCAGCTCTGAGTCTCACCATGCGTCCTGGCCATGGGTTTCTGCTCTGGGTAGCTCTGATGCTTCAGTGTCCCCAGGGTTCCTTTGATCTTGCCATCACCTCTGTAAATAATTTGTTCGTTTAAAACCCCAGGTGAATGTGCTTTCTCTTTCTTGCCAGGGTCATGAAAATGGGCTGAAGTTTTTGAATAGGGGAGTGGGTGGATGAAAAGATGAAGGACTGTGTTTGTGGCTCACCCCCCATGCAGAACCCCACTCTGGCTCTGTCTCACTGGAAAGCCTTGCCCTGTCTCATGTCTCTGACTGCCTTTCTCCTGCACGCCCCTGTCTAAATCCGTCCCAACCATACTGGCTCCCTTGCTGTTTCTAGAATGTACCAAGCAAGCTCCTGCTCCAAGCCTTTGCTCTAGCCATGCTCTCTGCCTGCAAGTGTCTTCTCTCAGATATCCTCTTGGCTAATTGCCTTACCTTTTCTAGGTTTTGCTGTAATCTTACCTTTTCTATGAGCCTCACTAAAACCACCATATTTAATACTGGAAATTACCCTCCACGAATACCACCTTGGCAGCCAAAGACCCCCTTCACCCTGTTCTATGTTTCTTTTTTCCAGAACACATACCATGTTTTAAGGAACTGCATTTAACTTATATATTATGCATAATATTTATCAGCTGTCTCCACCTACTAGAATTTAAACTCTAAAAGACAAGATTTTGTTACATTTTTTCCCCACTAGTATATCCCAAACTCTTAGAACAATACCATCTTCACAATAAGTGCCTATAATAGGTTGAAGAATGCCTTCTCCACCCCAAAAGATATGGTCACCTGGAACCTGTGAATATGGGCTTACTTGGGGGGAAAAAAAAGAATCTTTACACATATAATTAAGTTAAGGAGCCTAAAATGAAATCTTAGATTAGGATAAGCCCTAAATTCTAGGACAAGTTCTTTTAATAGAAGAGACAGGGAAACAGACACAGAGACACAGGGAGAAGGCCGTGCAAAGACAAGCAGAGACTGGAGTTATTAGCCCCAAGCCAAGACATGACTGGAGCCAACAGCAACTGGAAGTGGCAAGGATGGATTCTCCCCTAGAGCCTTTGGAGAGAGTGTGGCCCTGCAGACTTCTTGATTTCAGAACCCTGGCCTCTGGAACTGGGAGGGAATAAATTTGTGCTATTTTGTTTTGTTTATTGAGACAGTTCCACTCTGTCGCCCATGCTGGAGTGCGATAGCATGATCTTGGCTCACTGTAACCTCCTCCTCCTGGGTTCAAGCAATTCTCCTGTCTCAGCCTCCCGAGTAGTTGGGACCACAGGCATGTGCCACCACACCTAGTTAATTTTTGTATTTTTAGTAGAGATGGGGTTTCACCATGTTGGCCAGGTTGGTCTCGAACTCCTGACCTAAGGCGATCTGCCCACCTCGGCCTCCCAGAGTGCTGGGATTACACCGTGCCCAGCCAAATTTGTGGTCATTTGTCATAGCAGCCCCAGGAAACTATTAATATAGTGCCCAATAAGCATTTCCCAAATGAGTCCATGCAAGCCTTGTTAACACCGATATGACCTCCATTTGAAATAATTCTTCTACTTTGAATAGCTACCAATGCCTGTTAGTAAATGTGAGTATGTCTGACATTTAAGCGAAGTTCCAGTTTAGGATATGGTCCATTTTTGCTGTAGAAACTTAAGCTTCCTGAAAATTTTCACCCACTAACCCCCAAATAATTGCTTTCACTATAAACCTATCAATAGCATATGGAAAATGAATTCACAAATTATTGGTTCTTCAGGCAGTGGATGGGAACCGCTGTTGGTCCTTAGCCACGAAATATTCCTGTGTCATTTCCCTATTTTTATCCTGAGTCCCTCCTGCTGTATTTAAGCTAATTCTCAGTGATTGTCTTTGGAAGAGTCAGTCACAAGCATCCATGTGATCACCCTTTGTATACTTGACAAGGGTTATTTTGTCTCTCCCAGGCCCAGTCCTGGTGCGTGCTGGGCTCGTGATGCAGTGTGGTACTAACTATCGGCTCCTTGTAGGAGATGGAAGGTAAATCAAATTGAAAACACCTTTCCTGTGTAGTGCATCTTCCAAATGTCCTCAGGTCTCTATTACATCTTCTGGAGGCTGCCAGATTCTCTGCGGGACAAGAGGAAGCTGGAGCAGCTTCTCTGTAGCGACAGAAGGTGCCATTAGCAGAAATACATCATCTCCCAGTGGTGTTAGCAATAGCAGAGTCCTGATCATGTCCATTCTTTTGCCAGACTGAGCAGAGAGTCCTCAGAGGCAGGGGCTGCTGGTAACAGCGCCTCCATCATTCTAAAATATCCCCCCTGGAGTCCCAAAGCAGCTATTTTTGCCCAGACGCAGCGAGAGCTTCACAGAGCTTATTTCAGGCATTGATCTTTCACAAAAGCCTCCCTGCTTCCTAGATTCCGGGCCTTCTCTAGAAGGCGTGGGGGAGGTAGAGGCCTGCACATGGCTAATCAGTTGCTTTGGCTGGGGCTGTATTACCTCTTCCAGGTGTTGCTCATTAGATCTCTTTTCAAAGGAAATCTATTAGCCTGGAGCAGTGGTTCTCAAACTGCGGCTTTTAGGACTTGGTAAAACAAATTTCTGGGCCCTATCACTAGAGTTTGGGATTTAGTAAGTCTGGGGAGGGGCCTGAGAATCTGCATTTCTCACAAGTGCCCAGGTGATGCTGAGGCTGCTGGCCTAGGGACCACCTTTCGGAACCACCAGTTTAGATGCAGAGATGTTCTTGTGTTCTCTCCCACTTAGTCTTGGCCTCAGTCCTCCTACTTAAGGCAGGCCTGGCCTTTTGGGATTGGGCCAGGCCGTGTCTCACCCTGTTTCTGGAATGCAGTGAAAACAGCTCTTGACCCTATGCAGCCCATCTTTGCTAGTTACCTCTGTCTCCCAGGAGGAGAGAGGGTTGAACCTTCTTCCTCCATGGCCCTAGTTCCCACTGTCTCTGTTAACTCTGTTTCCTCCCCTTTGTCCTTTAGCTCTCACAGCTTCCACCTGTGGTGATCTCTGGGTGCTTGATAGATGCCTGTGTGGCTCCTCTGACCCTATCCTTTAAATTGACCTTTCTTTTTATTTTATTTTTTATTATACTTTAAGTTCTGGGATACATGTGCAGAATGTGCATGTTTGTTACATTGGGTATACACGTGCCATCGTGGTTTGCTATACCCATCGACCTATCATCTGAGTTTTCCACCAGAATTCAAGACCGTTTGTGTTGAATTCTGGTTCCTGCTGGTATGGTGTCCTGGGATATTTCTTCCCTCGGGGCTTAAGGAGTTTTCTAGACAGACTGAGTCCGAATCACTTAGTCTTTATCTCAAGAGCAGCCTGTCACCCACAGTATAAGGTAGAATTACTGTGGAGTCACACAGAAACTAGAGAAGTAAGAAATTTATACCAAATGGAAATATGGAAGTTTTATCTCTGCTTATTTTAAGCGTGGGGGAATACTAGCCTTTAAATGTCTCATTACTAAAGCCTGGGAATGAAGAGGGCCTGCTTAACCTAGACAGGTGGTCTTTGGTAATTGGTCTCTAATCCAACTGATTGGTGAACAAATCTGTCATCACAGTCACTGGGGCAGCTACTCTAGGCCCAACTTGGCAGTAGGTGACTCCGTGACATGACTAGATGTAGCTGTGACTGGACCTGGGATTGTGGAGGGACTTCATATGTACATTACACATGTGTGGAATGTAACCATCAGTCTTCCAATTAGAAAGCCAGAAAGCTACCTGAGACACAATCAATGAGGGTAACCAGATTCACGTTCCATCTGGGCATGCAAAGATATGTGTGTATATGCATGCAAAGACAAACACCCCTACATACATAAAGAATGGACAGAAAATCACCCAGATGTTAATCATATTTATCTCTGGATATTATAATTACAGATGATTTTTGTTTCCTATTTTTCTGTTTTCTGTTTTTATTCAATGAAATATTTTTATTATTTCAAAAATATGTTAAGTGTGACATGAAATAGAGCTCAGTGCCCTGCCCTCTGCTCAGTACCTATCCAAATCCTATTAACATACCACATAGTTCAGGTTCTGCCTCCTCCAAGAAGACTTCCCTGACCCTTCCTGCTTCTAAATTTTGGAAATACTTTTGCTGAGTTGTTGTTCTTACATTGAGTATATTTGTCTTATTTCTTGAAATGCACTGAGTTATACAAAGATAACAGTTAGGCTTTTTACGTTTTCTATTTCCCACAAGGCCAAGTGCAACAGAACACATTGTACATAGTTGTTTTATAACGGGCAGCGAATTTCCAAAAGGTTAGAAAAGATGTAAAAATGTGAAAAACAGACAAAATGCCATCTCTCCTCACTCAGATACCCCACAGCTGTCACTCAACTTAGTTGAAGCTCTCCCTCACTGAGACGTCATGACCTCCAGCTTAATGTCAGTGCCATGGGGCCTTAGAGCACATCTCCTGGATGACAGTGTGCCTGCGCGTGAACTGTGTATTACTTCCCTCCTTCCAGAGTGGTGAGCACTTTGCATTAAGCCCAAGAAAGACATTTGAGGACCTTAACAGTATTAGTGACAAGGCCTCCATCCTTTTTGGACACCTTTTGGTCTGCTGATAAAAGAAATGTTCACTCTATCCGCAAGAGAAATCTTCTTTTCCAGTAACATACAGCAGAATCAATCAAGTCTTCCCCCTGTCTAAGGCCAGTTCCTCCACCCATGTGATAGATGCCATCAATTTCTTCCCCCAAGGGGGAAGCAGAGTCATTTTTTCCTTCTTTATCTTGCATAGTCAGTGCTGCCTTACAACACATTAATTCCCATCGGATTTTGAGAACTCTGTCTTCTCCCTTTAAGCAAACAGCCACCCTACCAGAAGCCCTCTTCAGTTCTTCCTCCTTTTGCTTTACTGTCAAACTTTTCAAAAGACCTGTCTATTCCCATACTCTCCATTTCGTTCCCTTCACCTCACTCAGCGATTCAGTGCAATCTGGATCAGTGCAGATTTTGGCTCCATTATTCTGCCATTAGCCTTATTCACTCTAAGTTGCTAAATCCAATGGACCTCTCAGTGCATATATTATTTGGCTTTTTGGTCGTACTGGAAACCTTTGTTCACCTTTTCTTTTTCGAAGCACTGTCTTTACCTGGCTTTAGTGACCCATGTGGCTTTTGACCACCTCCCTGGCCACTCATATATCACCATCTCTGTACAGGTTCATCTACATTTACCCAGCTGACCCGTGTTGAAACACCTTGGGACTCAGCTCAAGGACCTCTTTTCATCTCAGGCTGTTTCCTTCTTGGAGGCCTCATTCACATCCAGGTTTCCATCTAACATCCAGAGTCTGAAGGTACTCAGGGGTATGTCCTCTCTCTGCCTTCTTGACACATCTCAGATGCCTCAAAGGTCCCTCATGTTCTTCCTGTGCATGGCCAGTCCTCCTTCAAGGACTTCTGAGACCTCAGCAAATGACACTGTCACCCCTGCAGGTATGCAAGTCAGAAGCTTGAGCTGGCAGATCTATTCTACATTCTACCTGCCACACTGCCTCAGCATTTCTCAAAGCCATCTACTCTTGTTCTTTTGTTAGTTAATTTATTTTAGATGGAGTTTCACTCTTATTGCCCAGGCTGGAGTGCAGTGGCATGATCTCGGCTCATGGCAACCTCTGCTTCCCAGGTTCAAGCGATTCTCCTGCCTCAGCCTCTTGAGTAGCTGGAACTATAGGCACCTGGCACCATGCCTGGCTAATTTTGTATTTTCAGTAGAGACTGGGTTTCTCCATGTTGGTCAGGCTGGTCTGGAACTCCTGACCTCAGGTGATCCACTTGTCTTGGCCTCCCAAAGTGTTGGGATTATAGGCATGAGCACCTTGCCCAGCCAATCTACTCTTGTTCTTTATTACTGTCACTTGAATTCAAACAATATCATGTTCATGGCTTTCATTTTTTAAATTCTGGTCTATTATAGCCTCCAAACTAGTCTTACTTCCAGCAGCTTTTGACCCCTTGCAGTCTCTGCTCCCTTCAATAGATCTTTGCAAAGTACAAACAGACAAATCAGGTCATCCTCCTGCTTCAAACCTTGCACCAGCATAGCCTTGCTTTTAGGGTAATATGGTTTGGCTGTGCCGCCACTCAAATCTCAACTTGAATTATATCTCCCAGAATTCTCACGTGTTGTGGGAGGGACCCAGGTGGAGGTAATTGAATAATGGGACCCCCCCCATCTTTCCTGTGTTCTTCTTCTTCAGCTGATAGTGATAATGAGTAAGTCTCACACGATCTAATGGTTTTATAAGGCGTTTCCACTTTTGCTCCTCATTTTCTCTTGCTGCTGCTATGTAAGAAGTGCCTTTTGCCTTCTGCTGTGATTCTGAGGCCTTGCCAGCAGCGTAGAACTGTAAGTCCAATTAAACCTCTCTTTTCTTCCCAGTGTCAGATACGTCTTTATCAGCAGCATCAAAACAGACTAATACGTAGGATAAAGATTGTATTCACTACCATGGCCTGCACCAACCCTGCTTCACCTCATCCCACTGCCTACCTCTCAGCTCCATCTTAAACCGTCAGCATCCCTGTCCCTATGCCCTAGTCATCTTCATTTTAATTCATCTGAAGTGTCATTCTCCTTCCACCGTGGGCCTTTGCTCATGATTTTTTTTCCTCCTCGTGCAACACTTGAAATCCCTTCTCCCAGTGACCTAAATCAACTTCGTGCTTCTCATTCCTCCCAGTTTTTAGCTCATTGTCACATCCCCAGGGCAGCCTTCCTCGAAGACCAGACCAGATCCTGCTGTTTTATGGATCATCAATGCAGCCTCTACTTCTCCTTCCTAGCCCTTGTCGCCTTTGTGATTTCACGTGTTTCATGTGTTAGTTTGATTCTCTGCTTCCTTAAATAAGCTCCTCGGGACAGGGACCATATCTTTTTTGCTCGTCATTGATATCCTTAGCACCTAGCATAATGTTTAGACCAGAGTCTGTACTCAGTACACATCCACTGACTGGAAAAGACTTTGGCAGAAGAAAACGCAGTCAATCACTTGCTCCTCAGACCTGGGCTGAGCAAGCCACCACACCTAAATGTTCAAGTTAGCATCAAGAAAGTTCATTTGAAAGTCATGATTCAGGCTTCCAGCATAAATTACATGCAGTTGTGCAAACATGTCAAAGTTTAGTAAATTGAATTTGTTTAATGTAAACAACTTTTGACCAAAATAATAACACAGCTTTAGAAAAAGACATTAGGCACCCACTTTTGAAGAGTTTGTATAATTTAACACACAAGAAAACTTTACTATAATTACATGCAGACGTATACAAAGGATAAATGTTATTTGCTTGCTCCAACCTCCATAAAATAAACCTCCAGCCATGCTTCAGCTTGCTGCATTAATCCTAATTTAGAAATCACCCCCGCCGAAATGGCGTGGGCACGGTGGGCTCTCATCTTTTCTTCGCGTCAAAATTAGCGGTTTAAATTAGAACCACGTTGAGAGCGTAGGTGACGCCAACATTGCGGCACCAGTCCCGGGAGCACTTAAAAGTGGTCACCTGAAGTTGATTAAAACCTTACCTGTCAAACCCAGTATAGCTACATTTGAAAATCTTTAATGTAATTAAGAGAAGCACATTATGGGAGGTCAAGTGACTTTCTTTTTGAATTCCACTTCTAATCTGTCGTCAAATGGATGGAAATTGCCGGCCGAGGGAGTTCATGAAAGCTGCCTGAGCGAGCAGGGGAGCCGGAGGAGGGGCTGGCGGCCCGGAGGGCAGACCGGGGCCTGCCTCCTTGCAGCCGCGAGGAATGAGCTGGGGGAGCCCCACCGAGCACCCTCCTTTCTGCCAGGAGGCTCTGGGTTGGGGGTTCATTCAGCTCCTCTCCCCGAGCACATGGGGCATACAGGAGCAGGGTAGGGGGCGTCCGCGCAGCTCCCGGCTTATCGCTAAGTGAGATCTGTGGCCAGGACGGCGGGGCCTGGGCAGAGTGGAGCCGGCGCCGGCCCTGTCACCCTTCACTCAGAGCCGCCTGATTAGCATCAAGGTTCGGCGCGCCTCTTGCACGGATCCCCCAAACAGCCGGTGGGGAGGGGGGCGCTTCCACGAGGAGCCTCGACTGTCTAGTGCCTGACCCTAAGCCTGTCGGGGGAAGGTCTCCCAGGTCGGCAGCCTTCAGACCTTGGATCTGGGGACGCCCCAAGAGGCCCTGGTACTGCCCTGGGTTTCCTTCTGGGCATGTGTGTTTCTGGCCCACTAAACGCATCTCTCACTGCAGTGGGTGAGTCCGGCTCCGGAGACCCCAGTGCAGTCTTAATGCCAGAACGCTGCCTTTAGGAGATTAAATTACTTAATGCTTTGCTGTGTGTTCTAGCCTGAGGGTGCTGTTGACAGAAGGCAGAGTTTTTCTCCTCTGGTTGCTGTTTCTTTTTTTCTTTTTGCATTGTATTTGTGTATATCAGCAGAGATATCTGTGTTTAAAAAAGGATTACCTCCCTCAGAATGTTGCCGCTTAAGATTTGCCCCTGCCTTGAAAACTGACATGAGAATAAACAACGTATTAAGTCTTCACAGAACACTGGTACCAAGAAGTTTCCAAACCAGAGGACTTAACCTCCTTAACCCAGGCCTTTTTGCCTTTGACTTCCTTCTCCTGGCCGGAGCATGGGCAGAACGCATCAGTAGGGAGAGGAGTGTAAGTCTTGTAGTTTGGAAATCTCTTCCATCCTCCATGGAAAACATTGGGTGTCTCCTGTGGGGGGCAGTGTGGTGAGTTATTTGGAACAGAATGGACATTCTAGTAGGTGTTAAAATATTCAGAAGCATCTCATAGTGTCTTAGAAGATCCAAGACCTAGCCTGATGGGTCTTCTTTGTTGTTAGAATTGTGTGGAAGGTTGGCAGATGCAATTGAGGGGGTGGGATGCTGAGAGACAAGCCGTTTATTAAAAGAACCTGTAGAAACTTCCCCCCTCCCCCACTGGGCTTGAATTTCTTGGGCTTGGAGAGTTTTTAGTCACTGCCCCATATGAAAAGTGGAAGAGATGGGTGAGAGGAAGGAAGATGGGGGTGGTGGGAACCAACCTGAGAGTGGTTTAAAATCAGAACAGAGTGTTGGCGAGAGTCAGTTTCCAAGGGTGCTCCCTTCACGCTGTATTGCTTTTTCTTAACCAATGAAAAGCCCCTTTTTCAGATTCCCCCGCATTTCTCATCCATAGCAGAAGGGGCGATGCTTCTAGAAATTGAGATGTGTCTCCAGGTAAAAGCCCCACAAGGCAGTTGGAAGGGAAGTGTGTTCCAGCCTCCATTCCACACAGCGTTTCTCTCCCAGCCACAAGTTCACAGGTAAAAGCGGAAAGCTCCTCTGGACGTCTCTTCCAAAGAGGGCTGTCTGCTCGTCATGGCAACCTTTTCCTGGGGTCTCTGGCTGTCAAGAACGGGGTGCAGAGTTCACAGAGCTCAGCATTGTGCCCTCCTCTCTTCTTGTCCCTTTTTTCCTGAAGGGATCGAGGCTGGTTTGCAGCACTATTTAAAGTGAAGATGCCAAATGAAAAGTTCCTCGTTTTAAGTTGGTGCTTATACAAAGCTGCTTTGTGGTTTTTTTCGGCCTGTCAGACTTGTCAGGCCTAGTAAGAAAAAGTATATTGTTTCCAGCACTTGGATTCCTTTCTCCCTGACATCTGCCACTCTGTAAAGATGATAAATTCCTGCCTCATTAGCCAAGGGTGTGGGATTACAGGCTGACAACACATTAATCACCAGCCTCTGTGGCAGGCTGACTAGCAATAGGCATTGTTAACAAAACTTTTCTAATATGTCACTCTTCTCTATGACAGCCTGTAATCAATCATTGTGATTGACGGCGCTGATAGATTACACTATTTATACTTTGTGTAATGAAAGATAGTGTTTCCACCTACTGTCATTTCTGGGCTAGTGGTGGAGGATCAGTAAGTGGAAACAAACATAACAACAGGGCAAGCCCTCATCCACCCCAAAATATCCATGGAACTACCCCACCTTTTGGAAATGAAAAAGGCCCCATACTGGAACTCTGGCAATCATTCTGGGATGAGCGGCAGTATTGGGGACACCTAGAAGGACAGAAGTAATTTGGATTTCCACAGAGCTCTTTGCAAAGGATACAATCCCAGGTATTGATAGATCGAGTTTACACAGGTAGGAGATTCCCCAAGCAGCCCTTTCTGTCCCCTCATCAGCTTACGTGTGTGCAGCTGAGCATTCAGTGCCTCCTCCCCTGCCAGATGAGCGATGATTTAGATGTTGATAAAATATTTGTTCTTTCCTGGCTCTGAGGGCAAATATTATCCTTGTTTCCCATAATCGTAAGGCGCTGCAAAAGTCAACAGCACCCAGAGCAAGTACAAAACCAACACTCGGAGAGAAGCCCTTTGCTGGAGCCCTTTGCCAGGGCTTGCTTGTCCCCCTTGAAGCTCAGAAAATTGCAAACAGGATAAGAATGAATCAGCTGAACTGAAATGTGTTCTGACTCTCACATTCTGGGTATTTTTGGAGGGTCCTTTCAGTCATTTTTATTTTGGTCTGGAAAGCATTCATAAAGGATATGAGCTGTTTTGCCTTGCTGGAAGCTATCATTTCAATAGAGTGGCAAGTAAGGAGCCTCCTGGGCTGGTATCCTAAGAGGGGGTGTCTTTCCCCATGTGGGGGCTGTTTCCAGGCAGTTGGACCACAAATGCCGGTTTTAATGAATCACTTAAGAATAATTGTTGTATTTAATTTTCCTTACTATTGATTAAACACAAGAAATATACTCCTTTATTGTTTAAGGTGGTTAGGGAGATTGCTCATAGATATATAAATCTTCATTTGACTCTTCAGTACAGGCATAGATGTGCGATTCCCTGCCTTCCCATTCAATGCATTTTTGATCATTGTGTCTCTATGTTATATGTGGATTGGCAAGGCTGAGAGGGGAGAATAGAAAGGTAGCAGAGAGTCACCGTCCTCCTCCTGAACACTGTGGTGTTGATAGACATTGGACACCTCAGGTCGCCCTGCCAGTTGGCAATGCAAAAGGAACCTGAGACCTACCCCTAGTGAAATTGCCTTAGAGGTGGATGAGATGGGAGGAGGTGTGGGGAGCCAGGGAGCTAAACTTTAATCTCTCTGTGAAGTTTGAGTGAGCCCAGGATGATTAATGAGAGAGCAGACCATCTGATTAAGCCCCTCTGTGTCATAGGACATGATTAGTAGGTGACAGAGACGGTAACAGTATCCAGCCAAACCCTTGTTTCTTTCACGGCTCCGGCTGTTATATGATTAATGTCCCCAAGGGCTATCTTGGGGTCATGCTGGGGAACCTGTCAGAACAGGTGGAAGTGACAAAATGGGCAGAAACTCCTAAGGGGGACGGGAGTGGTGAGGGAGAGAATGGAGGGGGCAGGGCAGCCAGATGGAGTCGGTGACCTTTCTCTGATCCAGGCAGGCACAGAGATCATCGTGGGAATGGAAACGAGGAAGAATCACAAAACTGCAGATGTTTCCCAGGTCCTCAATACATCAAGCACTGCCAGCTCGGACTTGTGGGAGGCACAGTGTGACACGGCACGTTATCACTCGTGGTTTATGTCCTAAGATGAAATGGGATGGGGCCCCTGGGGGCCCTGTGGGTATGAATGTGGGCTGCCCACACCTGTGCCTGTGTAAGCATGCGTGTTCTTGCAGGTACACTAGAACAAGTGCTCCACTCTACTGGGGGATTAAGTACATCAAATGGGTAGAGCTGATATTTCAATTTACTGCTTTCTGGGTCCAGTACCTATACACTGTCTTCACTATGCTACTTAGAAATGGGAAATTAACATGGTTTTACAGAATTAACGGTTTTTAGATTTAAAGCGAACTGTAGAAATCTCCAATTCAGGTAATCTAGATTATAGGTGAGAATTCTGAAGTACAGAGAAGGTAATGACTTGCTTGGGGGAAGTCAAGACTAGATCCCCAGGCTTCCTATTTCCGGTTTTATATACTAACCCTTGATGAATCTGTTGGTAGGGAGCCTCAGACTTTTTCATTAGATGTGAGTTTCCAGCAAGACTTGAGTTTTGACTCTCCTTATATTCCCTCTTTCCACCCCCCGGAAACACTTTGACCTCCCGGTCAAAGGTTCAAACCTCAGTTGAAATGGAGTCTCATTAAGTCCTTTTGGGCAAGCAGCCTTCCCAGATGTCAGCTTTGAGAGGAGCCTATGCTCTCAAGGCAGCAGTTTTGATTGACAGGAGTCCTGAGGGTAGCCATTTTTACATTAAAGGGAAACTGGTTTGTGTTGAGTTTCGTTTGGCAAGCCTGGCTTCTCTCTTTCCACCTTTGATGCCCTATGTGTCTGTTACGCACATTCAAGAGTCATTCCAGGGCTCTAATGGGGTCTGGTAGAACTTTGATCAGCAGCTATTTTCCAGGGCTCTCTGGAGTTGCCAGGTTCCCTTTGTTATTCACATCTATCTAATAACTCTTGCTCTTAGGTTCATTTAAAAATAACTGAGTTAGAACTTGGGCTAGGCAGTGACCAGCCCCCTATATCTGCTTGATCTTCAGTGCAGGAGTTTACAAATTGGACATCTTTGCTAGCTATGAGAAAGATCACCTTGCAGTATGATTTTATCCATACCAACAACACTCATGCTTCAGTGAGTTGCAGCTGTGAACTTAATTGCAAAGCTGCACTCGGTGTTATGATCACAAAGGAGGGAGAAGGAAGAATGGAGATTGTATGGGATTTCACTAAATTGTGTCAGTGAGGACGTAGGTTGAATAAGAGACCTAACCAGGGCATATTCATAACTCTGTCTCCTGGCAGTGGTTGATTATGTAGGATTTTGATGTCAATTATCTTTAAATAGCTCTTCTAGTTGTGGGACAAACTGGGAGATCTACCCCACGTAAGGGTAAAGTACAAAGGATACTAAAATCTTCCCAGAGTTATTAGAATCCCCGGGCCGCATTTTAGAACAGGTAACCATCTCCTAGAGATGGCTTCTTCCCAGGCCATGATTCTGCAGCATAGGCTTTCGGGGATCAATTATGAATAAACAAATATTCATTAGCTTCAGAGCTCTGGTATATGATTTTTGCAACGGGTTTTGCCTCGGCATCATACAGCCTTACCAGGCCAAGCAGAGAATGATGTAGAGCTTCCAAAAACAGTCACTTAAAGACTGGCTCTAGTGGCTGCCTTTGAATGAATCATATAAAATACAACCAAGATGAGACCTAGTGTCTTCCATGGTCAAAGGCAACCATCTAGGACCAAATCTTTCTGTGAGCTGATAGAAAAATTTGAGCAAACTTTGGCAGACTGATCCAAGAGGACACTTAGCCTTTACTGTAGTATTTAGGATATTGTCAGACAGTCTGGTATAGGATGGTGGTGGTGGTGAAGTGGTGATGTTTTTTAGTACAAAGTTAATCGGTCGCTTTGGAGGATCATGAAGTCCTTGAGCCTTTCTCCTATTGCTATATAGGCTGAGATGCCAAAAATTCAGGCTTTCATAACCGGCAACAAAACCTCATTTTTTCCAAGATATTGACCCATTCCTTCTGCACACTGCTTTATGGTAGAGACTTCATGGTAGAGCCATGCTGTTGTGGAGGTGACCCCAGCTTTGATGTTAGGAGGCCCTAAAGATACTTTGGGGTGTCACTGTGACTCACTGGCAAAATCTGGGAATTATGAGAGAGGCCACAAGCAAATGGTAACTAATGATACAGTATAGAAGTTTGTGAATAATGTACATTCATTTAAATTAGACCAGAATCACTTTGGCTGCCTTCCTTTATAATTTCTTGAGCAGGGAGAGAGGAGTGGAGTAGAGTTAATTAGCTTAGGGAGAATCGAATCTCACCTTAAGGGAGCCCTTGAGAGTGGGTTGGGCTCTATAAAATCATCCTCCAAGCACTTGGGCAGAAAAATGTTTGAGAACTTCTATATTAAGATGTAGTGTGCTAATGTTATTACCCAATCAGAGCGTGTGACAGATAGTTTAATGAAGAACAGCAAATATTCTAGGTAGCAGATACTTCTTTACTAAGGCAAAAATGAGCTGTATTTAAAATTCAGGAAATGCAAACTTAGGTTCATTTGAGACTAACCCATATACAAGATTCTGCCCTTTTATAAAGGATGAAAACATAAGAAAAATGTAGTGCACGAGGACATTCACTTATCTTGGAGGAAAAGCCCGTTCTGTGGCCCCATTAGCCTGGACTCCCAAGCCCCGGGTACCAAGCCCTCTTAATCCCTTTTGCATTAAAAAACATCACAATCATATATTTTCTGTCCTGTTATTTATCTTTTTCTTTTTTGAGTATCTGAAAATGGATTCCTTTTGTATATGGTTGTTTTAAGAAACTAGCCCAGAAAAATCAGCCTGGGCAAATACACTTTTTTTTTTTTTTTTTTTTTAGTAGTTATATTCTTTTTTGCACTTTGGAACTTAGGTGAATGAAGGTCTCCCTGGTGCCCTGGTAGCTGCAGCCCCTCTTTTAGCATTTTTTCGAAGGGCACAGGCCAATCTGCCCATAATGAGCTTGGAAAGTGAGGATGAAGTTCCTGATAATATGACACAAATTTCTTTACTTTTGCTCCTTATTTTATCTTAATTAGTCCCTGTAGAAAGGATTGATTTTTGAGAGGCTTGTAGTGAACATCTGTTGGTATTCCTGGGGTCATTCTTAGCCTGTCCTGTGTTTGACATTTCTTGTAAAAGAGGAGGCATTTGTTCATATTGACATTAGCTGCCTCTGTATCTCTCGGTGGTACAGATGGTCTGTGAATAAAGACATCAAGCTAATAGGCAAGATGACAAGCTTCAATAGAGCCAGGGCTCCTCACACTTAAATGGCAGGGCAGCATAGATTACTTCTGCTGCTGAGGCTGGGGTCTGTGGGTAGCAAAGCGTATGGAATAAGTTAAAAATGAAGAGGGAACCTGGAAAATGACTAGAAATCTATTCCTGAGACTACAGGGGCTTTTTATTGTTGTTGTTATTATTACTGGTCCATATAGTATGTCAAGTTCTAAGATGTGCAGGGTCAGGGAGAGAATGTGGAAACTGGATTTTCTGCCTATCCTGTGACCATACATTTCTCTCCCCTGAATGGGCCATGCTAATCTCAGAAGGGAGTTATTGTTCTCACTTTCTGGGGAAAGTATGTTCATGCTTCTCCTTCCATCAGAGGACAGTCACTCTTAAGGCTAGAGGCTGATTCTCCCCCCAACCCTGTGAAACCATGTTTTCCCAAGGGACTTCCAGGAAAGCAACACTCTGGAACCTTGTAATTGTGTTCATTCCTGAGGTTCTGGCCTTTCTCCAAAATGCATGTCCTAGTTTGGTATAATAAGTCATCATGGTTTTGGCATGATGAATCTCAATTTAAGTCCATTTATATTTTAATCATGAAGCACCTATTAAGACAAAGAGGTTTTTCAGTTGATTCTTACCAGTGTGTAATGCCACATCTTATGTTACCTAGTTCAAGCCCGAAGGGGAGCCTCCCAGTTCTGGTGTTGGGTGGATAAAGCCCCCCGTGTTAGGGTCTCAGTTTCTGTTGTATCCTTGCAGCTTTTCTCTTCCCAGAAGCTGAAATCCTCATATTTTCTGTTTGTCCTCATTAGAGCAGCCCCTCCTTGACTCAATTACCTGAATAGCTTTTCTTGCCTTCTCCTGGACTGTTTTTGTGTCTATCACACATTCTTTATTTTCCATTTGTCATTGATGACATGTCCATAGGTATGTGTTGAATTATTATGATTTTTTTTTTTTTTTTCCCGAGACAGTCTCACTCTATCACCCAGTCTGGAGTACAGTGAAATAATCTTGGCTCACTGCAACCTCTGCTTCCTGGGTTCAATAGATTCTCCCACCTCAGCCTACAGGAATGTGCCACCACATGCGGCTACTTTTTGTATTTTTAGTGGAGACAGGATTTTGTCATGTTGGGCAGGCTGGACCTCAGGTGATCCACCTGCCTTGACCTACCAGAGTGCGCCGGGATTACAGACGTGAGCCACCACACCTGACCAGGTTTGGTTGATGTTTGATTTTCATACCCCTCCATGTTTCATAGATGATTTGAGGTAGCTTATAAGAATAAAAACTATAACAACAAAAATAGGATCTTGCCAATACATTGGAAAATATCTAAAACTGGGGTGGTAGCATAAGAAATGTTCTATGATAGATCAAAACAGTACATGCTGATCCTCATAGATTGGTGTAGATTAGGATTATTTTGAGTTTGTACATACCAAGGACTTGAATCGGGACTAATAGCTTTATCTGAGGGAGATAAAATTAGCTGTGGAACTGAGTAGGTAGATAAAGAATAATCAACCAAGAAATAGATTATATTTTTATTTTAGACATTAGTTGATATTGAGATGCTTGTATGTGTTCTTCATACCACCCACACAGAGGATCTCAATTTGCCAGCTCTAGGAAATGGGAGAGACCTACCTAATAGGTCTCTGGTATCTCCAAGGAGGAGGACGAGCTATGAAGGAGAAGGCAATAGGGAGAGAAGAAAGAAAGAGGAAGGAGAGGAGAAAGGAGTTCTCTAATTAGACTAAATAATAAGATTAATGACATATTCTAGTTAATGAGGCAGTTGTCTGGCAGAGAGAGTTATGTATTTCCAGCCCATTTCTGTGGGCTTGAGGCTCCATTTGAGAAGCAGAATCGGATATTTAAGGAGGGAAAATTGGGTTTCCAAAAGGCCAAGGCAAGAAAACAGTCGATCGACAATTGCCCATCATCTGTTTGATGCAGGTCAGATGGGGACATGGCCCTCCCTTGGTTTCTCCATTGGAACTATGTCCTGGCTTCATATTTTAACTCTGACTCTTGAGAGGGTTGTCATGAATGAGAAGAACCTTCTCCCCTTTCTGTCATTCTCCCATGCCAACGTGGTTTTTCACTGCTTAGTCACTGTTTGTTTCCCCCAGTATGATGAATTCCTCAGGATGCGGGCCAGATATCCAGTATTAGATTCAGTCCTCTGTGTGGAGTCAACATCTTTTTGTCAGACTGGGAACTCCCTAAAGACAAGAATCAGTGTCTGATTATTTTTGGAGCTTCTCAAAGGAAGCAATTATTCCTCTCCTCTTTTCTCCCCTAAATGCTATGGTTCTCATTGGGGATCATGCATTACTTTATTCCACAAACAGTTATAAAGACCTAGTATGTGCCAGGTACTGTTCTAGGCACTGGAGATACAGCAGTGAACAGAGACTGAGTTCCTGTCCAAGGAGCTTGCATTTTGGAGTGGAGGAAGTAAGAGACAGATAAGTAGATAAATATATGTCAAGCAGGAGGTTGTGCTATTACATGTAGGATGATTGGAGGTGGCCTCTCAGAGAAGGTGAAATCTGATGCTATGTGATATACAATTCTTTGATCGGGGGATTAGAGTTCCAGGCAGAGGGAACAGCAAATGCATCTTCTGTCATCTCTAGTATCTTCAAGGGAGTGTGAAAGACCAGGAGCAGCATCCCAGAAGGCCCAGGGACACCTGATTATCTTAAGTCTCAGAATCAGATGTTCCATCATCTGCTGTGGCAGACTGTCTCCTGCTTGGGCTGTGTCTAAGCTCAGTCTGTGCCAGCAGCCCTTTTAAAACCATCAGCACCTTCAGGTGTTCTCCTTTTTCTGCCTGGCTGTGGAGTCTTTGAAGACTTTGGAACTGGGATGTCTAGGTTCAAATCTTGTCCCTGCCACCTGATGGTCATATGACATTAGGAAAGTCATTTAACTTCTTTGTGTCTCTGTGTCCTTATCTGTAAAATGGAGATAATTGTCCCTAGTTCAGAGATTAAATGAGTTCAAATATGAAAATGCTTATAATAAACCTGTATATAGTAAATGCTATACAAATTTTAGCCACTATTAGTGTTGCTAACTTGTTTTAGCAAATAAAAAGCCTTTCTTATAGTACGAGGCTGGCCTTTTCCCCAGTTCATCCTCCTGCTTACCTACAAAATGACGGATGGAGGTGAACATGAACTCTAAGCATTTTTTGTTAGGCCCGCCTTTCTGGATTCTACTCTGAGCCACATTTAGCTCACCCAAACTCTAAGGCTGCAAAACTGATTCTGCATTTGATAGATCATTTTCCTGCTCATGGGTTCATAGAGATTAATGTTTTCTCTGACTCTAAATTCCTTCAGGGCAGGGATGAAGGTTCCCCCTCTGTTATGTCTCCTGGATCATCTAGGATGATCTGAAGGATCGCAGATCTGGGCATTTTACTCTGTGCTTATTAGGGGTTTCAGAAAAATACTGTCTCATGTTTGGCATGCAATCCTTTCATCAGTGCAACTCTTCATTCTCCATGCTGTCCTCTGGTGGAGGCAGCATAGTGTGCTGGCTAATAGACCTCAGACTTGGGATCTACGTGGTCTGGGATGGAATTCTACTGGATCTGTGACTTTGGGGCTAATAATGATCCCTCCTTATTAAGAAGGTTAACGAGGCAAGGCACCTATAATCCTAGCACTTTGGGAGGCCAGGGTTGCAGATCACCTTGAGAAATAATGGCAAAACTTCATTTTTTACAAAGAAAAAAAAAAAAAGCCAGGTGTGGCAGCTCATGCCTACAGTCCAGCTGCTTGGGAGACTGAGGTGGGAGGATCACCTGAGCCTGGGAGGTAAAGGCTGCAGTGAACTGTGATCATGCCACTGCACTCCAGCCTGGGCAACATAGTGAGACCCTGTCTCAGAAAAACAAAGCAAGCTAATATGGGTAAAACACAGAAAAGCGCTGATTGGTCTACAGATAGAAACCTTTGATACTGTTACTAATGTTCTTCCAGTGTGCTTTATACATAAGAGACTGAAAATGTAGGTTATGGTAGTCCTTCTCTAAATGTATCTATCTGAGGAATTCTTTCACTAAAAGGTGGGTGTGAGGCGACATTCTGCAGTGTCGCAGACGCTGGTGCTCATTGAGGCACAGGATCCTGGCTGAGGCCAGTGGCAAAACTTGCTTAAAGATACTTGGCCATTCTTCCATGTATCTCAAACTCTGTGCTGTGGTAGCGGATGCGGGAAATATTTGCAGAGTGAATTAATAACTGGTTGAAGGGTGGATGGGTGAGAGATGAGCCTCCTCTATCTTACTAAAACTACCAAAGAGGTGAGAGTGCTTTAAGCTTGTCTCTTTCCCTCCCCTATCTTTTCCCTCCCACTCCACCTTTTGAACCTTTTGTTAACCTTGCTTCCTTCTACCCTGTCTCATTTCCCCTTTGCTTTCCTCTCTCTTCTGACACCTCTCCCATTGTCTCTAGACCCAACCATGACATTCTGTGTCTACTATTTGTTTCTTTTGCCATCGGTATCAAGTACTAGGTATCCCTCAAATCCAGAGTATTCACAGCACAGTGACCCAGATGAAAGGGGGTTGGGATTTTGCTTTCTTCCCTTGGTAATGATTTCTCAGGATGCCCCAGAATTCATCTGCTCAGGTAACAAGATGATGAGGTCCCCCACCTTCACTTTGACACCCTCTGTGTCAGTGTCTTGATAACAGTCCTTGCCAAGTATATCATGGCTGAAATTGATGCTACCAGGACACAGGAAACTCACACCTTTTCCCAGGCTGCCCCTCTCTCCTCTACACTTACTGCTGTTTAAATGTCACTGCTCTTGAACAAACAGTGGAGTAATGTGTCAGGGAGACAGCTAATGCTATATTTTGCTAAGTTCTTATCAAAATGCCTCTGGCAAGCTATTTGTCTTTGATAAAAAGAATCCTGGTCTTGCTGGTAAAACTCAATAGTAATTGAACCAGGCCACACCCCTGGGAGGTAGTTCCCTGTCGATGTCCCGAATCCAGCCCCTTTGGCCACACAGTAAGTAGAGTTTGGGTCAGTGCCCTTAGCATTAACAAGGCTAAGTAGTCTGAATTCTTTTTAGATTTTGACTGCTCCCCACATCTCTGACGGACTTGCTTTTGGGGCCTCAGTTTTACCATTTGGACAGTGAACGTCCCTGCTTTGCCAGCCCATTCCTTAAATAATCTCACCAACCATCTGTGGATGATTGCTTTGTGGGTAGCTTATGAACAGCAGCTGAGAGCTGCTCAGTCCCCATCATTTTTGTCTCAAAAGGAGAGGTTTGGGGCCATATTGTCAGAAGAGAAATGTGTGATAGAATCATTATTACTTACGATATTCCTACTTAGCTAAGAAGGTATTTCCAGGAAATATCTTTTAAATCAGTAACTTTAAGAAGCTGAAGCTCAAAGGGGATTTGGAATCTGGATTATTTTTCTGATCCGAATTATGTATTTTTTTCTTTTGGCCTTTGAAGAAGCAAATAAGATAGCATTTATTTCTCTTGTTCCCCCTTCTGCAAATGCTTAATTGATTTTATTCATGTCAGCTGACTGCAATAGAAATAGCCATTTCCACTTCTTCCTGGGTTAGGGAGAAGCAGAGACAGGTGAATTTCTTCCTACATTTGGCTGTGTTATGCTTGGAGAATATTTGGAGAATTATCATTCTTCCAAAATTATCCACAATGCTTTGAAATGAGGTGACCTCCCCTTCAGCAAAATGTTGATATGATAGTGTTTATGAGGACAGTTTGCTATGTTTAAATAATATATATTTGGAAGTTGCATGTACTAATTAGATTTTGAATATTTTTGTTTCTCATTGTTTCACACCTGAAATAACGAAAGGTTGCTCAATAAAAAAAATATTGAACCGTTGATGCCTGAGTGGCTGCCCAGAGTAAAATTACCTCCCGTCTGTCAAGGCAGGAAACCAGAGTACAGTGAAGGTTGGGGGCGAGGGTCTCAGCAGGTGGGTCTCTCTCACCTAGGGGAGGAGGGCGTGATGGCCAGAAGGGGTAGTTCGGGTTTCTGGTGACTGTGCCCCACATCAGGACCACATCCAGCTGGAGGGACAGAGCTTTAAGCAAGCCATCCCAAGATGATTGTGTTGATCTCCTGAGTTTCTGTGAAGAGGACATCACTGTTTACTCACAGGGCATAAACCCAGAAGGTTTTGTCTGTCCTGCTCCTGTAGAAAATTCCTCCCCTTGCCAATGGTGAAAGAGCCAATACAAAGTCCTGACTCTATGTTCTAACTTTTCCTAGAGGGCTTAAGGAAAGAGGGGGGAGTAATAAAGCCTGTGCTTTGAGAAGCCACCTCCTTTTCCCCTTTGTTCTTGGATAGCTATGGAATGCAGTGATGTACAGTTAGGACCTTTCATTACACATGCCCGAGCAGGTTGAAGAGAGAAGGGGATATCCTGACTAACACATTCCCACACTGCGTTGGAGATGGAGCTTCATGAGAATGCTCTAGGATTTGGGTGGCCTCGAGAGCATGGCAGTTGTTCATGATGGAACTGGCTTTTCCAGTTGCCTCTGAAACTAGGATCTGCTTTCTCTCTCCCTCCCACACCTTAGATTGAATACTACTCTCATGCAGTAACTTTGGCTTCTTTTGTTTTTACTCACAATTGCTGATAATCCATAGGCATTCTCCATATATCAGTCTAAGGGTTCTGTTTTTCATGAAAACATTGCTTTGCTCAGTGTCGTGTGTATAATCTGGCTGCAGGAATTAGAGAACTGCTGGTAGGATTCTTTGAGATTGCAAAAAGAATATTGCAAGGAAATATGGAGAAGAGTCTGCTCCTGCTGGGGTCTTTCATCCCAGCCAGTTTCTCCTCTCCACTGCCTTTCTCCTCTCTGCATTTGGGCTTCTGTTTCTTTTTGTGTTTCCCCACTTCTGCCCCCACACTGTCCTTTTTCCATCTTGCAATACGTTTTGTTCTTTTTTGTTTCTCCATGTAAGGGGCCTTGTGGATTGCTGACCAGCCTATTGCAGGGGTTGCATTTAGCTCAGGCTTTCCTCTGAGCCATTTAGCTATGGGCAGAATTGTGGAGTTGCATGTTAAAAACCACAAGAGAGCTGTGGTTATGACAGGCTCTCTGCATGGAATAAGAAAAAAACAATCTTGGGCAAAAGGCTCTCAGCATTCTTCCTGATACCATTGCCAACCAAAACCACCCTAAGCAGATTGTGCTGAGGGTTTGGCCACTTCTCAGTCCAGATACCTGGCTGACTGTTTCCCTGAAGTCAAGCCTGGCGAGCAGATTTAGACTTTTCAGGCTACTTGCTCATGAAACCAACCATGTGGATACAAAATTGCTCAGGTAGGAAATGCCAAGTGGATGCTCACCAGGCAGCCATTTTGAGTGCTGATATTGTTGAGGGGACAACAGGATCCTGTATGCCTGCCTAACCACTGTGGCTTGTGCAAGTAGAAATAAGGTCATTTTTTTCTTCATAGCAGTGTTGCCAGATGATCTTAATAAATACATTGTCTTGTTATTTAAAACTACCATCTCATAAAATGTATATATGTGTGCAAATATTTATACACATGCATGCATGCATACATGCACACACATATTCATAGTGGAAGCACTCTTAACCAATTTGCATTTCACCAACTTGGTGTATTACCCACGCCTGCCATCTTCCTGTGAAACATAATGGCTGAAGCACGTCACCCTGCATACACATGGCAGGGCACTTCTGTTCCCACCAGGTGAACTGTATGTTTACCAAGTCAGTTGAGCCTGTTCCCAAACCTTATGTTGGCTGTGTTTATATTGTAATAATGCAGTTTAATTAAATGTTATAAAACCAATGAAAGAGTGCAGAGATTTTTTTTTTATGAAAACAAAGGTGAATGTTTTGGCAAGACTCAATGAGGTTTAGTTTTTTGAATACACTGAACCAAGTGTAGACAAGGCAGCTGTACAAGCTTGGGAGGAAAAAAAAAATCATAAAATTCTAGAAGGAGTCTGCACTCATATTGCCTTTAAACACTTTTAAAGTTCTATTTCCTCTTTAAAGAAAACAAAACAGGGAATTTTAGAGCTACATAGTAAGAATGGGTTGTTCAAAGCAGTCCATGCTAAGCTTTAGTCAACAGATCCATATGCAAAAGAAAAGGCCTAAGCCTGTATTGAAAGAGCAGCAAATTAATTTGATTCACATGATTCAGATTAAAATGTTTACATATGAATGTAGCATTTTAACCAATTTAAAAAAACCAACAAACTAGCTAACCAACTACTGGCTCAGATCACAGCGTATAAAGTGCTTCTGCTCACTAATACTTGCCCATAAAATCAAAGTCTGGTAGTTGTGTTCAGAGGAGAAAGAGAATTGGCAAAGAAATTAACTAATTCTCCAATAACTTGTCTGCATTCTGTTTTGTTTTTTGTTTTTTGCCGTGGGACTCAGGTTCTAGATGGTAACAGGAAAAGCAGGTGTGCGTGTGGAGGGAAATGGGGGTTTTCAGATCCTGGGACAGCTCCCAAGTCTGCCGCAGTGTTCCTGCTACTTGCATGCCACAAGGGCAGCACAGATGGGAAACCCTGAGTCAGTGTGCATGGGGACAAAGAAGAGCAGGAGGCTGAAGTTCTGTCAATGCTTTCCAGGTCAAGAAAGTTGGAGATGGCTCAGGAATGTGGCCCCTGACGTCAGCCTGTGCAACTCTTGTCAAGAAAGAGAGCTCCCAGTTACAGAAATCAAAAGCAAACTTTGCTTTTGACTGGGAACGTGTGGGGAGTGGTAGCTCAGTGAGTGAGGCCAGATGCCGTGTCAACTCAAAGACATGCACTTGGCTTTACTGATGGAGATGATGGATGTTTATGATCCCCATTGTGAAAAATCCTTGCAGTGAGATCTGTCCCTGAACTGTGAAGATGCCCAAAGACTCTAGAGTGGCCATTGAGCAGTCCCCGGGAGTAGCAAGCCCCAGAGTACAAAGCCAGGGGCCTTTGTTGTTGACACAATTCGCCACTGTCTAGCTCAGAGCTCATCAGGGAGGCAGTCATTAAAGACGTAAGCATTGAACAGGATGTATTCTATCCAATGCAAATTTATTTGCTAGAGGACCTCGTGGCTGTGTTCCAAGGAGCATCTACTGTCTTCTAACATCTGTGAGGGATACTCAGTGGAGTCCAACTGGAGACATCTATCCTAAGTAAAATAAACCCTCTGTTGCACATAGGAAAGTGATAAATAGTTTTAAAATACTGGTGCTTCTCAGCATCTCCCCACTCATGGTTCTTTTTGACATCTCCAGAGTCAAATCAGAGTCCTGATTCTCAAGAATCATTCCAGTGTGCTTCCTAACCAATTCTAGCAGTACCATGGCCACCCAATTGACAAGTGCACCCTGGGCTGGTGGCATGCCAGTTACTGTCTTTCATCTGTAGTCTGACTCCCCCTTTGCTTTGCATGAGCTCCCAGCTTAGCCACTGATGCTCCTCCACCCTGCAGTCCTACCCCTTAGCCGGCTGGGGCTCTTGCCTTTTCAGGCCCACTTTCAGCCAGGCTTCACTCCACTAGTTCTGTCCAGGCTATTGTCCAAATCAGCACCTCCAGTGGGTGGAAGACTATTGTAACTCCCACTGCAAATTGGTTTGGAGACTGAACGTTGGTCTCCTGAAATAGACCTTTAGTTTGGACAGCTCATTTCAAGGCTTCTTGGGCATATGGCACTCAGCTCTGTCCCTCCATTCCTAGAGGATGTGCATGACTATGCTGCAGGAATTGGGGGCAGGTTCTAAGAAAGACCCAGAACCACTGTTCTCTCCTACCCTCAGGTCCTGTTGCTAAACCAGGCTTGTTTGTTGATCTTCCTTCACTAGGCGTGGGCCTCTTTAGTGTGGGGTTCCACGGTTCTGCTCTTTACCATTGGGGTTCTGTTTCTCACCTTTCCCCCCATACCCACACTTGAATATATGTGTGTGTACACACACACACCCCTTCCACTGCCATGCCTTTCAATGGTCTGGGAAGTATTTTAGTGGGAAATAGTCTAAAGTAGAAGTTCATAGTAAGGGGTCCTCCACCAGACTACCCGGGTTTGATTCCTACCGCTTCTGTTCTCTGGCTTTGCTACCCTGGGTAAATGACTTAACCTCTCTGATTTCAGTGTTTTCTTATGTAAAATGGGGTAATAGTATTTACTTTGTAAAGGTTATTATGGAGAATAAATGAGGTTTTCTTTTGTACTTTGAGGAGTAGCTGGCATGTAGTGAGCCCTTGATAAATATTAACTATTAATATTGTATCTGAACACCAGTCAGTGTGGCTGCTCAAATTCTTTCTGTAAAAAAGACTACTGTAAATCAGTAGATACAAAAGATACTGGGTTTAGGATGAGTTCTCAGCTTTATACCCAATCTCCACTTAGACTCATCCAGAATATTGTCTTACACCTTTAGCCACAAATATTCAAAAATTGCTACATGTTGCTAGCCCATCCAGTTATTAGTAAGGAACCCCATTTGGGCAGGCTGCTCATGTGGAACCTCACCTCTGTTACTCTGTTACCCTGTGTGTTTAAAACATCTTAGAATTAGGGATTGATAACAGGTTCCGATAACTTGTAAATGGAGACTGATCATTTGTTAGCCTGTGTTTTGATACCTGGACTTCAAGAAAAATCTTTGATCAGAGGCTGCTGTTCTGTGAAACGAAACCAGACTGTTTTGCCTTGTGTGTGAAGGGAAAGCGTGTTGTTTCTTGGTGAACAGGTTGTGTGACTTTTGTGATAATCTGTCCTGCTGTCTCCCTGCCTTCTGTGTCTACCCATCCTAGCCCTTTTGTTGTTGTTGTGGTTAAGATTCTCCCACTGTCGCTTGGGCTGGAGTGTGATCTCGGCTCACTGCAACCTCTGCCTTTCAGGTCTAAGCAATTATCCTGCCTCAGCCTACCGAATAGCTGGGATTACAGGTGCCTGCCACCATACCTGGCTAATATTTTTTTCTTCTTTTGTATTTTTAGTAGAGATGGGGTTTCACTATGTTGGCCAGGCTGGTCTTCATCTCCTGACCTCACGATCTGCCTGCCTCGGCCTCCCAAAGTGCTGGAATTACAGGCGTGAGCCACCACACCCGGCTTTTTTTTTTTTTTTTTTTTTTTTTTTTTGAGACAAAGTTTCGCACTTGTTGCCTAGGCTAGAGTGCAATGGTGCGATCTTGGCTCACTGCAACCTCTGCCTACTGGCTTCAAGCTGTTCTCCTGCCTCAGCCTCCCGAGTAGCTGGGATTACAGGTGCCTGCTACCACAGCCAGCTAATTTTTTGTATCTTTTTTTTTTTTAGTAGAGATGGGTTTTTACCATGTTGGCCAGGCTGGTCTTGAACTACTAACCTCAGGTGATCCACCCACCTTGGTCTCCCAAACTGCTGGGATTACAGGCGTGAACCACTGCACCCAGCCTTGCCTAGCCTGTCTTATACAATGCAAGTGGAGTAATTTTCCAAGGGCGTGATTTTGGTCATGTCTTTTTTTATGCCAAAAAGCAGTGAGGGCCACCCCGTTGCCTACCAAAAATTCCCTTTCATGGTCCAGCGCAACCTGGTTAGCTTAATAGGTCAGGGAGCTGCTCTTTCCACTGCCCCCTTTATGATCTTGGTGCCTTCCACCGAATTGGCCAACTCCTGCTTGTCACAAATGCTCTCTGCTTTCTTCTTTCTCTTCCCTTTTAGTTCCCACCCACCCACTTTCCTATTGTATCCTTGTTTGGACCAGCATCCCACACTCCTATTCATTATTCAGGACTCAATGTAAAGCCACTTCTCCCAGGAATCTTTCCCTATTTCCTCTCAGCCAAACAGAATCACCCCCGAGGTGCCATAGCCTTTTATCCCTCATCACATGAGTATCATATACCATTTCTAGTGTGGGGTATAAGGATATTTTCAATGGACATTTTTATGTTTAAGTCTTGTATATACCTGCAATTTTCACTTTAGGAAATACTCTTAGAAATATTTAAGGTCTTTGATGCATATTGCAAAATTGCCATTTAGGCAATATTATTCCATTTACTGTCTACTGTCTCTGTGTATTGAGGCCCATTTGCCCACACTCTCTGTAACCCTGGGTGTTGTTTGCTTGCCACCTTTGCTGTTTTGATGGTTTATATATATATTTTTTAAATTCTTAATTCATGTTGCATTGCTTTAATTTCTAGTGAAACTGAACATTTCAAAAATGTGCTTATTGGCCACACACATTCTCTCTGAATTGTCCGTTGACAGGGCACTTGACACTTTATAGCATAGTAGTTTTGTGAACTTGTCAGCTACCAAGGATCTATACAACAGCCATACTGTCAGCCCAGCTACTGTGCTTAGAACATGATAGGTATGTACTAAACATTTGTTGAAAGGTTAAGTGAAAGAATATATATGACTGATGATAGTGTTCCTTAAGCATTTAAAAATATCTCAACTCTAATTTACCTTCCGTACAAGATGCAAATCTTGAATGCAGCATTCAACATGATCACCACGTGCCTCTCACTTCATAAGTCTTCCACTTTTGTGAGGTTAGTTAAGAGGAGCCCGAGGTTAGATTTGCAAACACAAAAACCTTTGGGGTAGGGAGGTCTTTTGGTCACTCTCTATGATCCTGAAACATCATGTGCTCTTCATTTATACTTCTGGACTTCACCAAAATAGAGACAGTGATTTTGGAGCCCAAGAAACAGGAAGGCAGGGTCAGAGCAGACCTCTGTTTTGGCAGATGTCTGGCGTTCAGCTGAGATGGTGTAGTGACAACTTCAGGGACTGATCCTTGGCTGTTAGGATTGAGTCTTCTTAGATGTCAGCTTATTTCCTTGTAGAAAATGAAATCTAATAAAAGCTGGTTTATCTGGCATTCTATCAAGCAGAACACTTTTTATTACATCATATTCATACGAACGACCCTAAGGCACAGCAAGATGATTTCATGGTCACTTTGGAGTTAAAGGTCTTATAAATTATATTACTCTTCTGAAAATTGGTGACTGTGACAGATATGGTAATTTTCCATTCACCAGAATCCCTGAGTTACCAAAGGCAAAGATTTCTGCAGACTCAGAAAGTTTTGTGGGAGCATGTGTGTTTACATGTGTGAGTGAGTGCATGAGTGTGAGCATTGAAGGCCAGTCATGGAACAATGAGCTGGAGTCCACTAGAGAGTGAAACTTAGAGTCTTGCCCATTCATTCTGGTTCTCAGATTTCACCAGCTAACAAGCACCTTCTAAGGGTGACTTCACTTTGGAACTGTTTGGTTGAAGCAACGGAAGTAAGGAAATCAGAACCTCCTCAATATTATGCTAAAGTGTTACTCAGCCTCCTTTTGCAAAGGAAATACGAGGCTGGATTATGTTTTGTGTGGGGGTGGGGGTGTGGGTTAAGAAAGCAATAAAGGGTTTTTTCCTTGTGTGCAGGTAGCACCTGCCAACCTGACCTGTTGACAGATAACTGCTTGACAGCCTGGCCTATGATGTTGAGCTTCACTTAGGCAGGAAGAAAGTTTCCCTGGCACCTCCCTACCAGTCCTGGGTGGTCTTGTCTGCTTTTCTTCCCCAGAACTTTGCCCAGGAAACCCATGGATTCAGGCCCCCAGGTTTGGGTAGGGTCAGCAAACCCCAGACCGCTCCCCAAAGTGTGGAGAGCAGGGAGGGACCTGCAAACCTCAGCTTAAAACAAACAAGTGCTAAATTAAAAAGAATGTTAAATACAGATCAGCTGCCTGGCTCCTGACAGCAGATTTAATTCTTCCCTCCTCTCACCTGATGGAGCTTCGCCTGCAGGGTTTGCATCAATTACCCGTCGACATGTGGAAAATGATTGATGAGCTGCCTGCGGCACTGAAGTACACTTTGTCAACCGCTCATCATTTATACATCTTATCTCTGCCAGAACAAAAGATAGGACAGCCCCACACTTAAGTTGGGGATAGGAAGTGGGGAGATGAGGTTGGGGGTGAGGGAGGCAAGTCCGGCAAAGCTGTTGGGTGCCCACAGGGACAGGCTTGGGTGTGGAATCCCCTGCTGTTGCCTCGAAACTGTCTGGTCAGCCAGCTCTTCCACAGGCCCTGGCTTTGCCAAAACTCTGGCTGCCCTCACCTCCCCCACCCCCAACAAAGTCCAGGAACAGAGAACTGCATGCTGTTTTAATTACAGCATCATCTCAGAGAGCACTGCAGCCACTTTGCAGCTGACCCTTTGCTATAATCAGCCACTCTTAAGGCATGGTTTGTAACCATCCCTGACAAAGATGAATCACAGCCGTGGATCCAGCTTCTGAGAGAATGTCTGGGGGACCAGGGGGAGCTGCCCAGGGAGCAGTGGCTGTTGGGGCCAGCTTTTGGGAAATTGTTGCATCTGATAATGGTGGGACTTGGTGGTGAAATTCATGGTTTTATTTCGACCCATGTTCCCAAGGCTGGAGTGAGACCCAAATGTTTTCATTCAGATTGAAACGAAAGGTTGTGGTAATGCTGACTCCTTGTTTGTTCCCCAGCCATGGCCTTAGGACTGAGACCCCTCCTAAGATGGGAACAAAAAATATCAGCTTACAAAGGTCTTTCCCTCCATGCCTATATTCTCTCACCTGGTGACACTATTATAGCCACAAACCCAGGTGATGACCTAACAATCATTTCTAGGCAATAATTGCTGAAAATAGCAATTTTATTATGAGCTGATCTCTATTAATTCACTCTCTATTAAAGGTATCCCAGTTATTGATTTTTTCTTCTTTGAAAGAAAGGGTACTGACAAATATAAAGTCAAGTGACCTAGTTATATAATTTGAGTGATGGACCCGACAGATTCCATAGTAATTGGTCAGGGGGTGGAGAAGAATTAAGGTAGAAACTTCAACCTTATGATATAATAGGATTTCCCTCCAATAAAATGTGATATGTTACTTACAAATTGCTAAATAATAAATAAGAATGAAAATTGAACATACTGAATGAATGAATTCTTAAAGCAAGTAATAGAACTATGAGGTAAAACCACGCCAGAAAAGAAGTAACTCCACTTAACTTGCATTATGAAATGGAAGAGCAGAACGCTAAAGGACCCAATATCTGGGAGAACATTTCAGCAGCCTCTGAAAATTTAAAAACAGTATTTTGAACTCTTCCTTGAGTTTTGTTTATATTATGAGATGAAAGGTTTTAGTTATGCTCAAGAATTCGTAGATGAGATGACAGTGACAGGAAGCCAGGTGCAGTGGCTCACGCCTTATAATTCCACTTTGGGAGGCCAAGGTAAAAACTTTTCCCTACGAAAATTACAAAATTTGCCAGACATGGTGGTGCATGCCTATAATCACAGCTACTCGGGAGGCTGAGGCAGGAGAATCGGTTGAACCTGGGAGGCAGAGGTTGCAGTGAGCCAAGATCTCGCCATTGCACTCCAGCTTGGGTGACAAGCTAAACTCAGTCTCAAAGAAAAAAAACCAGTGACAGGTAAATATTCATCATGACATCAAGTGTTTTTATAAAAATTTCATGGAGCATGAATTATGCTATACAGAGGGACCCTCTTGGACCACAAGAGAAGGGTGGCCACTGAAGATCTCATGATGCCCACAAGTGTGCTAGTGCTGGCGGATCACCCATAGTGCACCTCTTCTGAGTGAACGAAGGCCCTTGCAGGTTTGATGAACTGCAAAGGGACAGCACCAAATGGAAGGCATGCAGTCCCTTTAAGGTGGATTTGATTTTAGATGTAGGTGGTAGTCTTATGCACCACGATGAATGCAGTTTTACATGTTTTGTGCTTTTGATAACCCTTCAAGGCTTCCATCTTGGGAGATGATTACCTATTGGTATTCATCTTGAAAGGTTTGAAAGCCATTTGTAGTATTTTCCTAAAACTGCTATAACAAAGCACAACCAATTAGGTGGTTTAAACAGCAGAAATTTACCGTCTTACATTTCTGGAGGCCGGAAGTCTAAAATCAATGTATCTGGAAGGGTTGGTTCCTTCTGGGGGCTGTGAGGGAGAATCTATTCCATTCCTGTCTCCTAGCTCCTGACAGCCTCAGGCACTCCTTGACCTGTAGATGACATTTTTTACTGTGTCTTCACCTTGTCTTCCCTCTATAGATGCCTGTCCTTGTTTCAAATTCTCTTCTCTCTTTTTTTTTTTTTTTTTAATTTTTTTTATTTTAAGGACACCAGTTGTATTGAATTTGGCCCCATCCTAATGACCTTATCTTAACTTGATCATCTGCAAAGACCCTATTTCCAAATAAGGTCACATTCACAGTTACCCAGGGTTAGGACTTAGTCTTTTTGGGAGAACACCCATTCTACCCATAACTGTATTACCCAAGAACTTTAATTCGAGAGATTCTACCTTCAGTGCTTTATCTGGTAGTTTAAGACACAGATTGGTATCTTGAAGTGGGAGCTGTGTCATGTCTGATCTAAGAGTGGGCGCATAGTAACTACTTGATAATTATTTGTAAAATTAATGAATGGATGGGACTTTAATCTTGAACTTTCTGGAAAAGGCATTTTTATATGACATTCGTACTGGGAAATTTACTAATTTAAAATTTATGAAGTCAATGAACTCCAGAGGGATACAAAATTTTTAGCAAAAAAGACTTTCTTTTAAAAGTAATATGAAGCTTAGTATGGCCATATGTAGGGAATCTCCTTTTTATGAATGGCAATTTAGAAGAATTTCCTTGATAATTCTGTTTTTGCAGAAGTCAGTGCCTTGGGCTGGGTTTATTTTCTTGCCAATACATTGTCACTTGGGGGAAAAATTCCCCATGGAAACTTTGTATTAGAAGTTTGTTAAAACTGGCTCAATATTGTTTAAATTGTCTGGTTCAAATTCTGATATGTAAGGGAGATTCAATATCATGAGTAAACTATTACCTAATATATACAAATGATTGAGTCTTTAGTTAGCAAGGAGGAAGCTCTGTGTCTTCCAGAAATATCTTTTATTTACATACAGGTAAACTTTTAAACATATTTTTTAAAAGCAGAAAAAATGACTATATTTGTCAAAAACTTGTCCAGATATATATATAGCAACTTTAGAGATTAAAGTATTTATTTGTATAAAATAGATGAACATTTTTTTGTCCTTAAACTTTCTGCATTTTGTCTAAGTTTTAAAAATCAAATATAGTCAATATTTGCTTATTGAAACTATATGATGAACTATATAATATACCAGGCTGAGGAAGACCAAGCATATCAACAGCCCATGGCAACACCTCCATGAGGATAATGTTAAAGATGCCTCTATGTCAGGCCCCAACCAGAGACGGCATTTGTGACCTGTCACTCAAAGGAGTTTGTGGAACTTGGAGAGGATCCAGGAGACAACACCGAAAGGCTGCACTTAGCAGTGCTGCCTAGCCCTCCTATACAGCTCATGTTATTTTGCTGTCTTAGGCCACCTTACACCAAACCATTCCTACCTCCATGCTTTTGTTTATGCTGTTGCCTCCTTGTGGAAGGGCCGCAATCCATCACTCTGCTGTGTTGAGACTACTGATCCTTCCTTTAGTTCCTGCTCAATTCCCAAGCCTTCTTGGACATTTCCATCCCATGCTGATGATTCCTTAAGCTAAAACCCTTAGAGTTAATTAATATCATACACTTGGCTACCTCATTCTTTCATATCAGCCTGTCTCTAGCTATAATGTGCTCAGCCAAGGAAGATATGTTTATATGAGATAATGTCTTTGTGAGTTGGCTGTAAATAGTGTTCAGTAATTGATCTCACTTGATGAGGTCTTCCTTTGTGAGAGCCTCCAATTATTCACTAAGATGAGGGGCAACAATGCTTGTCCATTGTTCCTGCAGGTTAGACTGGGGTTAGACTGGAGGAAAGGGCCTTGGGGAGGAACTTAAGAGATGGAATTTGCTGATGGAATATTATTTACTTGATCAAATTTTCCATCAACATTGGTGTCTACTACCCCAAAGAGGATTAAAAAATAAGAAAGGTCCTCTGAAAGTCAGGAGAAGTGATGAGATGTGCTGTAGCTAGGTCCTTCCTTTGTGAAATGAGTTGATGCTATAGGCAGATGTCACAATGCTCAACAAATGACCAAAGTCCATCATAAACAACAACAAAAACAACTATAAATCCATTTATTTTAAAACTACTATTTTGAAAAAAACAAATACAGTCCCTATGGCAAAACAATAATAACAACAAAGCTAAACTTTGAGTTGGGGCAACAGTGTGTTGGAATCCTGACAAGGCTGAGTGTCCCTTTAAGAGATTTAATCAGAGAGGGATCTGCCAACATCCCAGGGGTTGGTGGTGGTGGAGGGACTGTGATTCTAAAATTAGGAACAGAAGGAAGAACTGAGGAGTGGTGAGAACTAAGGAGAATGTTTTGGGAAGATTATAATTTCAGGGAGGAAGCCCACGGGAGTTGTGTATCGCCCTTTTGCAACTGTAGACATTTTTCACCTTTTCATTCCCTGTTTAAACCTGGACAACTTTAATTTGGGATTAAAAAATGATGGCTGAAACACAGAGCCATGTTCTAATGATGAAGGGCTGCAATTTACAGACCAATTAGAATGGCATTTGTTTTCATTCTGCAGCAACTTTTCTCCCCCAAGTATACCCCTCAATAACAGCCAAACAGATTCCTGGGTCCAAGAGTGGTTCGCTGGAGCTGACAGCTGCCATATGCCTTCGGCTGGCAGGTGGAGGACAGGTTCCGGGCAGCTTCCACAGAGCCACTCCTTGAATTTTGCCCATTTTGTAGAGCCAGTCTCTCTGCAAAACAATGCCATTTAACTTCAAGCTCTGACACCTTGCCTATTTCTATTTCACTGTAAATAAACCTACTCCCCCCATTTACTTGCTTCCCCCAGGTCAGGCATTCCTCAATTATAGTCTTAAACCTGACCAAGCAAAAACAAATGGTGACCTTAAGTTATATCTTAAAGTCCTGCCTCATATTGGGACGCAGAGTGAGTTTTTTTGGCATTCTCTTTGACAGGCTGCTTGTAGATAGAACAGTTTTCCATAAGGAATTGAAATCATACATCATATGTATTGTTTTATATGTAAGCCACTGGAGACCAATGAAAGCAGTTGGTAGGGCCCAAATACCATTACAAATAGATTTATTGTAGTGTGTTTTCTCCCACCTTTTTCTAGAAGTTATTACTTTAATCTTAAGAATTTATGTAAGTATGCTTGTGGCTTTTATATGGTTTATGCATTCACTTTGGAGACTTTTAGCTATTTAGTGGTGAGGTGTTTAAAACAAGTGTTATCAAGGAAATAATTTTGGCTTTACATCATTTTTTTATATTTGCCTCTGAATGCTACATATAGAATAGCCAGTCGGCAATATAAAAGAGTTACTGTGGATGTCATGGAAACTTATCTTTCCAGTGCCCTTTAGTTTGGTGTGTTCATCTGCACCTCCAAAAAGCAAGCAGAGATAAACATGCTGTATTCCTTTGCTGCCAAATTAGAAAAAGCTCTGTGCCTTCCTTCCTGAACCGTTTCAAAGACAGAGAACATTACCCTTCACAGCAATTAAACTCTAGTGTACATTTACTAAAAGGACTGGAAATTATTTTCAGCGAGCCCACAATAGCAAAGCCGTTAGAAAATTTAAAAAGAAAAATCCTGAATGATGCTCTTACTAGATGAATTAAGTCATCCTGCAAGACCCTTCTCACATACTAATACTTCAACTAAATCAGATTTAACATATTTGTTGCATATTATTCTACAATTTAATCTATGTAATAATTTTTTTTCTCAAACCCCTGTTTAATTTACCACCTTCCTCTTCACACGCACTGACACTCTGGTTTCAAATCGTATGCATAAACTGACGTTTTGATTTGGTAGCCATAATTTATGTCTGTTGATAGAAGCTTGTCAGTCATTTCCAAGGCAATATGTTGCCATTTAACTGCTTTGATATGTGTGAAACTCCTGTGGTTTGTCTAGTTCTTATAAAAACACTGCATATGCCCTCTGACCCTTCCTGTACTTTCAAAACTTGATACCGATGGGGAACTTGACTCTTCCGTTTCTTTTGAACTCGTTTTAGAATTATGACAGTGTTTTTCTTAGTACAGAGAAGTAGGCACACCTAGGGGACCCAAAGAGACCTGACTGTTGTGTCAAACTAAGAGTGAACGTGTTATTCTTCTGACAGTTACTGAGATCAAAAAGCAGGTTAGCAGTTTTCTTAGACCACATCAGGCCCTGAAGAAGGGA
This sequence comes from Callithrix jacchus, assembly GCF_049354715.1. NCBI lineage: Eukaryota > Metazoa > Chordata > Mammalia > Primates > Cebidae > Callithrix > Callithrix jacchus. Next base: position 54,028,508 of record NC_133513.1, on the reverse strand, counting down.
AAGAGGCTTTTAAATATCTCTGTGGAGGATGTTTAGGTGGGACAGTGCCTCTCTGGGGGATGGAGGTCCCTTTCAGTTTGAATACTGTTTGGCAAGTGGGGTGACTGAAATCAATTTTCTGACCCTGTTTATCTCATCTTCCAGAACACAAAGGAAGACTTTTAGGTTTGAATTTAAGATCTGTTCCAATCTGAGCCAGTCTCCACCCTTAGGAAACCAGAATGTGCCACCCCAAAATATGCCTCTGTAGTATAAAGGTTATTTTGAGGTGATTATCTGGAGGACTACAGCCACAGGAGAAGCTCTGAAAACAATAAAAGTTACGCTGTTTTAAGGGAAATTTACATATATCAAGGAAATTTCCATTTATAAGGGTGTCTTCCCTCTGTACCAAGAAAAGAAGGATGACTGCATCACCAGAGACTCCTCTCACTGGAGAAGGTGTTAACAGAGATCTGTAGAACAAAATCTGAAATCTGTTTTTGTGGATCGTACTTCACCAGGATGCCAGCCCAGTACGAGTCTCCCCACACTCCCACTGAACATCCTTCTTTCTCTCTTTCATTTGACGGTGGTATTTAAGCCTGAAGTGAAGCCACCTCTTTGAGATTTGCTCCGTTTTTGGAGGGGAGGAGTCATCATTGGAGCTCTGAAAACAGTATCCCAAAGGATGTCATTTTGGCAGCCTGGAACTTTGAACAAAGCAAGTGAAAGGATCTTAGGAGCAGCTCCGGAACCAAAGACTTTCTGATCTTCTGTTTCTCTCCCCAAGTACAAGGTGTGGAACTCTTGTCTCTGAAGTTCTCTTATTTGAAGCGTCTCAAGAAGAATGAAGACGATTGCCTTCCATCCCCTTCCTGAAATTTCGTTAGCCAGAAAAGATTAAATTCATCTTGCAGGAAGGAAGACTAAGGAATGCCACCGCACCTAGACAGACTTTGTCACAAGCTTTTTTCTGTTCTTTGGTCCCATTTGGTTTCCGAAAAGAATTATTTAGAAATTATCGCCTATTTACGAAGTATTCTTTGGGCCCAACTGACTCTCCTAAAACTCATACCCTTTTCAAAATTGCCTACATTCCCCCAGCCCCCTCTCCTCCGTAAAGAGGGTACTATTTAAGCTTAAACCATCCCATCCTTTTTTGAGTTTCATATTTTGTATGGCTCTGATGCACACCAGCACATGAATAAATGTGTATGTCTTTTCTGCTAATCCATTGTCAGTTTCTTTCAGCAGGCTCAAACTTTGAGAAGAGGAGGGAAAAATTTTCTTAGCTCTTACATGACACATGTTAATAAGCTTCTGTTTGTTCTTCTCTCTTAATCTGTCTTTTGTTATGGGGGTCCCTTCCACCTAAGAACTATGAAGGGAGGAGAGAATTATTTTTCCTCTCCTGTAACCTTTTGACAGTAATGGATTATTGACAGATTATTTTCAAAGCACAGTGTTAATTAATACTTTGAAATACACCTGGTAATACATACTAGTGGCTGATGCAGTGCCCTTTGGTTGAGAACCTCTTTTAATGTCTAGTTAAAGATCATGTGTAATTAACATACTGATTGTTACAGAACAAACGAATTTAGATATGTGTATCAAGTTTGTACACCTAAATAGGTTAAGTACTCCCACCTGATGTGTCTCATGCTAATAATTTGCTGAGTAAACACTATTTTTATAGTTGAAAGATCAGTTCCATTCCAGCCTGATTATTTCAGCCATTCCTAATTAGTTTTGTTCAAATTAATGAGACCTTATTAAATTCAAAAGGTGACCTCGGTTGAAGATGATAGTCTTGTCACAAATCTCTCTGAAATTGGACCTGTATTCAGCTTTTGAGCCCCTTGGTTCATCAGCCCCAGTGCATAATCTTCTCTAAGGTTTGCAAACCACAGAATTTTACCTGCACCTTTGGTTTTGCTTTTGACCATCAACTTGACTTCAACATATCTGTCCTCCTAGTTCTTTTCTGTCTTGTTTCAGTTGTTTTGTGCAGAGCTTTAGTTTCTTTGTCTATTTTACCTTCCACTGGATCTCCTGTTTGAATCACGGATGCAGTTACATGTTGCCTCCTTACCTAGATTCTGCTATTGACTCAAAGCGCTGCCCCAGTTGGGCTAGTTTTGGGAGAAGCCCTTAGTTCAACTTTTCACCTTGTCTCTATCCATAGCTTCTCTGTGGTCCTAGGCTGCAAGAAATTTTCTGCTTTAAGGCCAATACTGGAAGACATCTTTTTCTGCTTTAGGATTTGGTTCTCCTCTAATATAGATGATATTTTTTCTTTCAATGGATTTCAGGTGCAGGGAATTGAATTAATCGTAATTCTTGGTTCATGACGCCTATCAATTGGTTTATGCATAGTATTTATAATTCTATGTGTGCATTAATGTAGTCTTAAAAATGCAATGAATGAACCAACCCAAGAATTAGAATATAGATAATAACTTAGGTTTTTCTACATGGTCTTCAGTGTAATTATTATCTTAAATTTTGTGTGTAATATGCCATTTCATTTTTTAAAATATTTTACTGCAAATATGTTTATGTACTTAAATATATTGCTTAGTTTGGACTGTTTAAAGTTTTAGTAAAAAGAATGTCATGAATTTTTTTTTTCCTGGGATTTCTTCACTCAATATTGTGTTACTACACTTCATCTTTATTGAAGCTTATCTGCATTTTCAATGGTGTATAATACTCCATCACATTCAAGTACAACAGTTTTTACTCCAGAAGATGGTCATTATGTTCTTCCCTTTACTGTTGCTTAGTTTGAACAGGGCTACAAGCATCTCCTGGTGCACATAAGCTAGAGTTTCTTTCGGAAAAGCATCGCTGGGTCTTTAGTTATGTATACTTTTAACTTTACTGGAAAATACCAAACTATTTTCCAAAGTTATTCCAGTTTAACATTCCCACCAGCAAAATAGTAGAGATTCTGTATATACATTTTTTTCCCAGCACTTCTTATTGTCCAACTTATTATCTTTTGTTGACAATTAAGTGGGTGTAAAGTGGTATCGCCTAGAATTTTGGTTTGAATTTTCACCTTTCCTTAGGTGACTTTTCCAGAACTGGAGTTCTGGATCTCCTTTGTACCAACAAATCTCTAGATTACTGTAAAGCTATAAAACACAAATTAAAGAACAGGATCATCTGCAGTGCAGCAGTCAGAGTGATGAAGAGAAGTCATTCTTACCGCACAATAGAAAAAGCTCTGGCCTGGAAGCAGGAGAGTCAGTGCCTGGTCCTGGCTCTGTAAGTGATTTGCTGAGTGACTCACATGCAAACCTCAGCTTTCAATGTTTCCATTTCCTCATCTGTTACTTGAGGGTGTTGATCACAGAGAATATGCTCTGGTCTAAGTTTTTGTCATTTAGTAAATCATAATCATCCCATTGTTTCGGGTGTTTGTCTTTAAAGCATTTGGCATTCATTTTCTCAGGTGGTGCTGCCGGTACCCCAGTAATGTAGGCAGAGAAAAGATGAGATAAAAGCCTACAGATTTTGGCAGGGGTCTCCATGGTGTGACTGTGGGGAGACCAGGACGTTCATCAAACCCATAAATATCTCCCTTCTGGCCTCCCTTAGAGCCTAAAACTCCACAATTACTGTTTCACTGCTGTGGTTCTTGAAGGCCTTTGGGTCTGTCAGAGTCTTCCATTAAAATGCAAATATCCCTGGAGGGGGTGGGGAGAGCCTTTAAGCTCATTATCACCTAAATCTTCCACAGGGATTAATTTTTCAGATCCTTTCCCATCAGACACCTGGTTGGAAACAGAGCCTGTGGGAATGGGCACCTGGTTGATGTGGGGGAGCCCAGGGAGGGAGAAGAAAGGTTATAAAGAGAGAGGTGGGGATGTGCCCAGAAAGCCAAGCAGGGCTCCCTAGGGTTTGGCCAGTTGCTGCTTCCCACAGGCTCATCTCTAGCCAGACACTCAAAATCCGACTGGCCAAACACACTGGGCTACCGCTGTCTCCTTGGGGGAAAGTTTCCTCTTTAACTAGAAGAGAAAGTGTACAAAGGCCACCAACCAGCGGCAAATCCTCCTGTGCCTGCAAGTGGCTGCCGAAAGCCCCTCCGCACTACACACTTTGTGGCAGATGCCTCTGAGCAGCCTTCTTTATGAGTCGGTGCTGAGGCCTGGTCTGGGCTCTAATGTGGCCATTCTGAGGTGTGGACAGGCCCTGTCAAAGGCTGGGCATCTGTGTGAGTGCCTCATCTGCTTTGTTTGACATCCAAACAGCTCTTTTAAAATGTGACTCCTGCCCCGCCTCACAAAGGGGGCCAGAAGGGTGTTGTGGAACATGCTTGGGCCTGCTCTGTTTTCCCTCGGTCACCCACACAAAAATGTGCCTTCCCCTCCCCTGCCAGGAAACTCCCTCAGCAATGCATGGTTTTGCCTGGACTGACCCTGGCCCTTTAACATGTCAGAATGTTAATAAAACACTGCGTCTGTCATAACGCAAGGTTAAATGAAGTCTTCACAACCTGTCCATTAAGCAGATGTTTGTGTGTGTGGCTTTCTGCAGCTTGTCTCTGGATACAGCCTGTTTCGGTTTGTGGGCAGTCGATGGAGCCTTGGGCCTTTGTCTTTGTTCACCGTTGTGTTTAAATCCCCCCCATTCATTAATCATCCCTTTGCCTATTTATTCCGGTGGCAAGGATAGCGAACACACTTAAAGTCTGCTTTTGTTTTGGTGGCACCCTTTGTGAGGACCAAGGCAGAGCTAATTATTAACTGCGAAAAGACGTTAAAACTTTTAGGTAAGCGCCAAATGCCGCATCCACTGAGACGCAGTTTTGTTTAAACCTTCGAGAGCTTGTGGCCAAGCAACTGGGGTGGCTTTCTTTAGCTTTGAGTCCAGGGGAGTGAGGCCAGTGTTCAGATAATTAATTGAGGCTCTTCATTAAGACCCAGCCGGGTAGCACAGTCCAAGCGCCCTGTGTGCACCTTGGAACACCCAGCTGGAGCCTCCAGATCTGACCAGGCACAGGCAGGGGTGGCAGCTCAGACGGAAGGGGGCTCTTCCAACCTTTATGCCTACATTTCCTGTGCTGTGAGGATCTTTGTTGTCAGCTCTTGGTGACTTTTACACCCTTCATTAGGATCCTGATTTTTCTTTGCTATTGAACATTTGTGGAGCCAACTATTTAGGTACTGCGATTTCAGCTTATTAAATGGCTGTGTGGCTTGTTATTGTCACCTACTCAGAGGTCCTCCCAACCACGTTTTCTAAAGCAGTTGCCTAAGCCCACAGCTGTCCTTCAGTCACCTCTATACCATTACCCAGCATTTTTTCCCTCCAAGGAATCTGTCACTACTTGAAATAATTTTGTTTGTTTATATATTTCTTGTTTGATACTAGAATGTAAACCCCTTGCATCCTTTGCACTTAGGTCTTGATCATTTCCTGGCATGTACTGGGGCCAAATAGATATTTATTATGTGTAGGGGAGGAAAAACATATTTCCCTCTACCTATCCTAGGCTCATTTGCTGGGGTCTGTAAATTAGATTGCTGAAATATAGATTAACAAGAAAAATACAGAGGCTGATTAACATGTGCGTCGCGGGTGCACTCGGTGGAGAGTACCAGCAAGGAGTGGTCAGGACTTGAGCTTATATTGCATCTTTAAAAAAGGATGTTGGGCCGGGCGCGGTGGCTCACGCCTGTAATCCCAGCATTTTGGGAGGCCGAGGCGGGTGGATCACGAGGTCAAGAGATCGAGACCATCCTGGTCAACATGGTGAAACCCCGTCTCTACTAGAAATACAAAAAATTAGCTGGGCATGGTGGCGCGTGCCTGTAATCCCAGCTACTCAGGAGGCTGAGGCAGGAGAATTGCCTGAACCCAGGAGGCGGAGGTTGCCATGAGCCGAGATCGCGCCATTGCACTCTAGCCTGGGTAACGAAAGCGAAACTTTGTCTCAAAAAAAAAAAAAAAATCAACCTGGCCAACATGATGAAACCCCAGCTCTACTAAAAATATGAAAAAATTAGCCGGGTGTGGTGGTAGTGCCTGCAATTCCAGCTACTTGGGAGGCGGAGGCAGAGGCGGAGGCAGGAGAAATGCTTGAACTCACCCTGGAGGCAGAGGTCGTAGTGAGCTGAGATCATCCCACTGCACTCTAGCCTGGGTGAAACAGAGTCTCTGTCTCCAAAAAAAAAAGGCCGACAGGAGAGGAGGGGTGTTGATTAAATTTCTAGAGAAGTGACTGGGCAAAGGAAAAGGACTTTAAGTCTTTAAAGTAGCAAATTATGGGAGAGTAAATATTACTATGTAGGGAAAGAGATGGAAGACAGGCTAGTAAAATTTGTCCTATAGATTCAGCTGGGGCCATCTCTGGGTTGATAAGGGTCTAGAGTTGTGTTCAGTGATTGACTTGCATCATTCCTGGTAAGGGCACACTTTGTCAAATTTATGTCCTGCCTTTAGGCAAATGGGGTGGTGTGGGGGCAGGGACAGAGAGCCTTTCTTATATCTGCTTATACTTAATTATCTTAAGCTCCAAATAATCAATATGACAAAATGGCATAGTTTGGGATGGCATATTCTGCTCCTCTTCATGTGAATGGGTAAATAAATAGAATGAATCTGTGAAAAGACTTTTTTCCAGGAAGGTAATCATTCAGGCTTTCCTTAATCAGAGCTGCAGGCTTCAGTGTGACCCACTGTCTAATCAGCCATGTCTTGCTGCATGAGCATCTCCCATCACTCTGGGACTAGTGTTCTGTACGCTGCCTCTGTCATTGTTCCAAAGGATCCATGAGTCCATACTTACTTTTAGATAAAGTCAAAGGTTGAATTTTCCCATTCATAAATGTGGTATGTACCCATAGTATATTTTAAACTGTACAGTTCGATGATTTTAGTATATTCGTGAAATTGTACAAACATCACTATTATCTAATTTTAGAATTTTTTTATCACCTCCTAAAAAAACCTCACGCTCATTGGCAGTCACTTCTCATTCTCCCTCCTTCCAGCTCTTGACAACCACTAATCCACTATCTATCTTTATGAGTTTGCCTATTCTGGATATGTAATATAAATAGTCATGTAATCTGTGGTCTTTGGCTGGGTGTGGTGGCTCACGCCTGTAATCCCAGAAATTTCGGAGGCTGAGTCAGGTGGATCACCTGAGGTCAGGAGTTTGAGACCAGCCTGGCCAACATGGTGAAACGTCGTCACTATGGAAAATACAAAAAAACCACAAAAAAAAACAAAAAACAAAAAACAAGCCAGGTGTTGTGGTGGGTGCCTGTAATTCCAGCTACTTGGGAGGCTGAGGCAGGAGAATTGCTTGAGCCCAGAAGGCAGAGATTGCAGTAAGCCGGGATCGCACCATTGAATTCCAGCCTGGGTGACAGAGTGAGACTCTATCTCAAAATGTATATACATGTGGTCTTTTGTGATTGGCTTCTTTTCCTTAAATACTATTTTCAAGGTTAATCCACGTCATAGTATATATCAATACCTCATTCTTTTTATGGCTAAAGAATATTTCATTGTACACTTATGCCGTACCATATTTTGTTTATCCATTCATCAGTTGATGAACACTTGGATTGTTTCTATTTTTTGTCTATGAATAATGCTGCTATGAAAAAATCTTGGATTTTGTTCTTTAATGTTTTATTATGAACTTATTGCCGAGTATTTTTTGTTGACATTATAAATTGTATTTTTGAATTACATTTTTTCCTGCCAATATATGAAAAAGCAATTTTTTGTTTTCATATTCACAGCATCTTAACTTTTGTTTATTAGTTTGCATTTCTTAAGTAGGCACAAACTAGAGGTTTGTTTTTTCCTTTCCAATTCTTAGTTTTTATTTCTTATTATACTATATAGGACCTCCAGTGTAATACATGATAAAGTAGTAATGGGATTATATCCTAAAGTTTTCTTAAAAATAAAGAATGCTCACATTGCTACTTCATCTACTTAATAAAATTTCTTAGAACATAAAATTCAAGTATCCAATTCATTGGTTTTTAGCATATTCACAAGGTTGTGCAACTGTTACCACTATTCAATCAAAAACATTTCTGTCATTTCAAAAAGACACCCCTTAACTGTTGATACTCCTAATCTGCCCCTTCCTTCGACTCTGATAATCTTAATCTACTTTCTATCTCTATAGATTTGCCTATTCTGGGCATTTTATACAAATGTAATTATATAACATGTAGCCTTTTATGTCTGGCTGCTTTTACTTGGCATAGTGTTTTCAAGGATGATTCCTGTTATATCACAAATCTGAACTTCCTTTCCTTTTCGTCTCAAAAAAAAAAAAAAAGAAAGTTTTGATCTTGTTGCTAAGGCTGGATTGTAATGGCATGATCTCGGCTCACCGCAACCTCTGTCTCCTGGGTTCAGGCGATTCTCCTGCCTCAGCCTCCTGAGTAGCTGGGATTACAGGCATGTGCCACCATGCTCTACTAATTGTATTTTTAGTAGAGACAGGGTTTCACCGTGTTAGCCAGGATCCTTTCCTTTTTATGAGTAAATAATACTCCATTGTATGTATATATATACTATATTTTATCCATTAATCAGTTGTTGGACGTTTTGGTTATTTCTACCTTTTGGCTATGATGAGTAATGCTGCTATGAATATTTTTTGTATATGTATGTGAACATGTTTTTAATTCTCTTGGGTATATACTTAGTGGAATTTTTCAGTCATATGGTAACTGAATGTTTAATTTTTGGGGGAACCACCTAGCTGTTTTCCACAGGTAATGCCATTTTACACATTTTCACTAGCAATACATGAGTTTCACTCTCTCTACATCTTCACCACTGCTCATTATTTTTTATTTTACAGTGATTCCGTGGGTGTGAAACGGTATCTCTTTTGGTTTCGATTTCCACTACTCTAAGAACTAATGATGTTGAGATCTTTTCATGTGCTATTTGACCATTTGTATATCTTCTTTAAAAAACTGTCTATTCACATTTTTGGCTATTTTTAAATTGAGTTACTTGTCTTTTATTGTTGAGCTACGAGAGTTCTTTATATATTCTGGATACTAAGTCTTTATCAGATAAATGGTTTCTAAATATTTTCACCCATTCTGTAGGTTGTATTTTTACTTTCTTGTAATAGTTCTGATAAAATTTTTAGTTTTGATGAAATTCCATTTATATATTATTTGAAGACTTGTACTTTTGATGTCATATCTAAGAAAATATTGGCTAATCTAAGGTCATGAAGATACATACCTGTGTGCTTCTCTAAGAATTGTGTGTCTTTGGCTTATTTGTTTAGGTCTTTTATGATTTTTGAATTTTTGTATATGGTGTGGGGTAGGGGAAGTCCAAATTTATTATTCCGTATGTGGATATCCAGTTGTCCCAGTATTATATGTTGAAAAGACTGGAGAGAGGGCATTCTTGTCAAGTTCTGGATTTTAAAAGGAATGTATGCTCTTAGATTTTTAAATGTAATATTTATAAGATAAAAGTAGTTTCTATATAATTATGAAAATCTAAGTGTTTTAATCATGTACTAGACTCTTCACTGGAATGTGAGAACTAGTCCCATTCCCTTCATTAGGGGTACAGTCCTGGGATGTAATATTGGCAATAGAGATTTAGTGCTTCCTATACCCAGCACAGCCACCAAACAGATAAAGTACCTGTCACTAGTCCTGTTCACTATAGTCACTATTCCTGAGACTTGGCTAGCTCATAGGTCTTTTGTACCTGCTTCAAATGTTGGCAGTGGCTATATGGACTGTTGTGTTTAGATGTTTTAGGTGGCTCTGATGTCACCGTGATTGATTAATGATATCTGAAACCTGCATGAAAAGAGATCGGCAAATGTGTCATATCTATCTTGCCTTTCTTGTATTGGTCCCTCTTTCTCAGTCAGATCTGTTGAACCTGACCCTTTTTACATTAAATTGCTCTCCGAATAGAGCCCCTTGCCTTTCTTAATCATTGGATTTTTTTTTTCTTTATCATTGGCCATTTTTATGTTGTTTAGCTTAATGCTTGGTTCTGACTCCTTGTGATGGATACATCCTGTTTAATACTTACGTATGAGGGAACAAAGTCACAACTTCGCTGAGATAGACACGTGTTTGACAGTACTGGTCCCAGATATTTTGTTTTGTTGTCAGACTATGCATCAGAAGAGCATGTCCCCATAGGGAGTAGAAAAATGAGATCAATAAATGCAAGATTCAGAATGGCAATTAGGGCATCTAGACCAAACAATATCATAGCCAACCTCTATGTCTTTCAGAAAAATGCAGTATAAAAAATGACTTGCAGTGAAGGAGATGGTCCTCTTTCTTGAGACAGGTAGGGAATGAAGTTGAATGATCACCTAATGCCCTGAAGTCTCACATGCAATATGGAATCAGTATCATGTTGATGGTTTGGAGAATTTCCTAGGAATGCAGTCTGTGGTACCAACATTGCACTTTCCAAAGGCTTAGAGATCTGCCTTTATGATCAAGGCTTTTATCTGCATTACAGTTCCTGGCACCTGAAAGCTTCTGATATATTGGATTATTTGGGATAAACATTCAGCATCAAATCGGATAGAACTTCCTAAGTCTCTCATGGCACAGTCCGGACATTAGCAAGGCTGGACTTGTGCAGTGGCTCCACTGTGGCAGGGAGCTAGCTCATTCTAGCTCATTCATGTACCATGTTTACAGTCTTTGTGGTAAACAAGACTCATCTCCCCATTGTCGTATCACGTTAAGCAAAAACGCAGAAACAAGAAAGCCTCCTCATTCTCTTTAAGGATGCTGCATGGATATTGTATAAGTCATTTCTGCTCTTATTCCCATTTGACAGAACTTAAGTCACATGACCTTGTTGCACGTTCCCATCAAAAACCTAGCAGTGTTTTTCCTAGAGAAGAATGAGATAATAGATGTTGGAGAATAACCAGCAGTCTCTGCTGAATAACGCTGTTTTGTTAAATAAATGAGAAAAGCTAAATCAAAATAAAACAATATGGAAATATATTACCCTTAATCAAGATCACCAGATCCAAGCCTTTGATTATCTTACTGGAAAAGACCACAGATCTAGTATTGCAGACACCTGTGAACTTATATTTCGAAGATGTGTTGCTGTGGGACACCCTTCATTTGCTGGCAGTAACCTGAAACCTGGGATGAAATAAACATACCTGAAATCTCTCACCTATTCTCCCTAAAGGTCATTAAAGGAGGTGCTTCTACAACCTAAGAGGAAGGATCATCAGTTGCTTAATCTACCTTAGAGTAGTTTGCCACTTACCTGGAAGCTGTTTTATAAAGGGAATATATTAGAATGGTAGACAGTACTAGCATTTTTCAATATCTGGTTGTCCTTTTCTTTCTAGCTGAGGTATGAAATGCCCCTGTGCAACTTGCTATTTACCTTGTATCCCAGCTGAGGTCATCTTAGAGAGTAACTTGTGTTTGGGGATGATGAAGTCACAACATCCAAGTAGCTACCTTACTAGACAGCTGCCCTGGAGGGTCATTCAGACGCACACTGACATTGTTTCAGCTCTTTAACTTTCACTACATTAGGGTGATCAGATTTAGGGATTTCTGGTTACTGCAGCGTGACACAATCTATCCTATCACATTTTGCAAGTACTTATCAGCTTCCAGGTGTAAACAGAGTCATTGATTATGGAGTCCTGAAATTGACTAGAAATCGGATAAGTCTTTACTCTGAAATACCTTATAATGTTGCTAACTCATCCAATTACAGCAACTCAAGGATAATTGTAAGCCAAGTCTTATAGAAATACATTCTTAAAACGAGAGTGATTAGTGTTGGATATAGTTCATCTGGGAACACTTCCTTTGAGAGAGAGAGAAAAAATCACTTTCTCCATCTGGGCTGGAAGAAAGTAACTCAAACACAGTCAGGAATGGAGAATTTATGCAATGTAAATGGCTAAACCTGACAGCCTCTGGCTAATTGGAAGTGTCAGTGTTATTGTGCTTAGGTTAATGGGACTCTTTACCATTTGAGCTGCTTCTCCCAGAAATCACAGCAACCAGCCAGTCTCCAAGGGCTCAAAAACCTTGGAGGCTTCTCCTTGGTCCCTGGGAGCTACATCCTGGGAGGTTGCAGCAAGCTCATAGGTGATGAGAACCCATAGTTCAGCATTTTGCCTCTCCTCTATGAACAAAACAGACTGTTTTCTTCATAAATTAGACCCAGCCAGAGATTTTGATTCTTCCAGAGTTTTTTCCAAACGATATCATAAAAGAGAAGCAAGAATAAGAGGGTGGACTAGGAACCTCTGACTTCTGACCCTTCCTTCTAATCAGCCTGATATGCTCTGCAGGCTGCCCTTCTGATGGCCACAGGTGACAGGAAGAGTTGTTGAAAAAATATGGGCTTAACCAACATTCACAGACCAACTCCAGGTCTGGAGGTCCCTGAGCTGCATCTTCAATTTAATGATGTTAGAGGAGTGTTACATGCCATTGGTTTAGATTCTTCATGATAGCATTGACATGTCATGGAATGTCAGCTGGGGACTTAAGGCTCATGATAACTTAAGATGACAAGTATTAGGCTTAGACTAGGAACCAAGTGGCTATTGAAATGATGGGATATTTATAGGAGAGCAGGTAAGATCAGATTTCTTCCACGATACGTTCTTTTCCCAGTAGAGGCTTTTGTCATTTCACATAGCCTGCTGAATTACTTTCCCTGTTGTATTTGGTACTCCTCAGGGGCAGGGAACATCATACATTTATCTTTGGGTTCTTGGTATCTAGAGGAGAGTGTAATACATAGTTGGTGCTCAGTTAATAATATTTATATTGAACAGAAATAATCGAGTCTTTGGTCTGGAAAGGAAGAGAATGAAGAGTAGTGATCAAGATCTGCTAAATCCTTCATGGGGAAGACTAGGTTGAAAGGGAAGTTAGTTACTAAATCTTAAATATTGAGTTGGGAGATTCCCTTTTGAAATGGATCAATGTAAATTGAGGACCAGTACAAAGATGGTCCAGTTTTCATGTCAGGAAATAAGCTTCTGAGAGTCTCGGTTTTCCAAAAGATAATAGTGAAAAGCAGCAAATGAATTTTCGCCATAGTATATTTCAAATTGAAGAATGGCCCGGCTTTAAATGGACCAGAATTGGGTGCAGTGGCTCATACCCGCACTCTGAGCTACTTAGGAGTCTGAGTCAAGACGATCACTTGAGGGTAGGAGTTTGAGATCAGCCTGAGCAACATAGCTAGCCCCCGTTGCCAAAAAAAGTTTTCTTTTTAATTAGCCGGGTGTGGTGGCATGCACCTGTAGTCTCAGCTATTCAGAGGGCTGACGCAGGAAGATTGCTTTAGTTATGAGTGTGCCACTGTACTACAGCCTGGGTGACAGAGTGAAACACAGTGGTAGTATTAGTGTATCTAAACATGATAAAAGGTATAGTAAGATACAATATTATAATCCTATGGGACCACCCTCTTATGTATGGTCCATTGTTGACCAAAATATTATTGTGTGGCATTTGACTGTATATGAGACTGGGCAAACAACTTTTCCTTAGTGGGATATTCAAAGCCATCATAGACTATCTAACTTCACCTCTTAATTTTCACGTGAATCTTAGTCCTAGGGACTTTGATCTACACATTGTACTTCAGACAGACCATTTAACCTGCCTTTCTTCTCTTTGCCTTTTCCTCTCTCTCTTGCCGCCTTCTTTTCGGTAACTTTCATTTTTGCTTTCCTGTATAAAACGATCTGAACAAGCCTAAGTGACCGACCTCTCCCTTTTTACATATTAATAGCAAGTGTGGACTTTACTGATGGTTTGCTGACAGCTGGATTTAATTATTTATGTTTTTAGGTACTTATTCTAATTCTCCAAACTTAAGGCTAGGGAATACATGGTTCTTTGTGATTTAGCTTTAGTAGAAAGCTCAGTCTTACAAAATGAAAACTGATATTTTTTAAAGAGATTGTGCCTTGAAGAAACAATAAAAAAATGTTAAAAAAAAAAGGTAACATATCGCTAACAATATTACGCACGATGGAACCATTGTTAAAAAGCTAATCTACTGTATTGACTCATTGAGCATCAGAACTACCAGAAACCTTAAAGATCATCATGTTGATTTCTTACCTTACACTGGTAGATGTACAATTCCAGGACAATTTAGCAGTAGAATTAAAAATGTTATTCCTTCCAATAACCTAGAAATTCTCATACATAGGTAAATGCCCTGAAGAAGGTTGCATATATTCATAAGGTAACATTACAGAAATATCTACTAATAGCATTGTTTTGTGATAGTGAAAAATTTGAAGCAAAGTAAATGACCATTGATAGAAAATTAGATAAAATGCATTCTATTCATGAGATAGAATTCTAGACAGAGGTTAAATGGATCAAAAGGAAAAGAACTCAAAGAAAATCATATGGTAAGTAGAAAAATCCATACAAGCTGGTATCCATTATTATCAAAACAGTATTATTTCTGGATGCACATATTTGTTGAACTTTAAAAATTCGTGTTTTTTTAATTTGGGGAAAAAAGTGTACTTTAAAGTGATTATACTAAATAAAACAACCATCTAACATTCTTATTTTCTAATAAGGAAACTCACATCAAGAGTTGTGCTTGGTGTATGGTCGATGTTTGGGCCCTATTTTGAACCAAACGAATATGAAAAACTTAATGAGCTCCACATCTTCTGTCATCATGGAAATGCAAATTGAAATAATGAGTTACCACGGCATACCTATTAGAATAAAATCTAGAACACTGATGACACCAAATGCAGGTGAGGATGTGGAGCCTTGGGGATTGTCATTCATCACTGGAGGGAAGCAAAACAAGATAGCCACTTTGGAAGACAGTTTGGTGATTTCTTAGAAAACTGAACATAGCTTATGATCCAGCCATCACATTCCTTGGTATTTATCCAAATGAGTTGAAGACTTACGTCCACATATAAACTTATGCTCACATGTTTATGACAACTTCCTAACTACCAAAGCTTGGAGGCAACCAAGAGGTCCTTCAGTAGGTGGACAGGTAAATAAACTGGGGTACATGCAGACAATGGAATGCTATTTGACACTAAAAAGAAATGAGCTATCAAACCATGCAAAGACATGGAGAAACTTAAATGCTTATTTGTAAGTGAAAGAAGCCAACCTGAAAGGGTTATATGCTGTATGATTCTAGCTATATG
Organism: Callithrix jacchus; assembly: GCF_049354715.1. Taxonomy (NCBI): domain Eukaryota; kingdom Metazoa; phylum Chordata; class Mammalia; order Primates; family Cebidae; genus Callithrix; species Callithrix jacchus. The sequence continues at coordinate 54,013,309 of NC_133513.1, read as the reverse complement.
TTATTTTAGAAAAGGCAAACAACGGAGACAGCACAAACAGCAGTGGTTGTCAGGGGTTATGTGGGAGGAAAGGATGAATAGGTAGAGAACAGAGGATTGGAGGGGCAGTAAAAATACTCTGAATGATACTGTGGTGATTGATACATGTCATACATTTGTCCAAGCCCATAGAATATGGAACACTGAGTGAACTCTAAGGTAAACTATGAGCTTTGAGTAATAATAATAGGTCATTGTAGGTTCATCAGTGTAACAATTGTGCCATTCTGGTGGGGGATGTTGATGAGCGGGGAGGCTATAAATGTGTTCCACCATTTCCCAGGGGTATATGGAAAATCTCTGTACCTTCTGCTCAATTTTGCTTTCAGATATAAAACTGCTCTAAACTTTTTTTTAAGAAAAATATCTGAAGCAAATATTTGAAAAATATTAGGGTGATAGATTCACATGTGTCATTTTATCTTGTCTCTGGGCCTTAAATATTTTATAATTAAAAGTAAAAAATTCTTTTTTTTTTTTTTGAGATGGAGTTTCACTCTTGTTACCCAGGCTGGAGTGCAATGGAGCAATCTCGGCTCACCGCAACCTCCGCCTCCTGGGTTCAGGCAGTTCTCCTGCCTCAGCCTCCTGAGTAGCTGGGATTACAGGCACGTGCCACCACACCCAGCTAATTTTTTTGTATTTTTAGTAGAGATGGGGTTTCACCATGTTGACCAGGATGGTCTCAATCTGTTGACCTCGTGATCCACCCGCCTCGGCCTCCCAAAGTGCTGGGATTACAGACTTGAGCCACCGCGCCCGGCCAGTAAAAAGTTCTTAATGTAAAAAGAAAACTACAAAATGATCAGGGAAATTTCACACTGACTGGATATTTGATAACAGGAATTGTAAGTTTTTTTAGGTATGATAATTGTGGTTATATTTTAAGATTCTCTTCTTAGAGATACCTAAGAGTATATATATATATATATAGAAGAAATTTTTTGATGTCTGAGATCCACTCAAAAAAAATTGCCTGGGAGAAGAGAGAATAGATGTGAGTAGATATAGTTGAAATAAGATTAGCTGTGTGTTGGTTTATAGATACATGAAGACTCATTATACTATAGTCTCTATATTTACAAATACATTTTTTTGAAATGCTTCCCACAAAATTTCAAAAATATGGAGTTCTAGAACCAATATTCTTTATCCAGTGCTCTTTACAATCTATGTCATTGAGACCATGATTGGCTGGACTTTCTAAACTGGCCAGAGTAAGAAAGGTTACATAAACAGGTTTTCCTTGAAATTATTTTCTTACTGGAGAAAGTTTCCTTCAAAGAGTAGTTTTTATTTATACAAAGTAGTTCCCCATTGAGCCTTCAGTTCTAGTTGAGGTGTATGTAGGTTTCTTTTTCTTTCCAAACGTGTCAAAGCAACCAAGCCATGTGATTGAGAGTGTGGGGCCTAAAACACCCGCAAGCAATCACAAGGGGTGGGAGGTTATTCATTCCAACTTTTATGATGTCCTGAGAAACGGTTGGCGATAAGAGAAAAGACTAAAAAGTAAACGAGAGATAACTGAGATAATGGGAAAAACAGAGGGAAACAAGACAACACTCTCCAGTCTTTGGCTTGAGAAATTTATTATGCCAAGGAAGATAAATTGGAGAAACGTGAAAAGGGAAAGAGATCTTGTCTCTGACTCATGTATTTCTCCTTAAGTGAATGAGCAATAACACAGGAGTAAAAGGGCTCAAAACGGAGCCATGTGCTCAGCCAAAATCATGGTTCCTAATGAATTTCAACGTTGACAGAAGTCTCACATGTTGTACTTGAACAGCTTTCTTGATTTTGAATTATACATGTAATGCATCCTGACCAGAATGTAGCCTGAGAGCCGAGATCCGAATGTGAGTGGGAAATGAGGATGCTGGTCATGTGCTAGAGCCGGTCTTCCTTCTTCACATCGAAAATGGCTCTGCTGTCATCAGTTTGGACAGTTCTGGGAAACAAACAAACAAAACTTAGGAAATCAATTGTTTGAAGTCATCTTGGCAAATACATTGTCATATGACATATTTTCTTTTCCTACCAGGCTGTTCTGTATTAGAAAGACACAGCCCAAGATAGTCAGACTAAAAAGCATGAAACAAATGATGATGAACAGAAAGGCTTGCCGATGAGGCTAAGAGTCCGAAAGTGTCCACCTGGCCTTCCTGGCCTGTCTTTTAACAGGACAGAGGAGGGTAAAGGGGAACAAGATAGAACTAGATGTGGCACCTGAGAAAATTTAACCGAAAGAAGGGCCATTGTTTTGCTGATTCTACTCTGGGAATGCAGTGGGAAGAAAATCAGATTCGGCACACTGTTTTTAAATAGTGGGTGAGCTTTGGCTCACTTTTCATAGAGCAAACATTTTTAGGGTGTAAAATAATATTCTTTAGTAATATGATTTACTATCTTTGTTCACTGTAACTTTGACTTTACTTCTGAGTAACTGCAGCTGACAGGTCATTTCTGACAATTACATGTGGTTTTCCTTGAGTTCAAGCTAATAACCCAAAATGTTAGTCAATCCTGCAAGTGTTATTTGCATGTCCTTAGGTTTTCTTAAAGTACTGGATGCTGTGGTGTTTACTTAGGGATAGAATTAAATTGTTGTGGGAAGATGCTTTCAAGAAACTGCTTATGAGAACAAAGGTTGTTTTGAAGGTAGGTAGGTAGAGGGAAGGAGAAGGGAAAAGATTGCTGGTAGAGTTGGAAAAACCAGTGTATTCCAATCCTGAATCTAGTATTTACTAGCCCTACCGATGTGGCCAGTTTATTTAACAAGCCGCTGACCCTGTTTCTTCCATTGCTATAAAATACCTGAGGCTGTGTAATTTATGAAGAAAAGACACTTAATTGGCTCACAGTCCTGCAGGCTGTGCAGGAAGCATAACACAGTCATTGGCTTCTGGAGAGGACTCAGGAAGCTTTCAGTCATGGCAGAAAGTGAAAGGGGAGCAGGTGGATGGTGGGAGCAGGAGCGAGAGAGAGGGAGATGCCACACACTTTTAAACAGCCAGATCTCCAGAGAAGTCATTCACTGTTAAGACAACACCAAGAAGATGGTGCTGGGCTGTTTGTGAGAAATCCACCACCATGGTTCAGTCACCTCCTACCAGGCCCCACCTCCAATCCTGGGAATTACAATTCAACATGAGATTTGGGCAGGACACGCATCCAAACTATATCAGCCCCTCAGATTATTCATGTAGAAAATGCAGATGATCAATACCTGCCTTGTTGTATTGTTGTGATTATATTTAATGGCATTATTTTTTAAAATAATAAAAGGGAAAGATACATATTCTAAAAATGAAAAATCTCCTCTCAAACAAATTATGTTTGTTGGTCTAATTCAAGATTTTAATTTTATTAAACTTTCAGAAAGGAACAAAACACAGATCCTTGGTCCCAAATAAACACATGGGGAATTATGTGAATATTATTAAAACGTGAGCTTCTTGAGAAAATAGTGACATTATTGAAACATAAATGGCAGCTCAGTCAGCATCTCCTTGTAACTATATCAAAGAAAGACAGTTGCAGCTTTGTTCTCTGTGTGACCCACTTGGGGTCTGGCTGCTTGTTGATGGATATTATCATTTTTAATGTCAGTAAATAATGTGATGTCAGATAAATGACCTGTTTCCTTTCCGTGGTATAAAGCTCATTTATCTTTAGGGAGCTTGAGTAAGTAGGGAAATCTGAGTGGGACCAAGTGTTTCCAACTGTGCAGGATGGGAATTTTTTTATTAATCCTACTTAACATGAGTCCCAGGCAGTCGCATTCAATTCTAGATGTATGTCTGGTAAATCAATAGAAGTGATATGCATTTACCATTGACTATTTTACTTATTGGAGAAAAACAGAAAGCACAGTTTTGTTTTTTTTTCTCAACTTGAAGAAAACGATGTTATGTATAAAGCATTACTGTGCACGTGCGTGTAGTAGACAGAAGGCATCTTTCTACGTAACTCATACTTGGCTTAGCCAGACCCTTCCTGCTTTAAGGAATAACCCTGGTATGAAATTAAGGATCAGGAAGATGCATTTTCATTGACTTTCCTGCTAAAAGCTTTAGGATCACAAAAATATGAACCATGGTAGAGTCAAAAAGATTCTGAGATCACAGGAAATTATGATTTTGATTTCTGTGCTGTAGTTTCTACTTCCTTCCTAAGATGACTGCTGACAAGCCCATATCTTTTATTTCTGAGGATGAGTCTCATGAATCCATTGTCTCTGTTTTTCATGATTGCACATTTAGCCAAAGCCACTGGAATGCCATATTCTCTGATGGGAGTTTTAGGGCAGAAGAGGACCATTTGCTTTTCTGGAAACCTTTACATAGGATGACAGTTATCCCATTGAGTTTTCCTTAGTAGAGTGAAGCTCATTTTGGAACATTTCCTTAAACAACCCTCTGGAGTTTCCTAGTAACATTCATGGACTCTCAGAGAACCAAGTCTGGAAGCCTCTTTAGAGCTCATTTAATGAAAATGTCCCCCCCCTCCCCCCGCCAATGAGAACTCAGAGGTAAGGAATTTGCTCTAGGTTCCAAGGTGAGTTTGCTGCATAGGATAGGAGACTGAACACAAAGACTCTGTGTTTTTACTAAGACCTTGTTGTTTTTCAAATATGGAAATGCCCACTGATGATTTAAGGATTAAAACTCTTAAAAATTTTGTAGATTTTTCTCAGTTTCATCACATTACAGGGCTGATAGAGAGGGTAGGGAAGGTATTTATTTTACCACCCAATGAGTAGTGTCCAGAAAGACAGTGTCCACCTGTTTTTTCCAAAATAGGGGTTGGCAAACTACAGCCACGAGCCAAATATGGCCAGTGGCCAGTTTGTTTGTTTTTACATATGAGCTATGAATGCTTTTTACGTTTGCAAAAGGTGGCAAAAAAAAAAAAAAAACTTCGAAAAACAAAGAAGAATATTTGAGATATGTGATGAAGGCCAGATGTGGCCTGTAAAACCTGAAATATTTCCTATCTGGCACTTTACAGGAAAAGTTTGCTGATCTGTGATCTAAAATACTCAGAGAAAGAGGCTCTATGACCTTCCCTGTAGATCCCACAATACTTTTGTGTGTTGTGTTTGTATTTTTTAAATGAGCATTACAGATTGCAGGAAAATAGGAAACAATTTGATTTAATTTAATTTTTTAGCCTTGAAAAACTTCCTTTTATAAAGTTTTTATTTAGTTTTTGAGATGGAGCTTCACTCTTGTTGCCCATGCTGAAGGACAACGGAGCAAGCTTGGCTCACCGCAACCTCTGCCTCCTGGGTTCAAGCAATTCTCCTGTTTTAGCCTCCCAGATAGCTGGGATTACAGGCATACACCACCATACCTGGCTAACTTTGTATTTTTAGTGGAGACGGGGTTTCTCCATGTTGGTCAGGGCGGTCTTGAACTCCCGACCTCAGGTGATCCGCCCACCTCTGCCTCCCAAAGTGCTGGGATTGCAGGCGTGAGCCACTGAGCCCAGCTGAATTTATTTATTTTTCTAACTGTAAAATTAGAGGCACCACTCAGACCTTGTTTGACTCTATTATTTTATGAGTTTATGGATTACAACAGTGAAAAAAGGGCCTATCAGTCCTTTCTCATGTGAGACCAGGTAATTTATGAAGAAAAGAGGGTATTTTTTGTTTGTTTTTGTTTGGTTTTGAGACAGAGTCTCACTCTGTCACCCAAGCTAGAGTACTGTGGTGCCATCTTAGCCTATTGGAACCTCTACCTTTGGGTTCAAGCAATTCTCCTGCCTCAGTCTCCAAAGTAGCTGGGACTACAGGCATGCACCTCCACACTTGGCTAAGTTTTGTATTTAGTAGAGATGGGGTTTCACCATTTTGGCCCGTCTGGTCTCGTATTCCTGACCTCAAGTGATCCGCCAGCCTCAGCCTCCCAAAGTGTTGGGATTACAGGCATGAGCCACTGTACCCAGCCAAGAAAAGAGGCTTAATTGACTCACAGTTCCTCATTGGCTGAGGAAGGCTCAGGAAACTTAATCATGGCAGAAGGGGACACAAACACATCCTCCTTTACATGGCAGCAGGAGAGAGAATAATGAGCAAAGGAGGGAAATAAAACCATCGGATCTCATGAGAACTCATGATCATGAGAACAGCATGAAGGTAACCACTCCCGTGATTTAATTACCTCTTACCAGGTGGGGATAATGGGAACTATAATTCAAGATGATATTTGGGTGGGGACACAGCCAATCCATATCAGCACATTCATTCATTTAACATACAGTCAGTGGGTATCAAGAGACTATGCTGAATGCCTCGGGTAGGTTGGTGAACAAACAATATGGTTCTTGTCCTTCTAGACCAATATTCAGTGGGAATACAGAGGGACAGAAGAAGTAGTAAACAAAACAGTGGTGGGCATTTGTAGCAGATAGGCAGGGATTCAGTGTCAGAGAACTGTCAAGGGGGAATTCCTGAGAGATTCCACATGTTGATCATTTGTCCAATGTAAAGGGCAATTTATCCCTTCCACACATATTTATGGGTCATTTTCTGTGCACCAGGCGTGGGGCTGTTAGGTTGAGTTATCAGTCAAAACCATGGACAAAGGCCTCCTTTTGGACATTTTCCCAAACCTGCTTAGCTCTTTGTTAAGATGGTACTTGTTCCAACCTTCCTTTATTTTTAACTTTTATTTTAGGTTTTGGGGTACATGTGCAGGTTTGTTATTTATCATGGCTGTTTGTTGTACAGATTATCTTGTCACCCATGTAGTGGACCTAGTATCCATTAGTCACTTTTCCTGATCCTCTCCTTCCTCTCAAACTCTACTCTCCAATAGGCCCCAGTGTCTGTTCTTTCTCTCTTATGTGTCCATGTGTTCTCATCATTTAGCTCCTACTCATAAGTGAGAACGTGCAGTATTTGGTTTTTTGTTCTTGTGTTAGTTTGCTAAGGTTAACAGTGTCCGGCTTCATCCATTTTCCTGCAAAGGACATGATCTTGTTCTTTTTGATGGCCACATAGTTTTTCATTGTGTATACCATTGGGTTGATTCCATGTCTTTGCTATTGGGAATAGTGGCTGCAATGAATACATGCATACATATGTCTTTATAATGGAACAGCTTATATTCCTCTTGGGTTGAATGATAGCTGTATTTTTAGGTCTTTGAGAAATTGCCACACTGCTCTCCACAATGGTTGAACTAATTTAGACTCCCACCAACAGTGTTTAAGCATTCCTTTTTCTATGCAATCATTCCAGCATCATGTGTGTGTGTGTGTGTGTGTTTGACTTTTTATAATACCCATTCGACTGATATGAGATGATATTTCATCATGGCTTTAATTTGCATTTCTCTAGTTATCAGTGATGTTGAGCTTTTTTTCATAGGCTTACTGGTCACATGTATGTCTTTTTTTTGAAAAGTGTGTTTCTTGGCCACTTGATTGGGTTGTTGTTTTCTGGTAAATTTGTTAAATCTTCTTATAGACACTGGATATTGAACCTTTGTCACAGGCATAGTTTTGTGGATATCTTCTTCCATTTTGTAAGTTGTCTGTTTACTCTGTTGATAGTTTCTTTTGCTGTGCAGAATCTCTTTAGTTTAATTAGATCTCATTTGTCAATTTTTGCTCTTGCTGCAATTGCTTTTGGCGTCTTTGTCATGAAATCTTTGCCTGTTCCTATGTCCAGAATACTATTGTCTAGATTGTCTTCTAGGGTTTTTACAGTTTGGGGTTTTACATTTAAGTCTTTAATCCATCTTGAGTTAATTTTTGCATATGGTGTAGGGAAGGGGTCCAGTATCAATCTTCTGCATAGAGCTGGCCAGTTATCCCAGCACTATTTGTTAAATAGGGAATCCTTTCCCCATTGCTTGTTTTTGGCAGGTTTGTCAAAGATCAGATAGTTGTAGGTATGTGGCCCTTGTTTCTGAGTTCTTTATTCTGTTTCGTTGGTCTGTGTATCTGTTTTTGTACCAGTACTATGCTGTTTTGGTTATTATAGCCCTGTAGTATAGTTTGAAGTTGGGTAGTATGATGCCTCTAGCATAGTTCTTTTTGCTTAGGATCCCTTTGGCTATTTGGGCTCTTTTTTGGTTCCATATGGATTTTAAAATAGTTTCTTCTTCTTCTGTGAAGAATGGTAGTTGAATGGGACTAGCATTGAATCTATAAGTTGCTTTGGGCAGTATGGCCATTTTCACAATAATGATTTTTCTATCCATAAGCATGGAATGTTTTTCCATTTGTTTGTATCATTTCCGATTTTTTTTTTTTTTTGAGCAGCATTTTGTAGTTCTTTTTTTTTAGAGATCTTTCACCTCCCTGTTACCTATATTTTTAGATAGTTTATTCTTTTTGTGTCAATTGTGAATGGGATTGTAGGGAACCCAATTTCAAAAGATGCCTACTTGGGACCAATTTGAGGAATAGTTTTTGTCCTCGGGAATAATCCACCTGCTTTAAGAATTTTACATTAAGTACTAAGCTGAAATACAGGCAAATCTTTCTCTTCCTCCATAGAACTTCTGACTTTTTAGCCACAGGGCTTTGAATTACATAATTTCCCACCAAAACCACATCTATTTCCTGAAACACTTCAAAATAGCTTTGACTCCTAGGAAAGTCTGGTTAAGGAGTTCAGACACCACCTTAGTGAAAGCCCATCTCAGTGACACCGGGTTTCCCATGTTGATTGGGAAGCCGTGCTCTGTGTTGGGAGAGAAAAAACATGCCTTGTAGCTAGAATCATGCCCAGGGGTTCCCATGGCTTCTATTTCCAGAACTGGACAATGGCCATTCTCAGTTTGCCTCTACTGTTTTTAACAACTTTGCTCAAACAGAAACATTGTTCTGGAACTTGGTGAACTTGGTGATGATCCGAACCATCAGTTTCAGCTTGTTTGAATCCGATACTGAGCTTCAAGTTTAGGCAGTTCAGGGGTGAAGAGAGCAAGGAAAGGAAAGGGGATGATGAGTAGATGAAACTATGTTCTGTTTCTAACAGTATTCTCAACAGAAGTTTTTTTTTTAAGCATTCTTAAACACATTTATTTTGATAGAAAATCAAAATGCAACATCCAGAAATTTATTTAAGAAAGGATAATAGACAATTATGAAGGAACAGAAAAATAATGACTTGTATACATTATTGTAATCGTTTTACTAAAAACAATTGGTAAAAAGTTATCAGATCTATTTCTGTGTCTCTCTTCCACACATTCTTTTGCTTTATGTTCCTGAAATTACAATAGATCTCATTTTATTCTTGGCATTGGAATTCTGAAACACACATGCATTCCATGAAACCCACCTTTTTTTTTCTTCTTTTTTTTAATGTGCAGATGATTTCTACCTGTTGGCTGTTGTGAACCCCACTTTTTATTCTTGAAGCCAATAAGTAAGAACACAAGCAAAGTGAAGTTAGAAAGGTATCCACTGTATGGGTACTTTACGAGTTGTGGGTAGCGAGGTGGGGAGGAAAGATGGACATTCTAGGAGGGAAAAAGATAATATGTATTATGGAAACCATGTAATGGTGAGTTAAGAATGATTAAAAATCAGCCTTTCTTTCCTTAGAGTAGCTCTTTCCAGCCTGCCCCATAGTAATTCTAAATTTATTGGCAGGAAAATTTGGTGCAGCGCAGCAATTAGATTGAATGTGTTGTTGATATGATTCTTCCGCATAAAACTGGATCTTTTTGCTACAACTAACCATTAATTCCACAGGCTTTCAGTTCCCAGAATAATTCAGCTCAAGGAAATATTGACATTTTTGTCTGAATCCATTCTGATTTTCATCCCGTAAGAAAAACATTCTTAACTACTCTTTTAGCCATGGTCTTGGGAGCCCATGAAATATTCTTTCCCTCACAGATGGCAGTGCCTTTTCCTGCTCCTTCTCCTGTTGGATTTTCTCTATCCCACAGGAACAGACGGGAATTTGGAGCCCTTCTGTTGGAGCAGATGGGAAGTTGGTATCAGGGATGATGGTTAAATCACTGAGACCCACGTTAGCATGTCTGAGGAAGTTGAATGTAAGGCTGTCTTCCCAATAATTTTCTTCAGTGGTCATTTGGGAAGACTCAGAAGCAAGATTGGATTAATCTCTGTAACAGGCCCATGGTGGAGGCCTAATGACAGTCAGAATATTCTCTGGTCTCATGGGTCTTCAAAGAAAGCAAACTCAAGGTTCTACCAAGCTCAGTGTTCTCAAGGGTTTAAAAGCTAGTGAAAAAAATTACAGCCCAGTTTAGTAGAACTGCCTACAAACTGGGTGTGATAAGAGAACTCTTCATTGTCATTTGGGATCGGACACCTCTCTATTGTGAGGCTGTCCCATGCATTCTAAGGGGTAGCCTCCCAGAGGTTTATCCTCCCATCATCCAAGGATATGGCCTTACCCTTGGATGATGGCCATTTCTCCAGTGAAGTTTTCTGTAGCCTGTGTCCTAGAGTATGCAGAGAGGAAGCTGAAAGGTAAAATAATCAGAGGATTGAACTACAGACTTTGAACCAGTTGTTTGAAAGATTCTGGTACCCACACATATTGCAGGTCACATTCTTGCTGTACAAAATTCAAGAAGGGATTGGGGCTGGAAAAGTAGGAACTGTCTCTTCACCAGTCACCCAGGAAGGTATAGATTGGCCTGCTTAATGCATTTTAGACTCACAGAAACTCAGAGTTGGTAGAATACCAAAACTAACTCATCTAACCATGCAGGAGAGATGCTTTTGCCAAATGGGTATGTCTTTAAGATATAACCATAGGTATATGATCAAGTCTGTACCAGAGACGTGTGTTAAATTCTTGCAGATTCTTGTGTTTGGGATCTCAGGCTGGTCTCTAGGAAATATGGTAAATTTGCTTACAGTAAATATTGGTTAATTGACTAAAAGTCAGACTACTGACGTTTAGTTCCTGCTTTGACCACTAACTAGCTCTGTAACCTTAAGCAAGTCCCTTTGGGCCTATCTCTTTTTCCCACATGTAAAGCAGAGATAATACTGCTACCAGTTTCAGAGATTTGATTTGTTCTGCCCTAAAGCTCTTCCATTCAGAAGCAACGGTCAAAATTATTACTGGAGCATAAGTAAATGTTTATGGTGTAAATGAAACTATATCCCTAGAAATGTCTGTACATGGAAAATGTTAAAATTCTGCAAAATGGTTTCTTTTAGGCCTTTTAGTTTTGTGATGTTTTAATCCAGAAATTGAACTCTGGACTGAATTTCACCTTCTCTTACTTGAAAATTTGTATTTTAAAGTTTGGAGAGGGGGGAAAATACTAATATTATCTGTTACTACTAATCTTACAAGGTGTCGTGGTATTCAAGGAGTTAACATGAAATGCTTAGAAGAATACTTAGCACTTGATAAATGCACAATAAATAACAACGATTATGAGTTTATGTACTAAATACAGTAGTAGGTTAATACTTAGTTTTGTCTCATAGATGGATGTGCATTGCTTCCTATGAAGAGGCAAAAGTTTGTACTGAACTCAGCAGCTATATCTGAGACTAGAGAAAGAGGCTGGTTTTAAAACCCCTTGTCCCTAAGTTTGTAGTGGAATGGGATAAATCATCTGGCTCTCATGTTATGCTTACCCTTCAGATAACACTATCTTTGATACTTTTTTTTTTTGAGTTGGAGTCTCATTCTGTTTTCCAGGCTAGAGTGCAGTGGCATGATCTTGGCTCACTGCAACCTCTGCCTCCCATGTTCAAGCAATTCTCCTACCTCAGCCTCCCAAGTAGCTGGGATTACAGGCATGCACCACCATGCCTGGCTAATTTTTTTGGTATTTTTAGTAAAGAACGGATTTCACTATGTTGGCCAGACTGGTCTTAAACTCCTGAACTCAGGTGATCCACCCAACACAGCCTCCCAATGTACTGGGACTACAGGCATAAGCCACTGTGCTCAGCCTGTCTTTGATAAGTTCGAAAAGGAAAAAGATGCCTCTCCTCCTACCTCTTGTGAGTGGTTAGGCTGGGTTCATAGGAAGCTGGCCAAGCTCATTAGCAAGACAAGCCCCCCCACTGCCCAATGCTCTGCCCTTTAGTTCCATACTGGTCAGTGAGTGGCAAAAAGGAAGGGGGAGGATTTGAAATGTAACCACAGCAGCTAGCCCTGGAGGATGTGGGTGATTCTTTAAGGTGGAATTCCTCTTCAGGGCAGGGCACTAACATCATCTTAGTGAGTGGAATCTAAAACGTGAGCAGGCAGATTTCTGCTCCAAGCCATGATATAATGACAAAGTCTGGAATTACCTTCTTGCCTTATACAATTAAAAGCCAGACAAAGTATATGAAATGATGGTGTCTTAGTCTGGTTAGTGTTGCTATAACAGAACATCAGAGGCTGAGTAGTTTATAAAGCAAAGAGGTTTATTTGGCTCACAATTCTGGTGGCTCAGAAGTCCAAGACTGGTCAGCTGCATCTAGTGAAGGCCTCCCTCATGCTGTTCCCACTCATGACAGAAAGAAGAAAGGAAGCTGGGAGTATGTAAAGAGATCACATGTGAGAGAGAAAGCAAGGACCCGAGTCTCTTTTAGCAACACATGGCTCTCAAGGGGACTAATCTCTTCCCACCAGAGTGATAACTCACTCACCCCTACAGGAGGGCACCGGCCATTAATCTGTTCATGAGGGATCTGCCCCCATGACTCAGACTCCTCCTACTAGGTCCCACCTCTCAACACAGCCATATTGGGGATCAAATTTCAACATAAATTTTGGCAGGGACACACCCCATCCAAACCATAGCAAATGGTTTGCAAATATTGGACAATAGGTAGCACAGAATATTGATTCCCGAGAGAAGAACAAACAGGGTGAGCCCTACAATTGCTCCAGCCCACCATCTAGGGAGTTTATCTACACTGCAGTGCAGGGAGGGCCAACTCAAACAGTCCCCTGGTCTCCCTGAGTTGAGACAGTTGAGATTTAGGGGAGACCAAAGTGGCTAGAATTTCTAGAGAAGAGTACCGGAAAGGAGAGAGTTAATGGAGAGGAAAGAATATTTTTATAAGGGGTCCCTGAGTGCTTACTGATCAGAGCATGATATGAGACTCCCCAAAGCTGGGGAAAGAAACTCTTTATAAAGGAGCAGTTGGAGTAACCCCTAGAGCTCACACAGGACCAGAAGTAGTGCTGTAGTGCTGTTCCCACCAGCTGGAGCAGAAAATCAACATACTAGGGCATCCGGTAGAATACTCAGAAGAGTATTGTCTCAGTAGTAGGACAAGATTAAAGAGTGCGGTGGGCCTGCCTAACAAAACTTAAAAACAAGCCTCAAATTGTTTACTAATACTCTGTCCCAGAAATAAAACACCTTCACAATATTTAAATGAGTAAGAAAGACCCAGCTCCCAGTAAGATCAAATTTATAATATCTGGCATTTGAAGAAACATGAGAAATATGATCTAAAATGAGGAGAAAAACTTGATCAATAGAAACAGATACAGATGATAGAATTAGTAATCAAAGACATTAAAATAGCTATTATAACTATATTCTGTATGCTCGAGAAGGTAAAGGAAAGCATGAAAGTGTTAAGACAAAAGATAATGAGAATCGGACCCAAAGCCAAATTCTAGAGGTGAAAAATGCCATGTCTAGATTAAAAGCACACTAGATGGAATTAGTGGAAGATTAGACACTAGCCGAAGAAAAGATCAGTGAACCTGAACTATAACAATAGAAATCATTCAGAATGAATCGAAAAGAAAAATCACTGAAGAAAATGAACAGAGAAACTGAGCTACAGGACAACTTCAAGCCAATGAATATGTTTGTAATTAGAGTTCCAAAGTTATCAGAAGAAAAATAATACAGGTACAGGTACAAACAAATCAATGAAATAGAAAAAAGAAAAGCAAAAGAGAAAAATCAAAAGAAAGCCTTGTTCTTTGAGATTATTAATACAATTGATGAACCTCTAGCAAGCCAGAATGATGAGGAACAAGAAAGAAGGTACAGATTAGCAATATCACGAATAAAAGAGTAAACACTGATGATTCTGAAAATGTAATTAGGAAGTATTATAAACAACTTTATCCCAATAAGTCTGACAACTTGGATGAAATGGACAAATTTCTTCAAAGAGATAAACTATCAAACTGCTGTCAAGAAGAAATGGGTAAACTCAATAGCCATATATCCATATCCATGTATCTTTTTTTGTTATTTATTTATTTATTTATTTAGATGGAGTCTCTGTTGCCCAGGCTGGAGTGCAGTGGTGCAGTATTGGCTCACTGCAGTCTTCACCTCCCGGGTTCAACCGATTCTCCTGCCTCAGCCTCCTGAGTAGCTGGGACTACAGACATGTGCCACCACACCCAGCTAATTTTTTTGTGGGGTTTTTTTTTTTTTTTGAGATGGAGTATCGCTCTTGTTACCCAGGCTGGAGTGCAATGGCGTGATCTCAGCTCACCGCAATCTCCGCCTCCTGGGTTCAGGCAATTCTCCTGCCTCAGCCTCCCGAGCAGCTGGGATTACAGGCACGCGCCACCGTGCCCAGCTAATTTTTTGTAATTTTAGTAGAGACGGGGTTTCACCATGTTGACCAAGATGGTCTCGATCTGTTGACCTCGTGATCCACCCGCCTCGGCCTCCCAAAGTACTGGGATTACAGGCTTGAGCCACCGCGCCCGGCCTTTTTTTGTGTTTTTAGTAGAGACGGGGTTTCACCATGTTGGCCAGGATAGTCTTGATCTGCTGACCTCGTGATCCGCCTGCCTCAACCTCTAAAAGTGCTGGGATTGCAGGTGTTAGCCACCATGCCTGGCCTACCATACATCATTTTTGAAAATTGAATTTGTAGTTAAGAACCTTCCCACAAACAAAATCATAGATCTAAGTTGGCTTCACTGATGAATTTGAAGAAATATTTAATGAGGGACTAATTCTGATTCATCATTAACTTTTCTAGATAATTAGAGAGATACACACTTTCCTGCTCATTCTGTGATGTTAACATTATCCTGATACCAAAACTAGAATAAGATAATTTGAAATATCTCAGTCTCCATGATGTGCTTATTTCACATTGCCTGCCTGTGTCAAAACATGTCACGTGCCCCCATAAATATATACATCTACCATGTACCCAGAAACATTTAAAAAAAATTAATTAAAAAATTTTTAACATGAGAGAATTAAACCCTTACCAGTATCTCTCATGAACAAAGACAAAAAATGTTTTAAAGATCTTTTTTGTAGGTCGGATCCAACAATATGTAGAAATAATAATATATCATGACCAAGTTGGGTTAATTCTAGGAGTAGAAAGTTGTTTTAACATTCTGAATGTGAATAGGGACCTTTTTCTAAAAGGAAAACATTATTCTTCCCCATCTTATCCTCATTGTTGTAGAGCACTGGGTTTTCTTTCTTACTGTGAAGGGTAAGGAAAGACCTCAGGTCCTAGGGGATCTGCTAATGAGCTAAGCAGAAGGTCCCTCTTCATGTGGCCTCATATTTGTCATCCACAGGGTAGCAACAGTCTAGGACCCAGTGACCCTCAGAAGTGTGTGAGACTTGGGACTAGTGGAAACAGAATGGGTTGTGGAGTCAGAGAGACCTTGGTTCAAGTATAAGTTTCACCATTAGTTGCACAAATTATTTAATGTCTCTGAGCTTTAGAGAAATTATGAGGATTAAGATTGTTCTGAGGCTCAGAGGTGAGACACACAAAGCCCTTGGCACATAGCGAGCGTGCAGTGCCTGGTGGCTGTGGTAGTAGTTCATTTTGTTGAGACCCTGTAGCATAAGGTTTAAGAGCTGTGGCTCTGGATGAAGGCGGCTTGGATTCAAACACTAGCTCTACCACATTTCTGTTTGTGAGACCTTGCCTGGTTTCCTAGTCTGTGAAATAGGATTAACCGGACTACCTATCTCAACAGAGTTGTTTTGTGGTGAGGTTCTTTTGGTATATGCATAGCTCTTGGAACAATACCTGGCCCACTTTCAAGTAGGTGCTCAGTAAACATGAACTATTATTTTGAAGCTATTATCGTTTCTCTGGCCACTGGTGTGGTAATTACTGTTGTTAACAGGCCAGATAAGGCTCTGATATTCTAGCAAGAAATGGTCCTAGCAAGAAGGATTCACAAACCAAGGTGAGGACACCAGGTAGCAGAGTCAATGAGTGCTGAAGTTTACTCAGCCTCCAGATTTTATTTGGCTCCGTTGAAAGCAGACCTGCCTGGCCCTGACTGATCAGAGAAAGCTGAATTGCTGCACCGGCGAAGAGTGAAGCCTTGGCGGGCAAGAGCAGGGCAAGCCCTGACAGCAATCTATCTCAGAGACAGGAGTATTTTGTTAGAGACATGCCCGGTTGGGGTTGGGCCTTCCTGAATGGTAATGGGATGCAGTGTGAATGGAGACCTGGGCTATAATTGAGAACCATGTGGCCCTGTCAGCAGGTGATGGCACCTGAGTGACAGTATGACAGGGAACAGAAACAGGGCCACAGCTAGCTGCTCTGCCTGCCACAGCTATGTACACTGTGCAGATTTCTACCCAGCCAGGAATGAGCCGGGTCTGGAGAGGCCTGCCAGACGGTGGGCTACATGCTACCAATTTCTTTCAGCACTTCGTATTTTGCCATTCATAAACTCTTGCCATTAAGCAGACAGAACAGCTCATATCCTGAGGACAGATGATAGATATGTCATATCACTGAAAAATTGTTTGTCTTCCACAGGTGTATGGGCTTCCTTCTAAAGCAGGTGGGTCACTTGACACTTTTCAACACTCTCTTCTGTACCAGCTTGGCATCCAGCATCTATCAAAAGGGAAATCTTTCGTATGCAATTATGGCAGAAAATAAAGGTGATGAAGTGTTGTGTACCAAGAAGGGATAAGATCAAAGGGCAGTAATGAACACTGATTACAATAGAAGGGCAGCTTCAACTGCAGAAGTTGTGTGTGGCTATGTAGGGGCTGGTTCTGCTTGGGGCACACACTGGCACACATCAGGGTCCATGCAGAAAGAATACAGACAAAATCAGAGGCACTGCTCTCTTGAAATTATAAATTTCCAGGGTAGACCATAAACCAAGAGGGGTTACAGGTAATGTATAATTGTATCAAAGTGAAGGTAAGGCACCTGTATCCTGATAGTTTGCATAATACCTGTTTCTTCCAGCACCATCCAATTAGTGCCGCCATTTCAGACCTCCAAGAGTCTAGTTTATGTACATTGAGCCTGATTTTCCAATGTTCTAGAGCACAGGACTGGGGCACCGAATGGTATATTGTATATTTTTTGTTGTTGTTGTTGAACTCTGGGAGGCCAAGGGGAAAAGCATAGCCTGTTTAAGTTGAGGAATAGGGCTGCACAGTCATGCAGTGTCGCCATCTTGGCAACACCCTTTTTAATTGGAGAAGAATCTCTCTACCTGCCAGTTACTTTACCTTGCAACTGCTCTCATCTTGAAAGTCCGCATCACATGACAACATTTCAAATCTCAGAAAATGGCTTGCCCAAGTCAATTTAGCAGAGGTTCTGACTTTAATATCTGTTCATTTTCTTTGGAATGCTATAGAAAAAGCCAACAATTTTCAACTAATCTGTGAGTAAACCAGTTTGAGTTGGTTAAAAAAGACAAAAAGAAGAAAACTCTTTATTATAAATTACTGAAACCGATAGAATGGAATTTTAAGTAATGATGACTGCAGTAATTTAAAGGAAACTAGCAAAGTTTTGTCAAATGCCTTTCCGACTTCTTGCTTTAATGGGAAAATTAAATGTTCTTTATCAGTTGTAGTAAATAGATGCTCAACTCTTTGAAACTGGCTCAGTTTTCTAAGTAGGTAAAAAAAAAATTTCTAATTTGTCTCATTTTAGTCTTGGCTGGATTAGTAACCACTTTGCTCCTTTTGCAAATGTAAAAATATGTTGAGAGACTGCCCAATTTTACAAGTAAGGAGGCCTATGTCAATGAGGATGAGGGGAGAGGGAAAGAGAACCAGCGTGTGCTGAATGTCTGCTGTCATATTTAACTTCATCTTCACAAAAGTTGTTTGATGAAGATGATATGGCCATTTTCTAGATGAGGAAACTGAAGAGAAGTAAGCTGGTCAGGTCTGTTCGATGGTGTTAGAGCTGAACTGAAATCCTTTACAGAGCCCCCGGACTGGCATTCCGCTACCTTTGCTCCCCATGCAGCTTAGCTCATGTTGGCTGTTTGCCATAGGCTATCTCTTTCTAACCAGAAGCTGCTGGTCTTGTAGCACCCAGAGGCTTGTGCAAATGTCTTCTCTGAGCAACTGTAATTGAGATTTCCGAATGAAATGTCAGTCTGCTCACCAGGGGAATAGTATTACAAAGCCAGTGGCCCTTGTGAAGCCCTATGTTTTCACAGCCCTCAGGGCCTTGTGTTGAAAATGTAAGCAGGCATTGCTAAGGGGTTCTCAGTGAGGCTGAGTGAGCAGTGTGTCTTGCAGGAGATTATGGTAGACCAGCCCAACCATGATGAGGACTACCTGGCCAGCTCTGAAAGGCTTCTTGGTGCAAATCTCACTCTTAAATTCCCAATGGAGTTTCCTTTGTGTCTTCGTAAGTACAGTACATAACTGTAATTGGATACATGAATCCAGGGGCATTTTCACCTAATTAGCACTGGAGCACACGTCCTTAGATATAAACATGTTTTGGGGGAAAGTGGGCACAGGGAAGACAAATTCCAACATAGGAAGGAAAGGAGAACAGTCTGCAGTCAAAGAGGCCTTCCTGAGGGCACTGGATGGTGGGTAGGAAAATGGGTCCTCTGAACTCAGTTGGGGTGGGGAATAGGAGAAGCTTCCCTACTTGACAAATTTGCCTAAGGCTAGCTCTACTTAGTAAACCTCCTGGGATCAGCCTGCTCACTTCAAAGGATCTGGCCCACCAGAAGAACAAAACAATATTTCCCTCTGTGGCAAAGTGGCATTGCAGCTGTCATCACAATTGTATCCAGAAAAGCAGCTTATTCAAGTGGCAGCTTGTTCCTTGAGGCTTGTCTCATCTTCGAGAAATACCCAGTGACACCTCTTGGAGGAAATCCCTCATTCCAGCTCTGTGTGATCGTTTCTGCAGGCAGCGAGTGCTTTAGGAATATGTTCCTGGGCATAATGAGCCCTCGGATGGTGTTCACCATGTCTGTTCACAAGAGAACCCAGCCAGGGTTTTGTGAGAGACCAGACAGAGCTGCTCAAGCCCAGCAACAGGAGGCTCAGAAGAATTTCTGGTTGTTTCCTTTGACTTTAAGAGCTGTTATTTGAGGACTCCATTGAAACCAGTCTTTATATTCCCACCCTATCCATTTCCTTTTCCATTTAACCCACAGACTGCTGTTTACTGTTGTAGAATGGAGTTGATGACTGATGGAAAAAAAAAGTTTCTGCAACCTACCATTGCATGAAGAGAATAGGATGCAATAAAGGAAGGAGTGGGTGGAGGAGAAAAGGACATTTCCCTGTTCTCTGCTCTCCCCACCTTGGACTTATAGAATCCTAGACCTGAATGGAGATTTTTCAAGCATGTAGCTGGCCTAATTCTCAGACTGAGCAGAGGAGGAAACTGAGGCCTAGAAGTGAAGGTGTTTGCCTCAAGTGACACTTACGGCTGATGAGCAATTCCATAGCTGCACACTTTGGTCAGCTCGGCAGAAGATACTTTAAGGCGGGGACGCATGACAGGAGGATGATGGCTAGGAGGATCAGGGGCTTAAAAGAATATTTTGCAGAACCCAGGGCTGTCTTGTCAGTAAAAAAGAAAATGCTTCAAGGGATTATAAAGACCATCCTCAAATATTTGAAGGGTTGCCACACTGCAGAGTGGGAAAATGTATTCTTTGTAATTGCTAAGGGCACAGCTAGAATCCATAGACATATTTGTATAAAGAACAAGTTTGACTCAAGGTGAGGAAGATGTTGATCTCTCTTCAATATGGGCCTGGAGTAGTGAGTCTGCTGTCTTGGAAGAACCAACTGTCCATCAAAAAAGAGGACATGTTCAAAGAGGTTTCTACACGGGGAATCTCCTTTTCAAAGCTAAAGTGAATTGACAAGATTCCCATCAGAGTCTCTAAGAGTCCCCATCAAATATGGAGGTAAGAGGAATTAATGGAAAAATGCTTAAATATCAGTTTCTGCAAAGCCAGTCATCTCCAGAGCAATGTGTTAATCAAGATCTATCACAGGCCTTAGAATCATTAGCCTTTGCTGGTGTAGAGCCCAGATAAGGGATAGCTTTGAAAGGAAGGGCTGCTGCTACTTACAGAATAAAAGTAGAAATGTGTTAGTTTTGATTTGGGGTAAACCTGATGATATAAAGAAGAAAAAAAAAGGTACCCATGGCTGGGATCCCTAATTTTAGTCCAAAGGCAGTAAATCAATCTCAGGGTAGAAAGACATCTGTGAGCCCAAAAGAGACCAGGCCTCAGAAGATGGCATGGCCACTGCTTTGGAAGGAACCTTTTCTTTTTTTCTTTTTTTTTTTGAGACAGAGTCTTGCACTGTCACCTGGGCTGGAGTGCAGTGGTGCTATCTTGGCTCACTGCAACCTCTACTCCCAGGTTCAAGTGATTCTTCTGCCTCAGCTTCCTGAGTTGCTGGGATTACAGGTGCCCACCACAGCAGTAGGCTAATTTTTTGTATTTTTAGTAGAGAGAGGGTTTCACTCTGTTGGCCAGGCTGATCTCAAACTCCTGACCTCATGATCCTCCCACCTCAGTTTCCCAAAGTGTTGGGATTACAGGTGTGAGCTACAGTGCCAGCCTGGAAGGAATCTTTAACAGAGGCTTTTATAGAAACCTCTGAGGAGAGGATTTGGGGCACTGGAATGCCTGAATCCCAGAATGGGCTGATGAAATAAAGTACCCTTTTCCTCTGGTTCCATCATACTGGTCTGCCCTTTACCTGCCTATCCTCTAAGGTTCAGGCTCTTGATTCTAACTTGTTATGGCTATGTGTCTTATTTGGGATGTCTGATGCTTGAATCTACTGCTTCCAGAAAGCTTTCCTGGCCCCATCAATCTACCCTAGAGTCTCCTGCTTTTGAGTTTAGGGGTGGGAACAGGTGATAGGCAGCGTATCACATGGAGGTCTCAGGGATTACCCTGTCACTCTGGGTTGATGCTTGGGCTGGGTGCTGTTGGCTTTCCTCCCTAGTTGTTCTAAGAATGCCACTGTGAGTCTTGTGTCTCCCCCTTTGATCCCTTTCTTTTATTGCCATGCTTCCTTCTAAAATGGACCTGGATCCCCAACCCTTTGGAAGAAGCTGTTCCCAAGTTTAGATAAACACAGTGTCCAAGACCCTCTTCTCCCTTTTTGCAGACGTTTCTTTCATATACATTTCTCAGGGACCTCTTCCAGGCTGATGGTGTGTAACCCAAAGCCTTGAGCTCATTCTCACTGGGTCATTCAGTCCATCCTCCCATGGGGCTGGTTTGGTCGATTGCTTTGTTTGTGCTTATCCCCAGGGTCTCAGTTGGCTTTGAGATGTTTGACTCATCCTCAGTACTTCCCAATTTCCTCCTGAAGGCACCAACCATGTTTGCTAACTTAAACATCAGATATCCTGTCTGAGTTGCCCATGAGCATGAGAAAACACTAACACATTTTTTCCCTTGGGTGTTATTTGTTGGCTTGTAAATCTGAACAGGAAGAGTAAATTTAGTTGGAGAAACTATGGAATGCCTACCCTTGAAGAGTGCTTTTCTTGGGGGCAGCAAGAGAGTCTGTGAGCCCATAAGTACTGGGATTCAGGACCCGAGATCAGGCTAGAGGCCAGAGATAAGGACCTCTTTCTAATCTTTGCTGCAAATGAAAATGGTCAATAAATCAGAACTATTTACAGAATGCCTACCATGTTCAGATAACAGGAGACTGAGAAGTTATAAAAACAGGGAAAACCATCTTGACGGAAAACTTAACCTACCACTTGTTGGAGGCCTTTGTGACTAAATCTCATAGGGGTGTTTGTTTAGAAATTGAGAACATAATTTGGCGCCTGCTTGAGACTGAGAAGTCCTTTGTTATGTTTATTGATGGGGCTGCATTTTAGGATGGCAGAAATGCCACCTAAACTTTTTCTTTTTTTTTTTCCATCACCTTTAATGTGTTTCTGCTGAATACAGAAGACAGTTGATGTCTCTGACCCCGTTTTTTTAATTTAGAGAGTAGATCTAGCAATACCTACCTCAGGCTGTAGTTTTGAGAAGTGTATTAGTTTGTTTTCACACTGCTATGAAGAACTACTTAAGACTGGGTAATTTCTAAAGGAAGGAGGTTTAATTGACACACAGTTCCACATGGCTGGGGAGGCCTCAGGAAATCGGGGTGGAAGGCAAAGGGAAAGCAAGGCACATCCTACATGGTGGCAGGATAAAGAGAGAGAGGGAAAGTGCCACACTTTTAAACCACCAGATCTTGTGAGAACTCCCTCACTGTCATGAGAACAGTATGGGGAAAAACACCCCCATGATCTAATCACCTCCCACTAGGTTCTTCCCTCAACACAGGGATTACAATTCAAGATGAGATTTGAATAGAGCCAAACCACATAAAGAAGTAAACAAAACATTGTACGTCAGGCACTTTGCATGGTGCTTGGCAACTAACAGGCACCAATGAATGGAAGATGCTATTGTAGCTGGACCATCATTGCTGGTGCCTCCTGGGAAGCAGCTGGGAAACAGTGTTTGTGTTGTGTCCTACCTTGTCCCATGGAAAATCCTGATTTTGAGTTCTCATATTGGAAAAATGTCTGGTGTCCCTGACATGGGAAAAGGGACAAATCTCTCTGAGAGAGTTCTTGTATTGATGAAAGCAGTAAAGAACTGTGGAAGGAGAGAAAAGCTTAGTGTCCAAATGTAGAGTTTGCTACACACTTCTCAGGGGTGAAGATGGGACAAGAGAGACTGGCAAAGGAGAGGAGCTCTAAGGGGTGATGGTCCCAGGAGAAAATGATGACCAGCATCAAGGGTAGTCATAGTTGAACTCAAGAAGGACAAGCCAATTAGCAAATATGTTGATTGGGGCAGCAAGGATCCACCTTCTTCCCAGTCAGACATGGGAACCCATAGTCCAGACTCTGCATGCATTTAAAGGGACTAGACGACAATGTGGACCCCAAAGAGGACAGTCTGTCCATATTTAGGAAGGAGTTCCCTCTTATTTTCCTTGTGGACACTGTCCGTGGAAGTAGACAACCCTCAACTTTCTTCACAGAGCAAACTTACCTTCACCTCAGTTGTGTGCCTCACGTTTACATCAGCTCAAATAGCATGAATTCTTTGAAACTGTAGAAACTGTTACTGCTATAGCAGATTGTTCCCAAGGCACAAAGGCCATAGCAGGCTGGTATTATTTTAATTTTTTCCATGACCCATTTATCAAAAATAATGAAAGGATTTCAAATAGATTTCAACATGGTTAATGAGATATTTGCAATGCAGTTTATCCAAAGTGGAGGGGCCTAGACATCTAAACTGGTTGTCTGTCAAAATTAACCTTGTGTACTTTGCCCCACCTTTTGAGAGAAAGATCTCTCTAAATTTCAAAGAGAAAGGCATCATTTATTTGCATCCAGATGGTACGTTTCAGTTCAGAAAACTGAAATCAGCTGCACACACAGGACCCGGTTGGGACAACGTCACCACTGGGGAGAGGGTGAGAGAGGCCAGATTTATGAATACCCAAAGAGGAATAAGCAGACCAAGATCCATGTGGGTACAGAAGGAGATCTAAATATGCTACACTTGTGAACATTTCATTTGAATAAGGAATCAAATTAGATCATTTTATTTTATATCATATTTTTTAGAGATGGGGTATTGCTCTGTCACCCAGGCTGGAGTACAGTGGCCTGATCATAGCTGACTGCAGCCTCAAACACCTGGACTCAAGTGATCCTCCCACCTCAGCCTCCCAGGTAGTTGGGACTACAGGTGTGGACCCCAATGCCTGGCTATTTTTAAAATATATTTTTTTAGAGATTTGGGTCTTGCTCTATTGCCCCTAGGCTGGTCCCAAACTCCTGGCCTTAAGTGATCTTCCATCTTGGCCTCCCAACGTGCTGGGATTAAAAATGTGTACCACCCCACCTGGCCCTACATTTTTTTTTTTTTGAGTCTCACTCTATCACCCAGGCTGGAGTGCAGTGGCACCAGCTTGACTCACTAAAACCTCTGCCTCCTGGGTCCAAGTGATTCTCCTGCCTCAGCCTGCCACATAGCTGGGATTACAGGCTCACACCACCATGCCCAGCTAATTTTTGTATTTTTAGTAAAGACAGGGTTTCACCATGTTGGCCACGTTGGTTTTGAGCGCCTGACCTCTAGTGAGATGCCCACCTAGGCCTCCCAAAGTGCTGGGATTACAGGCATGAGCCACCGCACCTGGTCCTGGCCCTACCTCTTTTCAGCATTATATGTTCTATCCTTAAGACTGAAGTTCTGCATCTTGCTCTTCTGGTGCATCCAATGAAAAGCTGAAGCAATTCCATTTAACAAAAGAATAGAAAGAATGTATCAGAAACAGCAGTTGTTCTCTTAAAACCAAGTGCTATCTCATGCCTTGCCCTGTAGCTTTCATAAAAGTATCTTCAAATCTGCAAAAATGGGTAGGAAAAAGTGTATGAAGTGTGTAGGAATATTGGCCTGTTGGGTCTGGGTATAGAGCTAACACTGTATAGAGTGGAATTTTCTAAGCTCTAAAGTTTTCCCAATTGCCAGAGCTTCAGTATGTGTTGTAGACTGTGTTTCTCTAGATTACAAAGCTATTCCCTCCCTTAACATTCCCGCTGTCTTCTTTTCTCCCAGTATGTGTATTAATGACCCAAACAAGAAAGACTTCATGATGTATGGTGCTCATTTAATTGGCTGAAATGGAATGATATGCACTTTCTGAATCCCTTTAATTCTTGGGACTAATCTACATATTGGCAACTTGTCATAAGAAATGGGTAGCAAACGCTGAATCAAAAGTTTTTAGGCTTGGCAGCAGTAAAATGGCAATGTGTTCAATGTTCTCTTAGGAGACTGGAGAGTAACCATTGTATAAATGTAATGCAGTCATGGCAAGATAATAGATTAAATGGCCTCCTTTAGAGGATATTGGCTTTGTATATCTCATATATTAAAAAATACTCTTTCTGATTTTAATGTGACTCTTTAAGCACACACAAGATGGACAATGGTCAGTGATGAGTTACTTCATTCAGGATTAGGGGATGTTTGCAACCTGTTCTGTGCATTCAAATTCCAGCCTGCCAGTAGGTTACTGCTAGAGTTCACAAGGCTTCATGGCTAAACTTCCCAGTGGGGCTAAGACTGAATTTTCCTAGGAGACCACATGGTGATTTGGAACTAGAAGAGCTTGTTTACATATGATGTTTTTCATTTGCCAGTTGAGAAAGATTGGGAAGGCCACTGAAATTTGTCTCTAAAAAATGTGAATGATAATACTCAGTGTTTTCCTTTCAAAGAGATTGTGAGGACTAGACAAAGTGGTGGTTTGAAAATATTTCATATACTGCAAAGCCTTGAACAAATATTGTTATTATGACTATAAAGGCTCTTCCTGCTCTGTTTAAAAAAAATTTTTTTTCCCAAGTCCTCCCCTGCCTTCTTTCAGCCATAGTGAATCCCTATCTATTCTTAGCATGTTTATACGAGGGATATATTAATGCCTCAGTGGCCTCTTGTCCCTCTGTTAAGGACCCAGACAGGATGCTGGGCACATTTGTATCCAGACATCATTCAGATGTTTTGAGATGGGTCTGGTAAGAACCAAAGCTATGTTTCCAATTAATTTTCTAAGTACACAATATGCTCAAAGTACATTTTTTTTAAAAAAAAGAAGTCAACAATAAAGTATGGTTTGTTGCTATTTAACTGTCAGAAATTCAGGATCTCTGAGTTTCACTGATATCAAAGGCTTCTGTTTAATATAACTTTGTATTAAAGTGGGCCTTACTGTCAACCTAGCAAAACCTCTTGTTTAATCTCAAGTTTAGTGTAGTTTTTTTTATTAATCCAATGTGCATCTTTTAAAAATAACTCCAGATAATGCAACATTTGATTAAATGGAACTTAATACAGCCATTAGCTGGTGGGATTTTTTTTTTTTTTTTCCATTTACGCATTCCAAGCTGAGCCTGATAAGATGGCACGAACATTTAGCCTGAGGTGTGGAATGTTAATAGTGGGATCTTGGACAGTTTGTTTATTTTTTATTTATTTCCTGAATGTGCCACTCACAGCAATGTGCCAGATGGACGTCCTGGAAGGCAGAAACTCTCTGTTTAGCCTCGGAGCCCCAAGAAGCTGGCAGATTAGTCCCCACCCCCAGGGCAGCCCCTGCTTGCTAGAAAAAGGCAGAAGGGTAGCATTAAGTCAGAGCTGCAGTGTGTTTTTGTTCTTTTGTCAAAAGACTGTGTAAGTAACATGCTTTTCAGGACTGGCCGTGCAAATAACACATCAAGTGAAACTTCATCTGCCACCTTTTTACCTGGGGTATAGGGAAGGAAGGCCTAAAAAATGCCTTGGTCCTCCTGAGCATTTTGAGCCCAGCCTGTCCTGGTGACAATGGGTTTCCTCTACTGAGAAGTCCTGCTACTCTGGTGGGTTAGGACCACCCTCTACTTGGCACTGAGTGGGTACTCCATCACTTCTTGGAGACGTTAGGCTTAAAAGCCAGAGAATACAGAAGCCCCATTCATTTTGTTGGTGCAATTTGTTGGGCAGCTACTGTGTGCTCGGTAGGATACTAAGCCCTGAAGATAGAGCAGTGAAAAAGATATACTCAGTCCCTGCCCTCACGGACCTGACATTCTAGCTAATATCTAGCTGCTATCTGAGGATACGGCCCATCTCTGTTGGTTCATAAAATTTGTTTGCTACTCTATGAATTGAATTTCATCTTACTGCATTTGACTTACGTCTCATGGACTATACCATTGGTCCTTTGCAGTCATTCTTATACTATATTTGTGGTGATTTTTATATTCGTTTTAATTTCTTCAAGATAGGAATTTTGGTTTGATTTGATTCAGCACGTATTTATAAATTGCCTATCATGTGTAAGACTTGGCATTCTTCACTACTCTCATAGCCTCTCCCAGGGTGAGTAGGCAAAATGTACCCCCTTCCCACTTACCTAGCCCATCCAGGAAGGCCTTCAAGAAAGTTAGGGCAAGTTATATACTGCACGATGGTGTCACAGCTAGAAGGACACTATCCACATCATAGAGACTGTAGATTCGTGTTTTTGTAGTGGTTTCCTGATAGGTGATGTGTCTTGTTCTAAGAAAATCATTATATATTAAGGATATTAAGAAAATATTCCCACATAGCAAATGAATCTTGAATCAGAGACATTCTTTTTAAAATTAATATAAAGAACCTCTAAGCCAGTTGGCCCCTTGCTCCTTTCCCTTGTGTCAGGGACCAGGACCATTCCTGTAGTTCATTACTGCAACAGAGGGGAAAAATAGTGGAGTCAGAGTGGATTCCAGTTCTAACCAGGCAGATCAACCAGCTGTGTAGCTCCAAGCACAACCTATAATCATTTTGAGCTTCAATTTCCTCATCAGTAAAATGGGGATTATCCCCATACCTCATGGAGTTGTTAAGAAGATCAAATAAAGTAATTCTGGAAATATGCTCTGCTCCATGTGCTTGAACTCAGTGGATGTTATTTCAGTCTGGTTGCTGGTATGGGGACAGAGGTAAGCAAGGGAAGTGGGGCATGAACCTGCCAAGAGACTTGATGGGAGACAGATCTTTCTTCTGTGTCCTCTGAGTGACTGGGTGAAGTCAGGGGACCATTTTGTCCTGGGAAGGCTCATCACTGAAAACTTGAAAACCGCTTTCATTTTTAGCGACTAGGAGAAAGGCATTCAATTTTTTTTTCACTTTCATCCTGGGGATTGCAATTTACATTTGCAAGAAAATGAGGGTGTCGTTTTCCTAGTTCCCAGGCACCTAGGCTGATTCATTGCAGCATTAGGAGTGGTTAATGGCAATTGAAGTAGCAGCAGTTTTTGGCAGCAAGTGGGACCCCACCAGGGACTCTGGGTAACTCCCAGGCATTATTGCAACCTGTCTGGCTTTCGATGGAGCTCAGGTTTTTCCATCAAGCTATCTGCCAGTCTCCTGCTTTCATTTCCCGGGCAGAGATTCAGAGGTCAGCCGGAAACCCCTTCGCGTTGCTGCAGAGGGCCTGATGCATCCATTGATTCTCTTATTTGGTTTTGATCACAAATTGAAATTAGATTGCTTCCTCCCCTGGCTGGGGTTATGACAGCACTCTGTAGTTTAAGAAAATTTATTCACTGTGTGTTTTGTTTCTTGAAAAGCCAGATAATTTGTTTCCTCTACTCAAAGAAACTCGGTGAGGACTGGCCAGACTCCAGGAGTAATGAGGTGATGGTGAGAAAAACACCACCCAACGAAATGAATCTTTATTAGACCCTTCCTGTGATGTTGGTGGCAATATTGCAGTGCACAAGGTGATGGGGCTTGATTTCCTCTGGCTTGGCTGGGGTTGGCTAGTTCCCTCTTGTGGGGCCTCTATATCCCAGATGGTGGAATGTGTCTAAGTTTGGCAACCCATATTCACCTGATGGAATAACACTTTCAAAGTGTACATACAGCTGAGAAGATGGGGGGAGGTGTTTAGCAGTCAGTTCTGAGCCATGTGTAGATTTGCGTTTTCATTTTCAAGTTGTCTTTAAGCTCCTCCAGGGAGGATGGGTGGATGGAAGGAAATGTTTTATCTGTATTTGTAGGGAGCTTCCTGAGACTCCAAAGGCCAAAATCCTGTGACTGAAGCTTGTTATAAAGAATAAAGAAACAGAGAGGTGTTCAAACCCAAGAGGAGGAGGATGGTTTCCAAACTTTCTCAGTTCCTCTTACCCTTTGTGTCTTAGTCATTTTTTTCCACAATGCCTTTAGGTGAATGATTGCATGTACACACACACACACACACACACACACACACACACACACACACACAGAGTTCTGTTTATTAAGTAGATCCCAGTAAGTTAATTTATGTCTTGACAACTTAGCAGCCATTTGAAAAAATATACATACATTGAAAGAAAATGTTTTTATTAGGCCGGGCATGGTGGCTCATGCCTGTAATCCCAGCACTTTGAGAGGCTGAGGCAGGTGGATCGCTCGAGGTTAGGAGTTCGAAACCAGCCTGGCCAACATGGTGAAACCCCATCTCTACTAAAAATACAAAATTAGCCAGGCATGGTGGTGTGTGCCTATAATCCCAGCTACTCAGGAGGCTGAGGCAGGAGACTCACTTGGACTCTGGAGGCAGAGGTTTCAATGAGCTAAGATTGCACTACTTCCCTCCAGCCTGGGTGACAGAGTAAGATTCCGTCTCAAAAAAAGTGTTTATTCTTAAATAACCAAATTACTTACCAGTGAGATGTGTGCACCTGTTGGGTACTGCACAGCATCACAAACCTTGGATCGGGTTGGACAGTGCCACCCTGTTTTTGTGTTCCCCGTGGATTGTTATGGAGTGTGTGCTTTTTATCACAGTAACCACTGAAAACTCACTTTTGAAAAAATATGGCATAATCCAAAGGAATGTAGCATGATCTAACATTGACACTGAGAACTACATTGACTTACTGATTGCAGAGTGTCTGACAGATGTTAAGTATTGCTGTTTCCCTTAAAATTTAAAATATTTCAAAATTAAGTTCAAATTAGTTTAAATGTCCCCCAGTGTCTCTATGAGTTTGTCGTGGGTGACCCAGGGCCCTTAGCACACAGTGGGAGCTTAGGTCCTGAGCACAAGATGCCATCAGATAATTCAAAACCAGGAGAAACAGAGTGCTTGTCTAGTCTCCTGTCCTTGTAAGTGGCTTTCAGCCTTACTCTGACCGACCAGTAAAGGAAGGGGCAGGAATTCTTCCCTGCACACAGTGCATCGAATTTTAGGATTCTAGAGGGTGAAGTGAAATCTGGCTCTCCCCACGGCTAGTAGCCCTGCATTGGGTTCCTCATGGTGGCCAGCTCCAACAGGTCCCATGGGATTTGCTGCTTTTGTTAGCATAGCTTCACCCTCAAGGAAGAAACAATCTTGAGACTCTCAGAAGTTCAGGGTGGACATAGATGCTAAGTCTGAATGCTCACAATTCAAACCAGACATTTTTGCGGGAGAATCCTTCCCTTTCCTTGGCACAAATTAGAGAAGTTGAACTGAATTAAGTAATTAAATTACATTTAATTAAGTAATTAGGATTTTAAAAAAATTTTCCACTCGGATTTTTCTAAAGTGGCATCATTTTCAAGCAGAACAAGAATACACGCTGGAAGTACAGAAGAGGACTTCTGTGTAAAATTGGCAACAGAATCCCTAAATGCTAGTTCTAGGGGTCTAAGGATTAAATGAGAATAATTTAAATGGGAAAAGGCCACTTTGCCTCCAGTGAAACGAAATCCTCTTTCGAGATTTACATTTCCGACAATTTTGGTAAATCTTCACATTTCCATTTGGCTGCCAGTGACTGGACATTTTCCTTTGGAGGCCTAGGGCCTGAACACATTCTGTCAAGTTTGTTATCCAAGGAAGGGACTCCTTTCAGCCCAGATGGGTGTGTGGTAGCAGGTGGGAATTGCCATTGAAGAGTTGGGAGACCCTAAATCTCTTTTCATCAGATCTGAATGTTGGTGGCAATATAGAAATGCATTGAAGTGTTTCTAACAAAGCTGCCCTCCCTGCCTGGCATTCAAAGGGGGAAAGAGGGTATTTTGCACCATGACAACAGGTGACCTCTATTTGGAATTGTCAACAAACATTAATAGGCCTTCCAAAACACATACGCTGTAATATAAGGGATTGGTTGCCTGAAGGGAGGACCGGGTATTCAGCAGCACTGGGGCAGCTCTTACAGGATGTCAGCAGACATGGTTAATTGGTAATGATTAGGGCTGTCTGCAAGCTGATTCCCTAAGTTTGGTGAACACATAATTGTTGTATGTAACCCCAGCGGCTTTGCTCTTTCATCTATATGAAGAGATCAGAAAAGAGAGATTTACGGCTTAGGTTGCCCCAAGCCACACATAGCAGGCTTAATTTTCCTTTCCAAGGGAATTTGAAGACTGCTGTTGTGACTAGTTCTCTGTGGCTTATATGGTATGTTGAGGTCACCTGCGAGTTTTTGTTAAATGATTGATTGACTGAAATTAATTATTCTGTCAGAGCTGTAATGGAGGTAAGATGGGGTGCACTGATAAATACAAAAGCTAAAGTGATTCTTATAAATGCACTATGTCTCTTTCTATTTAAATAAATCAGACAGAATGCATAGATCCTGGATAGTGTTGAGTGTCCCCTCCCCATTTTCCTCTATAGCCCTGAGCTGTTTTCTTTCCAAATCTGAAGCTTTGAAATGAGCGGTTCTTTACTCAATTCAACTGCAGGATATTTGAATCCTTTGTCACTTCATTCCTTCTAACCTTTCCCCAAACACCTCAGCCCCTGATAAGAGGCTGATGCCAGTGACTGGCTTAGATTAAACCAACTGAATTGAGAGTCTGTGTTTGAGCTAATGGCTAGGCAACTTGGGGAATGTGGCTGGTGAGTTGGAGAGTGGAGAGAAGGCAGGTGTTTGCTTCTAAATGTCAGATTTCTGAGGCGTGGAAACCACCCTGTAAGTCCCTTTTAGGAAGCCAGTGAAAGCAGCTGTTTAGTGACAGACTGTCTACAGTTTGGGTTCTTAAATCCCATGAAGGGAATTCAGTGGCTGGTTAAGGAAATGCCAAAATGACTCTGTTGATTACCTTGCAAAGGGCATAAGATTGTTTATAAGTGATTTACCCAATTTACTTCCAAGTCACTGGAAACGGTGGTTAGAAAAAGCCATTTCCCACACAGCCTCTAATCATGACACAGGTGCAGGACATCTTCTGGGAGTGGCACCGGGTTCAAAATGAGCAAGGACACATGGGAAGTACAGAATAAGACTTGCGGGGAAATTGGCCAGGACAGCAGAGTAACAAACCCAGGTATGACACATGGTATACCTTTAGGGAAAACATCTATGGAGTAGGATCCTCTAATCCTTTGCATAAGTAAGAAAAACTCTTTGGCATTAGATACGGTGATATGCTTCCCAAGTTTATTACCCATACTCTTAAGTTAAAAGTAACCAGCAGTCACTTGGTTCCTTGGTTCTTGGATTCTAGTGTGCTCTTTTAGAATATTCTAGAGTTCTTGTTAAATATGCAGATTCCTGGAACCACCTCCAGAGAGTCTAATTCTTTAGATATGACCCAGAGCCTGGGAATCGTCATTTTCTTCAATAAGTTCCATGGTGGGTCTGGTGCAGATTGCCCCAACTGTCCAGTTCTTTATTTAACAATTGATCAGACCAGGGGCTAAGAGAAGAAACTACAGCTGTTCCATTGGACAGAAATAGCCCTCCAAAAGGCCTGTGACTAGTCAACAGGCAGAGACTGCAGATGCAACTTCTTGGGTCTGAGTAATTTTACTCATCTTAAGATCAGCCCTGGCTACTTCAATGCCAATCATCTTGAGGTATGCCAGCTATTGAATGAAATGGCCCCCTGAAAATCTCAGCAAATGAAGTCCTTAAAATAGGAGGGGGTCTTGAAAATTGCTGTTTCTTGATGATAGGTAAAATGTCATTGGCTGGATGTAATTTAAACAGCAACATAAGATTCATTTAAACTGTCATAAATTAAGACATCCTATTCTAGAGGAAAATATTTAGAAATTCTTTCCCAGCAATTTATAAAAAGAGTAGGACTAACTGGGAACTCTGTAGTCATGCCTTCTAAAGGTGAGAACAGGCGTGCTCTCTCTAGTCTATTAACCTGTGATTTAGTTAAGTAGAGCTGAGGCTTGCCCTGCTCCAAACAATGTTTTGTATATTTAAATTGAAGGCCTGAAAATGTATGCATATATCCCCAACTTTATGTCCTCTAACTCTTAATGCCTTACAATATATTTGGAAGCAAATTAAAGACTTCATAAAATATTTTTTAAAGTACCCCCCTCCTCTTTTAAAACATTTATGTCTTCTACACATGCCCTATAAAATGTTTTGGAGAGTGGTCATCGCTGGACTAAGGCTAGGTTGCATAAATATTTAGTTAGAGATATGAGCGTGTTTCTTGAAGCTGTACATGTGTCAGAGTTTCCTTAGCTGTTCCTACGAAGGTCAGGCCTGTTAGCAATGTGGTGGAAGATAAAGGAAGCGGGGAGCCACGATGGAAATGCATACTTGCCATTGTAGAGGATAGTGCTGTTTTACATTATCAGTGTTTTTGTTTCTGTTCTTAAAAAAATTTAAACACATCTTTGATTGTGAACCGTTTTCATTGTCATTTTAAATAATAATTAGGCTCCCTGCCTCAATCATGCTCTTCTAGAGTGATTCTGGAAGTCCATGACCAGAAAGATGTGGTAAAGTACAGGCGCCTCTGAGGCTGACAACTGGTGGTGTCGTGTGACCAAGAATTTTCCCAGAAATTCAACTAAGGATCCTTAGGCTCTTTCAGAATATTGAATTTTGTTTTATTGTTATTTTTAATCCCAAATGCACCAAATGTTACTATTATTGCATATTTCTGGGAAGAGAAGACACTAAGATGAATGTCCTTTTTTTAATGTAATTCTAATAGCTGTGCAATCTTTAGTGACAGTGAACAGAATGTATAACCATGAAACTGACCAGGAAACAAAAATGTGATCTGTAATGTGCCAGTCACTGTAATAGGCAGTGAGCTTCAAAAATGGGCAAAGTATGGCCCTAGGGAGTCAGAGATTCAAGCATACAGTTACAGTAAAATATGATAAAATGCATATAAGGAGAGGCCTGCAGCAGGAGAAGCTTATTCTAACTGGAGCTTTCAGGAGGAATGATGACCATAAAGTGAGGAGGTAGAATCTATGTATCCATTATGCAGCTTGAGAGCACTGACTTACCTCAACTCGTACTTGATGCTTTGATGGTGGACAAATAAGGGCGCTCATTCAGGCAGTGAGCAGAGCCAGTGCAAAGGTACAGAGACTTGAAGGGACATGACATAGCAGAAAATTAGCAATGTGCAGTATTGCTTGAGCAACATTTGCTAGGAGGTTGGGGTTACCACTGGGCTAAAAGGTATGCAGGGACTAGAGCATGAAGAATTTTGGGTCTCTTGCAGAAGTGCTTAGATTTGGCCTGTTTGCAGTGGGGGAACCACTGAGTAATTTTGGATAGGACAAGAACAGGATAAGATTTGTGTTTTGAGAAAAAGTTTTTGGAATCAGGAGTGTCTTAATTTCATCCTATTCCTTTGGAAAACAGAAGGGGAAATCTGCAGCTCCATAACATTTCTTTCTTGCCATCTGGTTCCATTTTTCCTTTTTTTTTCTTATCATGGGGCAGTCAGAGATGCCCGGGCTGTAACACTGTTTGGGTATCCACAAGGTAGGATGAAGAGAGGAATGAAGAATAGAAAAACTAACACAGGATTATGAGCTTGGATCTCACATAGGCGCGTATGTCCAGGCATTATTTTGCTTCTTTAAGAGTTTGATAATACTTGTGGTACACATGGAAATCCTGAAAGGTGCAAAGTCTCACGTTGGGTCTGTAAGACATAGCTTCTTAGCTTATGAGGCAGTTGGAAAACGTTAGACTTTGTTCTCTCCAAGGCTTAAATTATTCCCTGGAAGTGCTCTAGCTACCATATCAACCTGTCTCTGCAGACAGACAATGGGTCAGACACTTGGATGGAAAGTCCAATACGTGCTCTATGATCCAGAAAGTTTGACTGTAGGTCCCTAACAACAGTTACATGAGAAACGAGTTTTTTATCAAAAGACCACAAAATAGTCTAACAAAGTCAAGCAAGCTTCCTTTCTTTGCAGCTTCTCTAGACTTTAATGTTCCGCAGTACAATCTGAATCTTCAAGACTGATGGAATGTGTCCTAATTTTATCTAATTTCCTAAAATTATTTGTGGAAACTTATTTTTTCTGTGAAGCACCTCGTGAAACTTGTGTTTCCTGGGATGTTCTTTGGGCAAAGCCACTCTTGAGATATATTTTTACCGCCCTCACAATTGTACATTGAATGGAATTCCCTTCATCGAAATTGTGCCTACTCAGTTCCTAAAATGCCAGAGGGAGTGAAAACCAGACCACTGAGCAAAAACAAAAGGTGCTCCCTACTAATAACTTGACATCATGTTGGTGAAGCAAAGGCTTGCATTCCTCCCATTCTAACTGG
Organism: Callithrix jacchus; assembly: GCF_049354715.1. NCBI lineage: Eukaryota > Metazoa > Chordata > Mammalia > Primates > Cebidae > Callithrix > Callithrix jacchus. The sequence continues at coordinate 53,978,002 of NC_133513.1, read as the reverse complement.
TTACTTTTGCGAAAACACAGCTTCAGGTTCTGGTGGGTAGAATAGGGTCTGCTGGGAAGGTTCCAGCGAAAGGCAACTCTTCTTGACCTTGTACCGCTGAAAGTCACAGAGCTATTAAAGCAGCGACCAGGGCATTCAGAAGAGCTGTGACTAGGCATAATGCGCCTTTTGAGGGTGACCATTCATTTGCCCATCTAATTAGCACTCAGAACCTTTGATTGCCCCATACATCTTTAAAAAATTCAAACAGGTAGGGTTTCACTGCTTGGATTGCAGGGCTCAGATGAAAATCGAGGGCTGGCCTTGTATTTATGGAGGTTTCTTCTTTCCAGTACATCTTACCTATTTCCTTAGCCCTGTTCTCAGTAATGCCTGCCACAAACAACCCCATAAATTTAGCATTTGCAGCTATAAGTTTGTCATTCTTTTCTTGAGATAAGATAAGGGTACTATTATAAAACAGCAGAAGGCTGAATGTGAGGGCAGCCAACATATTGTTGACTGATTCATCTGGGGCATCTAGTTCTTCAAAATGGAAAAACAAAATTGAGTCTAAAAAGCAAACACAGTAAATTAAAGGAATGTTATTCTATGCATAGAACAGCTGTTTTAATACTTGCTTGGTAGGGTCATATGACTGACCCCCTTCTTCTAGGATAAAATATGTCTTCCTCTAAGGTTATTATTAAAGACACATGGAGACCTTTACTTTGGTCTCTTTGTCAGCATTGTGCCACATTAAAAGAAAAAGAAAAACACCATTTAAATTGGGTTTAGATCCTTCATTTGCATGAAAACAATAGTTAATTGTGTCCATGTGATGATAATTAGTGTTCAGCTAAGAGGACCTTGTCATTGTTGGCCCAAGGTGAGGCCTGAGTTACCGAGAATTGTACTGGTGGTAGCTATTTTCTTTTAAGTAACTGCGCTGCTCTGTTTTGCCAGCTAGCAAAATGAATTAAAAGGAAGTGAAAGATTTAGTGTTTACATAAGCTAGGACATTGTTACCCACCACAAGGAGAAAGTTCACATTGGACCCTCTTTGCTTATTAGATGCTCATTGTCTAATTTTTTCAGCAAACATGGAGTTGCCTACTCAATATTAGGACCTGGGCTGTGCCCTACACAATTAGAAACTCTGAGAGCAGGGACGCTACAGTAGCATAACTGAAATCTGCTTACTTTAAATACTGAACTGGAAGTGTTCTCACCCACCTGAGGCTTGTTCATGATTTCAGAGCTGCCACATGGCAGGAAAAGAATCCAAATCTGCTCCTTCTCCAGTGCGCTCTCCCTGTACTGCTTCCTTACATTGCTTTGCCCTGTACCAATCATTCAGGAAGATTTATCAAGCGGCTAGTTATTACAGAACAGGACAGAATCCTGGGCCAGAGTCCCCACTTCATCCCACTTAACTATGACTTAATCATTGAAGATTCTCCAATTGACCTCTCTGTGAACTCCTAAAAGGTCAAGACCAATTCTCTTTCACCTTAGAATGTGCAATTCTGTAGTGCGTTACATGCATGTAATTGCATTGTAGCCAACATGTAATAAATATGTGCTGAATGCATGAATGATTGAATGAATGATCTTGCCTATTTCAACTTAGCACAGGGTTCTGTACCTTTGTGATATCTAGTTACATCTTGCATTGTCTTCTGGTGGTAGGGTTTTGGCTACCTTATAGTGCAACCATTTTCTCTATGGGCAACTTTGACTGTAAAATAGTACTTTCCCTTTTTAATTTCCAGTAAGCTGTAACATCTCTGGGTCTACCTCCTGGAGACATGGAGTTTGGTCCGATTCCCCTTTCGCATGGGTCTTTCACTATTGGAAGACACCTGGCATATGTTTTTCATCTGCATATTTAACATAACCATTTCCTCAGTCCTCATGGTTCCCCAGTACATCTCTATCTTTAATGCTTTTATATCAGCATAGTTAATTTAACCAGTGGTTTTAAAGTTATTTATTTTGTTTTAATGAGCATGGGGCCAGAATTGAGCATAGTATTACATGAAGGAAAGACTAGGGCAGAATAGAGACAGATCATTGCCTTCTTCCATCTGACCTTCTGCTTATACTATTTTTATAATTGACTGTACTATTCATTATTTTTTAGCAGTCATGCCATTGAATTGATTCATATGAACTACTGGTTAAACCAGTGCTTCTCAAGTGGGGGGTGATTTTATCTCCCTGGAGACAGTTGGCAATGTTTGGAGACCTTATTGGTTTTCACTACTGGTGGTGGGTGGTGACATTAATATTTAGTGGCTAGAAGCCACAGATGCTGCTAAACATCCTAGAGTACATAGGGCAGCCCTCCTACAATAAAGAATTAGTTGGTTTAAAATGTGAGTAGAGACCAGGTGCGGTGGCTCACGCCTGTAATCTTGGCTCTTTGGGAGGCCAAGGCAGGCAGATCACTTGAGGTTGGGAGTTCGAGACCAGCCTGGCCAATATAGTGAAACCCCATCTCTACTAAAAAAATAGGAAAATTACAAAAAATAGCTGGGCATGATGGTGTGTTCCTGTAATCCCAGCTACTCAGGAGACTGAGGCAGGAGAATGGCTTGAACCCGATAAACGGAGACTGCAGTGGACTGAGATCATGCCACTGTACTCCAGCCTGGGCATCAGGGAGAAACTCCATTTCAAAAAAAAAAAAAGTCAGTAGTTCCTCTGGTGAGAAACCATGGTCTAAACTACTCGGTCTTTCTCCTTGGTGCCTCCTGAAATTGACCTTGATCCCACGCTACAGGATATCTTGCAAATCTTTAAAAGTGATTCAGTAAGACCATGTCCTCCTAGGTGGAGCTTTTCCAGGCCCTCTGTCAGCCATTTCTTCTAAGACTTCTACTTTCTTAATTTGCTGGTCAGCCACCCTGCAGTTAGAGGAGTGCTCCTGGAATGGAATGCTTTAGTTGTCACCTGAAGCCTAGGACAGTGCTGCTCACACTTCACTGCACATTGAACAAGCCACCAGGAGATCTTGTTAAAGTCACGTTCTGATTCTGTGGGTCTAGGGTGGAGGCAGGACTGCATTTCTAACAAGCTCACAGGTGGTGCTGGGGTGGAAGTCCAGTGGACTGCCCTTTGAGAAGCAAGAGTCTTAGGATGTTTTTTCTTGGCATTCTTTGGACAAAGGCTTTTTCCATTCCCTTGGAGCAGAGTACAAGCATCTGAAGCTGGGAACCCTTGGCTGTCACACTCAGCCCTGGCCATGTGGCAGGACAGAGCAGTTGAGCACTGTGATGTTATAATACAGAAGAAGACTGTTGTTGGTCTGCTTAATTGCTGAACCATGTTTATAACTTACAGGTCTTTGAATCACCCTATTCTAGGTTGAGGAGAAACAATAACAAAGCAACATTACTCTCCTAATTGAAAGCTGGAGGGTGGAATGCAGGAGGAGCTGCCCTTAGTCACAGACTTGGAGGAATGAACTATCCAGTGGTGAGCTGGTTTCTCCAGGTTATGCATATGTTTATAAATTATCCTAGGTGTTCCTTTTTCTCATTCCTTTTATTGTAGAGTGTATTTCTTTAAAGTGACAGGTTTAATTTTTTTCCTCACTCTGTGCAGATTTCGTGGATGATGTAGCTTAATAAATCAAACCGATTTCTACCATTGTATCAAGACTCTTTAATCAGTTCTTTGAATTAATGCAATCAAACGGTTGAATTCTTACATTCATCTCTGTATTTATGGCTCTGTTGTGCTTTTTTTTTATTGAATTGGAAGAGGAATATCTTCATAACCAAAATAAAATAAATCTAGGCAGGTTATCTAGTAAAGTGACTGAGGTATAGGGTATGGGATGTGTGCGCATGTGTGCATTTGTGTGTGAATGTGTGCCTAAACATACAGACATCATCAGGGTCATTCTAACATTAAATTTCATTTTGGAACTTCATATTCATGAAGCCAGCATTATGTCAAGTTCTATGAGAATGGTCCTGTTTTTACTAGGTCATTAATCCAGGGGTTCTCAAACATGTTCAAGGAGCAGGGCATTTGAAAATGATGGTGTTTCTTGAGTGATAGCATGGATTTCATATGTGCTCTGGTTTAAAGGCACAGGCCCTAGAGTTAGGCTACCCAGAGGAATTCCCATTTCTTCCATGGACTGGCTGTGTGACCTTGTACATGTTACTTAACTTCTCTATTCCTCCTCTACCTTATCTTTAAAGTAGGGCTAATATTGAAGTGTCTCTTGCAGAACCATTGTGAGGCTTACAACCACAAGTGTTTGTACCCTTGACAGCCATATGGCAAATATGTGCTCTGGTATGGAGACCATTCTTAATATTAACTCAAAACAGCTAACTATGGCATTTCCTGCCAAATCAGAAATGCTATCTTATGGCACATCCTCTCAGAGAAAATGGTCACGGGCACTGAGGATGAAAGAAAAATGATTAGAGGACAATCATAAAATTGAAATAGTGCTATCCTTTAACGAAGTGGGAACTATCTCCATTATTTAGTTTCAGTCCAGGGTCTTGGCAGACACAGGAGTTTGGCTGAGACAGAGTTTGTACATTAGCCCCACCCTGCTGATTTTTTCACATGCTCTGAAATATCCTGAATTCACAACATAATGATTCTCATTGAAACCTCTTTCTTTCTGATTTCACAGTATCACTATAGTACACGGATCAATTAAAATACTTTGTAAACATATATGCAGTAAGACTCCACTTTACAAAAGAAATTTTTTTTGAGACATAGTGTCACTCTGTCACCCAGGCTAGAGTGCAGTGGCACAATCTTACTTCACTGCAGCCTTAACCTCCCAGCCTCAAGTGGTCCTCCTGCCTCAGCCTCCCAAGTAGCTGGGACTATAGGTATGTGCCGCCAAGCCTGGCTATATATATATTTTTATTTTAGTAGAGATGATGTTTCATGGTGCTTCCCAGGCTGGTCTTGAAATCCTGAACTGAAGCAATCCTCCTGCCTCTGCCTACCCAAGCGCTGGGATTACAAACATGAGCCATTGCAGCAGGCTTAGACCTCATTCTTAAAATATGGCATGGATACATCTGAATGTATGCATGTTTAATTGAAGTAATGATAGAAACATTAGAGAGTGATTATTCTAATTACCAAATGATTCACAGTAGGATTTCTTACCATAGCAAATGCCTTTCATGTCCACTTTTTTCCAGTTTATAATGTGATTCACAAACATAAAAGTTCTCTGTCTTAAAATTCTGATGCCATTCATTGATCTAGTTGGATGAGTTTTTATTACTTGCTCAAGTGTGGACTGGGGTGGGATGGTCATATTGGGTGTGTAGGCATCTACAAGCAGCATGCTGTGAATTCTTATTTCCTGAGTGTTCACCAGTAGCAATAGCCTTATTACTAATGAACTTCATCATAAAACTTACACTCAATATTGGATAGCATGCTACATATTACCAACCACTTTCACATATATATTTTTTATTTTCTTTTTTTTTTTTCCTGAGATGGGTGAAGTTTTGCTCTTTTTGCCCAGGCTGGAGTGCAGTGGCACAATCTTGGCTCACTGCAACATCTGCCTCCTGGGTTCAAGCAATTCTCCAGCCTCAGCCTCCTGAGTAACTGGGATTACAGGCATGTGCCACAATGGCTGGCTTATTTTTGTATTTTTAGTAGAGACGGGGTTTCAACACGTTCCCCAGGCTGGTCCTGAACTCCGGACCTCAGGTGATCTGCCTGCCTCGGCCTCCCAAAAGTTCTGGGATTACAGGCATGAGCCACTGTGCCCAGCCTCTTCTTTTTTTTTCCTCATAATGCTTAGTGGCCCCATATTATTGAAGAAAGATACAGAGAGCTGAAATGATTTGTCAAATGTCATGTGACTTGTAAGCACCAGAGCTAGGCCTCATACCAAGTTCTGCTTCTTCCAAATCCATTGGCCAGCTTGTTGGGTATGTGTGAGTCCACGGTGGCCACAATGCCATAATTGTCATAGTGTTCTTAGAGTGGAGCTAAGAGCCTATTGTGTTGCATCCATATCTCATCCTCACCTCTTATTTTGTTGGATCCATTTTTCATGATTTGCTGAGGATATTGTGTACTTAGTGTCAAATATTTTTCAGCTCAGAAGTTTCATAGCCCTTGGCAGTCAGCTAATAATCTATGTAAAATTGGTGCAAATATTTTTGCCAAGAGCTTCAGGACTGCTATATCAATTAGCTTTGGCTGGGTGAAAAAACTACTCCCCCAAATTAGTGACTTAAAACAGCAGATATTTCTTTAGTTCCCTCCCAGTTTTGCAGATTGGCAATTTGGACTCAGTTGGATGCTTCTGCAGACTCAGAGCGATCCCGGCTCTTCTCGGCGGTCTCTCTGACAGGCCTTTGGTCTCAGATGGGGACCCTAGGACGGCTTGTATGGCTGGGGCCTCTCTTCATGTGATCTTCCCGCTTTCAGCAGGTTAGTTTGTCTTGTTCACATGGTGGCTTCAGAGTTCCATGAGCAGCGAAGAACAAGCCCCGGACCACACAAGTTGGCCTCTGTCACTTTGGCTACTGTATTATTGGTCAAAGCGAGTTATGTGACCAAGCCCCAAGTCAACATGAGAAGGGACTGTTTGTGGAAGAAATCACCAGGGACACAGATACAGGGAGATTTGAACAGACTGGGGCCATTATTGCAACAGTGTCTACACTGCCACATCAAGTTTTCCTTTTCTTCCAAACTTTTTGAGTGAAGTTCGAATGCCCTGAAAACTCAGGAGATACTTTCTCTTCACTGAGGCATTTCTTCATTGTTACTTCCTCAAATCTGTCAACTCAATCAACTTGGCCCCCTGACAAAGCCCTGGCTTCTTTCACTGGTGCTTCCCTGACTCCCCCATGGGACAGCTTGGCATTAATAAATTGCAACATTGTCCTTAGTCAGGGCTTTTCTGACTTGTTAATGGTGTGCATGTAACTTCTCCTTGTCAGGTTTCCTTTTAGAAATGCATGTATTTATTTGGAAGCTGGCTGCTGGAGTTTTCTGTTTGGGAAAGAATTTTAATGAAGCTTTATCAGGTGTTTGTTCACCAAAATGAAGAGGGCTCTTTTGTGCCCAGAGAAAGCTATCTGGCAGTCAGGAACCCTTTAGAAAAGGGACTGCAGAATGAAGGAAAGCTAAACCCCTCTTTAATGATTTTCTCTTTTTAAAGCATATTACTTTGCATGAAAGTTTGTGTCAAGGAGTTTAGCTCATGGAAGGGGAACTTAATGATGCGCAATCTGGAGGAAGGAGCGGACACTAGATGATAATTCTCAAGCAGATGAAAGAGAATATTTCACATTGCTGAGACACATGTGACTTCTTTGGATGCAAATAACAGAGAGGATGATGACAGTTATCCCCGTTCCCTCCCCGTTTTTTTGGGGAGAAATCACCAGCTTAGCAACACTAAATGGCAAGGCATTTGTGGCTGAGTTCTTTCTCTGACTAATTGGAAACATCTCTCTCTATTTTCCTGCCATTGAGAAAGAACTGCTCTTTGGTAAACGGTATTCAGTGGTTTACTTTTCTAAAAACTCAGCCTTGTGCTGAGCTCTTGGTCAGAAGAATGGAAATGCTTTCTAATGCCCGAGAGCATCAGTACTTTTTGTGGACAGTCGGATCCATCAGAAAGTGACTGGACATTTTGGAGTCCCAACATGGTAAAATCTTACCAGCTCTGCTCCCTGCGAGTTTAACAGCTTGAACAAATCCATTGTCTTGTCTGGCCTCAGCTTCTTCACTTGTAAAATGAGAAGAATGGAGCAAATAATTCCAAAGGGTTAAAAAAATTTTTTCTTTTTGGTAGAGACTAGGTCTCATTCACTGCATTACCCAGGCTGCTGTCAAACTGCTGGACTCAAGCGGTCCTCCCACCTTGGTCTCCTGCAGCGCTGGGATTGCAGGCATAAGCCACTGTCCCTGGCCCCAAGTTTTAATCTCTGTCAGGAAAGACTATAATTGGAAAAATAGATATTTAATTTTTGGTTATAAATTTAAGATTTTGATATTTGGTGGTTCAGAGAAGACACTGTTGAATACTTACTGGGTTTATGGCAGGAAACACTCTGTAAAACAAAACAAAACAAATCTGTTCTTGCCCGGATAGAGATTGTGCCACCCATCTTTGCATGTGCCCGTCTTCCTATCTCTATTCCGTGTGCCCTTTTACCCACCTATCTGCTACCTTCTTATTTTCTTCATGTGTTCCAGACATTAGTGTTAAGGTGCTTGTTTAATTTATCCAGCACTTGCAGGGAAACAATACAGTTTTTAAACAGCAAATGAGGAAAGTGAGGTCGCAAGGTTATATCACATACCCAATGTCCCCAGGTGTATGGGGGTAAATTAGGACTGATCTCCAATTATAGGTCCAGAGCTCTTTCCCTAAGATACACCATATCTTTTGTGCCTCTTCTAAAAGGTCCTTGAAAAGCCAGAACATGGCATCTGTTTCTTAACTTTGGGGTGACCCAAGGTCCCAAGCTAGGGCTCAATTGTTGAATGAGAAAAAAAATAGGGGTATTTCCTTTCCAGAAAAATGTAATTTGAGCTGCTATCTTCCCCTATAAATGAAGATGGTTGGTTTTTCATCATTCTATGGCTAGAAGAATGATGAACAGTATAAGAGATCCAGAAAAATCTGGCTTCTGGAATTTACTGGCAGAGTGTGACATACTCATGGCAGTAACATACTCATGACATCGCCAGTGACTGTGATATATTTGACAAGTGAGGGTCCCACATAATAAGCAGTCATTTTCATAGTACTTCAGAAAAGGGAGAGGCCCATAGCAACCCTGGGAGCCTCTAACTGCCTGAAGTGTTAGAGGATGCCTAGGTCCCAAGAGCAGACCTAAAAAAGAGGAAAAGCCACCTCTTCCTAATTAACTTTCTCTGGAAAGCTGTGAGGTCCCTCCAGAGGGGCTTGGAAGAGAGGTTCTTAGACCTGGAAGAGCATATTTCACCTAAATCTTGGGGTGAAAAGGCAGACCAGAGCGGGTGCCTCTTCTGTGTGTCTCCAGATAAAGAAAAATATATCCTGGGTTTTGAAGTGGGTTCAATTCTTTAAACAGACCTCATCATCCACCCCAGGCAATTGTGTTTGATCCCAAGTTCAGTGATGTGAAGTAAAGTTTCCAGACTTTAGGGCTTAAAATGAAAGAAAATCATGTTTTTCTGTCTGAAACTGGAAATCCAAAGAGTTGCCCGGTAAGAAGGTTCAGACTTCTCCCTTGTGGCTCAGCTACAGGAAATTGGGAAATTTGGGTCAGATGTCTCATTCACATTCCAAATTGATAAAGGGCGGGAACATTTGAGGAACTGTCTGAATCATAATGCTACTGAGAAAGTTAGAAAATATAGGGTTATTTTTCCCTAAATTACTTTTCTTGGTCGGGGGCTGACGGGGGGAGGAGGTTGAGGAGAAATTGTCAGTATGCTCTAGATGGCAGAGAGTGGTGCTTCCTGTAACCATTCCAGTGGGTAGATTGTACCAGTGTAGAGATGCTGGGCCTTCCTGTCCCAAAGTAACTCTTGGGGGAAGTTGATTGGTGGTAGGATATGCTGATCTTTGCTACTCAAAGTGGGGTTCATGGGCCAGCAAGATTGGCATTGCCTGGAAACCTGTCAGAAATGCAGAATCGTCGAGGCCCCCATCCGAGACCTGAATCAACATCTACCTTTTTTTTTTTCCCCCCATAGAAAGTGATTTATTTAGAGAGAGAAACAGGAGAAGGAGAGAGAAATAAACAGCTAACTCAAACTGAGTGAGCGAATCCAGAAAGATGGAATCCAGGAGAGGAAAGCAGCTTCCACACTGTAAGTGGAAAGGAATAGAGAGAGATGCAGATTAGGAAGGGAAGACAGGCTTCCACAAGAGAGTGTGGAAGGGGACTCCAGAGGGAAAATCCAGGACAGAGAAAAACAGCTTCCACGAGCACGAGACTGTTCGTGGAAGGGGATCCAAACATGGAGTCTCAGCATCCACCTTTTGACAAAATTGTCAAGTGATCCATTCACAGATGAAACTCAGGAAGCAATGGCCGAGATGATAATCACTGGGATGGTGAAAAGCACACATCCTCTCCTTCTTCCTGTTGATCAAAAGACACATCTGGATTGGTTTCTGATTTTCATTGATAATGACCTAAGAGAAAAGGATTTTAACCTGTAGGACCTGAACTCAGCAGTGGGACTGTGCTGCCTCATCTCCAGCTACTAACCATTCCTGCCACCCTGACCCTCTCACTGTTCCCAGAACAGGTTGGAACCTCTTATGACCCTGTGCTTGTCCCACTGCCTGGAATGCTTCTTCCCACTTTTCTCACACATCAAACTCCTGTCACCTTTTATAAGCTTGTTCACATGGCATCTTTTCTGGGAAACATTCCTCATTTTCCCTAGGTAGGATTAGGCACTCAACCTTCTGTTTACTTATGCCTCTAGTAAATTATGATGGTACAGAAAAGTATGCATGTCTGTTTCCCCTTCTGGACTGGGAACTCCTTGAGGATCTTGGACGCCTCGTGATCACCTCTGTGTCCTCAGCCCCTGACACAGAGCAGGCACGTAATCCATATCTGTTGCATGACTCTGCATGAAAATACACGTGAGCTGGTTGTGAATGGTCCTTATGGGATTCTGGAAAGTTCTCATTCTTCTAGGCAGCTGCGTGGGCTTTGTTAATCTTAAGTTTCTGGATCCATGAGGCTAAGTTAAAGACTGGGTCAGCACTGAGCAAAATTGTCAAGGGAGCCAGGACTGTCCAGTAACCACTTTTCCTTCTCATGCCTGGCCTGCCCGGGATTGCCTCAGACTCTCATTCAGTCCCTGCACTGAGGTTGGACAACATCCCCTGAGGCTGAATTCCACCCCTCCCAAATCAGAGCCTATTTATCTCCTTAAAGGGTCAGTGTCCATTTCTCCAGGGCGTGCTCTGCACCAAACCCCCTACAGAAACTGCTGTATGCACATCATCACATTCACTGGCCACAACAATTCTGTAAACACAGGCTCCATCATTTCCACTTCATATGGAAGAAAGTGCAGTGCGTGGTGGTTAAGTGATTTGCTCACAGCAAGGTGGTCAGGCAGAGCTGGGATTCAAACTCAAGCCTGTCTGACTTACTAATTGGTTCTTTGAAATGCCGCTCTGTGCCACAACAGGGGTAATGAATCAGCCGGGAAACCCATGAAGGTGCTAACCTACCATTGTACATAATTGATCAAAACACTTGCTCTGAATGGTGAGCTGTTTTAGATACACTTTAGCGGGGGAAGAGAATAATTACAAGTGACCACAGTAGATGCCTCTATCTGGTCGATTTTGACTTTCTCAAGCCCCGACTAGTCTTTAAGGCACTCTGTTTCTGAGATTGAGGACCACTGCCACAAGACTCAGCTGGTACAGGGATCTTACATCTGTGAAGCCCTGGGAAAGGGCTTGGGGGTGGGAGCTGCCATTTTGCTTTTAATTTTGTCCTGTTGAGAAACATGCCATACTATTACTGACTTCTGTGTTTATTTTTGATTGGAGAATGGGATGGTTATTTAAAAACAGTGCCCAGTGTGTGACTTCTGCATGTGGTCATGTGAGTCACTTCCTGTTAAGTGAAAGCCCTCTTAATCCACCCCCGCCTATCCAACTGGATCATCTCGCCTTCTCCAGCTCCTCTGTCCTGTCCATATGCTATGCTGACTGGTGGCCGGGTACGGTGGCTCACACCTGTAATCCCAGCACTTCGGGAGGCTGAGACAGGTGGATCACTTGAGGTCAGGAGTTTGAGACCAGTTTGGCCAACATGGTGAAACCTTGTCTCTACTAAAAATACAAAAGTTAGTTGGGTGTGGTGGGTGGGCACCTGTAATCCCAGCTACTCAGAAGGCTGAGGCAGGAGAATCACTTGAACCCAGGAGGCAGAGGTTGCAATGAGCCAAAATCACACCACTGCACTCCAGCCTGGGTGACAGAGCAAGACCCCGTCTCAGAAAAATATATGCTCGCTGCTGTTCATGCCACCAATGAGGAGGCACCTCCCTCTAGACCTTCCTTACTCATCTGCTCTCACCATGATGCAGTTATGTTTATTCCCAAACTTGTTTATGCCAGTTTTTCTTGTACAGGGTTGGTAAACATAGTTCAATTAAATATTACATAAACTAATGAACTATGGGTACAGGACTAAGGAGTTGTCATCTTTATGATTGCAAAGTTAAATGCTTTGGAAAAATTTTGTAAAGGAATGTTACTTAGTTTGAAAAAAAAAAGGAAGCCAACAAATTATATGAGAGCAGCAAGAGAGCTTAAAACAAGAAAGGAAGAACTTTATACCATTCAAAGGAGCCTATACTCGGTTTGCTTTTCAAGGGTCTTTATACTCTGCTCCATTTTAAAGAAACCATAAACTGGAAATTGTGGGTGACAGTTTGTGTTTTTTGGGGTAAAAAAGAAGTGGGACTAATCTCAGGGCGGCCAGCAAGGAAACTGGGACCTCAGTCCTAGGGCCCAGTGGAACTAAATTGTACCAGCAACCTGACTGTCCCCTGAGAAGGGACAGATTCTACCCCAGAGCCTGGCCCAGCCAGTATCTTGATTTTGGCCTTGTCAGACTCAAGTAGGGAAACCAGCTGTGGCCACTGACTTTTGACCTTAAGAAATAGGAGATAACATGTATGCATTGCTTTCAGCAGCTAAGCCCAGGGACCGTGTTAGAACAGCCATGGTAAACCAAACCAGCAAGCATGTCCTCCCCTCCGCCTGTGCATATGTGGACCACCAGTGCTATATTTTCCCAGGCCTCTTCACCACTCTCTGCTCAGTGTGGCTTTCCAGGCCCTCAGCACTGATGTTGCCTCAGCGTTACTTTTAAAACTTGCCTTTTGGCTGGGTGCAGTGGCTCACGTCCGTAATCCCAACACTTTGGGAGGCCGAGGCAGGCAGATCACCTGAGGTCAGGAGTTCAAGACCAGTCCGGCCGACATGGTGAGACCTCGTTTCTACTAAAAATAGAAAAATTACCCAGGCATGGTGGTGGGCACCTGTAATCCCAACTACTCGGGAGGCTGAGGAAGGAGAATCACTTGAACCCGGGAGGTAGAGGCTGCAGTGAGCTGACATCGTGCCATTGCACTTCAGCCTGGGCAACAAGAGCAAAACTCTGTTTCAAAAATAGATAAAACTTGCCTTTTACACAACTTCTTTCCCCCAATAAGCTAAGGAGAGTCACTCTTAAAAACACATTGTGCTTCTGTGCCTGTGAGCATTTCCTCAGTCATGTACCCCTCCTCACAGCCGCCTAGATACATCTAACTCATCTTTCAAGGCCCTGCTTAGACTCAGGCTTCCCCACGCAGGTCATCTCCTTGTGTGACTGCCACGGCCTGCCGAGGACTTGCTTCTCATGTTGCTCCCCAGGCCTTCATCTTCTGTTGGGGAATGTTTTCTTTTCTCTCTGGATTGACGGCGGGAGAATGAGTAGATTGTACGTGATCCATGGCTCCTGCGAGGGGCTGGATGTTACTGTGATCCATACAAATACCTGCAGAGCTCTTTTGTTGATTTCTGGAGTCCTTGCATTGCATGATGTCTCCTTCAATATCCAGATAAGTATTTGATCTCTTCTTAAAGTGCCTTGTAAATGACTTTTTTAAATGAGTTTTGCTCACAAGGAGAAGGTCTCTCTGTGAACACAGAATCAGGCCCTTGGATTTGTGGCTGCTTCTGTTGCTGATATGTCACGTACAATGCTGTATGAACATCTATTGTGTGTATTCCGAGAGAGAGTGTCCTGTAGTACCAGCACATGGGGACACTATCCAGGGAGAGATGGCAGGATGTTGGGGGTGGAGAATAATAGTCAGGAAATATATTGAAGGCATTTGACTTATTTTCCACTGTAGCGATCTATTCTTCATTTCATGCTAATGGGATAATTTGATCAATGAATGCACTGGGAAAAGGCAGGAGATGCATAAAAAGTGTGAAAGCGCACAGCTACAAATGAGTGGGCAGATTTACCACCTTCTTCCCAGAATCAGATCTGTCTGCCATCCGCACTGGGTATGAGACAGGCACATCCGAGCTTTGGCTTAATTACACATAATTTGGGTGACAGCTGAAATGCAAACCTAAACATTCAATCAGCTAAAGATACACAAAATTAAGCATTTCACACAGTGTCCAACCCCTTCAATCTTTATTAATACTTTAATTATGTTAATTATACCATGGTTTCAAGCCCTGCAACTACAACAAGCAGGGGGTGGAGGTGGGGGAAGAGGCAGTCCTCCAGCTAAGTAATGATTGCATTCGAATTAAAAGTATGAATGGAATGCAAAATAGCAAAGAATCACAAATACATAATTCAGCAGTTTCCCCACCCTGTTCACACTTCTTTTTTTTCGTGCCCGGCAGTGTTTCTGAAGGATGGGTCCAAGTCTGACTCATCCTCTGAGTGTACTGTACATAGTAAGTGCTCAGTAAACATCTATTGAGTTAATTTTTAATCAGGGATGCTGAAATTGTATCTGTTGACATAAAACAATGTGAGCAGATGTTGGGGATATATATATTGAGATGGCGTTGACCAATATTATTGCTGACAGTTATTTGTGGGATGGTGGGAGCTGTGGTAGTGCAGGGAATAGGGGTGAGAGGAAGAGAGGAACAGAAAATGACCGGGATTGCAGAGCACTGTCACCATTCTATGAAGTCACTTGATTTCTCTGGACTCAGTTTCTCCCCATCTCTAACAAAGGAGGAGATTGGACCTTAAAGGTTGTCAAACTCTGTTCTCCTGGATTCCTCAAAGATATGTCAGGGACTCTACTTTTATGTGTGTTGGAAGGTAGGGACATCTGGGGGAGAGGTTCTGCTTTAATTTATTTATTGGATGTCTACGAGTCTCATTCTAAAAGATGGTTAAAAGTGGTTTGGAAACTCCTGCATATGATAGCCTTTGTAACCTCTCTCTCACTCACAGACAGTGAACCCTCCTGCTCTGCTTGGAGGGTTTCCATTAGTCCAGCACTTAACCTGTTTTGTCCTTTATCCTGAGTATGTGGGTCTCCTTTGCTCATCTGCTTTTCTAGCTCATGTGATTTTACTCTTCATCTTCCATGTCTTTGCTCATCTTAGGCTAAAATGTCCTCCCTCCCTGCCTGCACCTATCAACATCTTAAAGTTCACTAATACTGTGTCCCAGTTGCCTCCTCTGGAAAGGCTTCCTGGACTGCACTTGGCATTGGTGCTCTCTCCTCTTTCCAAATTCCTTTGACTCAGTGTCTGACCCACATTCCCCCTTTTTTTCATATGTGCGAGTCTTGTCTTACGAATCAATTTCTCTCAAATAAGAACCATTCAGCCTTCTTTCTCTTGGAGTCTTTTTTCCACTCTGCCTTAGACTGGACACATAGGTGACTACTCAAGAAGTCTTACTACACATCCAGAAGTATTTGACAGGGAGTTAGCTACGTAAAATCCAATGAGCCTCTAGCTAGAGAGAATTCACTTGCTCAAACTATAGCAATGAATGACTGTACTTTAGAATTTTTACTTTATAATTTGCTGAGCTGAAACAAAAATGTCACTTGGGTGACTTGCACAAGATAGGTTTTTAGGCTTTGCTAGGCTGACATGTACAGAATCATCAGTTGTTAGGAGTGTCTTTTTAATATCACCAAAGGAAAGCTTGAAGATTCATAAATCTGAAATAGAAACACGGTGTTTGCTTCAAAGAGCAATTCCTTAGTTTGTTGTTGATGAGAACTGGCTCTGTGACTGTACCTTTTGCCCAGATTGTATCCTTAGCTAAGCTAAATGTCTTCTGAGTCTCAAAAATAGTTCTCATATTTTGTGGTTATCACTGCTGAGATTCTCCCTGGTGCACAGAATTGGCATTGGAGCTCTCCATGTAGCTTTTGGTGGCCAGGTCAAGTTGCTGTCCCATCACTCCTTAATTACACATCCCACATATCACCAAGGTGGGGCGAAGGTTCGTAAAGGAGCCAACTCACTAGCTTCTTGGTTCAGCAGCAGGAAAACAAAGCTCTCAGCATCACAGAACCTTACAGATTAAGGAAGAAAACATGGCCTAAGTCCATTAATCAACAAATGTTGACTGATTATTATTTAAAACCAAACTTTATCATGATGGAGAATGCTGAATTAACATAGGATACAGATTTTGCACTACAGATTTTTCTTTTTATATGGTGTAAAAGTTATAAACACACACACACACACACACACACGCATGCACGAGAAATATAAAAAATGACCAAGTGCTAATGATGGATCCCAAATGCTACAAGAATTTGGAAAGAAGAGAAATCATTATAGAAAAGTAGAAAGGACTAAGCTGTTGGGTCCATTTTTCACATTCAAAAGATTTTTTGTTTTTAATTATTGCTCCTACTCCTGGGACTCCCCCACCCCTTTTTTTGAGGGAAAGTGTCTGCCAAAGTACATCTGCTGAATAATAATTCATTCACACCCCAATAAAAGTATGAACATTGCCAATCAGCCATCTGGCAAACAAAGAGAAAACCAGGATGTCCATGCTGAACTCATGATAATTTCAGCCAAAAAGCCAAGAAGCTTCATGTTTTTATCAGCCTTTGTATCTTACTGCAAGTGGATGCACAATTTCTTGTCATTTGTTGTTTTCCGATACTGAAATTAGCTTTGAGAAAATCTGTGTAGTACATTGTGGGGACCAATAAGAATCTTCAACATGGATTGGGCATCCTGTGTCAAGGAGTTTGCTCATAATCATAGAGGAAGATCAAGACCAGTGGAGGTGGAACTGACTTAGATCTTAATAACTAGAACTAGGTAAAGCAATGTGGGGGTGGGGGGATGTGCCAAGAAGTCAGGCAACATCCATAAATTGAGTCCCCTCTGTGTACAGTTGCTGATGGTTCCAAGGTCAGCCATCTGACTTCCCATTCCTCCTGATTTTGTAAGCCCGTGCTCTGTGAATGGGAGAAGATGGATCATCATTTTGTGAATTGTGCTGTTTTGCATCTTACCCCAAAAACTAAGTATATGTGATCCTCAGCAACATTCAAGAATTTCTCATCACTTGAATGTCTTTAGTTACAGCCACAGCTTTTAAAAACCAAATAGATAGTTTTGAGGATGTCACTGGCTAATTTACAGACCTGCTTTGCATCGGTATCCAGACCACTGTTCATTACTGGAGGCGTATCTCTCTGTCAGGGCGACACACACTGTCCGTGAGATCGACGGGTAGCACCTTGACCACATCAAGTTGTGAATGGAAGATGCTGCCTTGGTAATTTTACCCAAGACCCTAGTTGTATCTATTTAATAAAATTAGAACATGTATAATTTGAGAAAGAAAAGTAATTATCTCTGTTAGTTGTAATCTCCTCAGATTCAAATGCATGACATAGAGATTTCTCCTCAATGGCACAGTTATAGACTTGGTGGTTAATTAAACATCTTTTCTAATCAAATTAGCTTTCATTTCCTAAGTAGAGGTTTTTCACCTGGAAGTGGCTTTGAAACAGTGTTTCTTTCAGCCATCACCTATGAAAGGAAAGATAATGTCCCTTCAAAGGACTCCTCTAATAGTGAATAATTATTCTTTGTTTGACTGCAAATGCACATTCTTGAAATAATATATTCATAAAGTTTCATAAATTATTTCAAGATGTATTAAAGAGCATTGGAAATAGTTCTACTCCCTCCAGGAGGTTGCCAAGAATAAGTTTTGTCCTTTAAAATTTGAAACAAATTATTATTCACTGGGGGGGCATCATTGGAGCTTCCCCCAGCTCCAGCTGACAGGAACAATTTGAGGTAACCTGTTAATGGTAATGCTTTTAAAATTTAGAGATACTCTAAGTGGAGCAATTTTTAAAAATTAAAACTACAGCTAGGGGGAATTGCCTTTGGAGGTCATGCAAAGTTAGGGGCACTGCACATCTACCTGGATCTGGGCCTGGATTCCAGCTCCCTGGGTTGCATGTCACAGCAAGGCCCTCCAGTTGAATTTCACCTAAATGCTCCCAGGCATAATTCTCCATAGACTTGCAGCGTGGCTGTAAAATACAGCATAATATAGCACAAAGGCTACTGTACTTGGGGGTGGGAAAACAGAGTTCTAGTCCCAGAAGTCACATAACGTTTTAAAAAAACACTATTTTCTCATCTGCACAACGAAAAGATTGGCTTAAATAATCTCCCATATCCCTTCTAACTCCAACATTTTGTGCTTTTACTATAAGCTGTGACTTGAAACAAATATTTATAGAGTACTTGTTTTATGCAAGCCGTTCATGCCATATAACTTCTACCAACCAAGGACCACTGTGGTCCACTTCCAACATCATTTCTTAATGGCTCACTTTGTGTTTCACCTGGTAAGTGATGACTACATTTCTAAAGACTTATTGACTAGATAGTTACGGCAATAAGCCTCGTCTCACCTGAACCGAAATCTCTGAAGAAAGCAAGAAAGCGAAGGAAACCAACACGTGCTTGGACACTCACAATGTGGCAGGAGCTGTACTTGGTGATTTCGCGGCTTTTGTTTTTTGCTATTGGAGAAGAGTGGAGTTCTGGGAACAGCAGAGCTCTCCATAAATTTCACCTGGATTAAATGCAGCCACCTGCCGCATAACTAATGGGGCCCAAGTTTAGAAAGAAAATCAGTTTCTTTGCAGCTGTTCTTACAACCTGCCTGTTGTTCTTCAGAACCCAAATTCCAGAATATCATCTCACAGCCAGTTAAAATGCTAAATTAGGAGCACTGGGTTGAGAATAGTGTAGTAAGGTGACAGTTGGGGGATAACAGCAGGACTCAAAGACCTAGGCCTCAGCTGTTTCTCTCATCAGTCTGCTGTTTTACACATTGGCTCGAGCGTGGATGAGTGTTCGGGAGCAAGTGGCTTTTAGGCAGTGGACTGAGCATGTGCAGGTTTGGCTCTTGTGTTCCTAGGACATAGCAAAGTTTGTTTTGAGGGATGAAAGAAGGTAGAACCTTGTTCTACCTGAGATGGTAAGTGCAAGGAATGTGTGTAGCCATCCCCACATTTGGCAGACATTGCTAATCTATGATGGCTCTCTTTCTGAGCTCCAGTAGCCTCAGAATCCTTTCAGCAGAGCTTTCTGGATAGCCATTATCAAATGGCAGGTGTTGGCACAGGAGATGAAGTGTATTTGTCCAATTTGGGCTAGGTAGTAGATTCTTTCTTAAAAAAAAAAATGTGTGTGTCTGTCATATTTGTAGGTAATGCAAAACCTTTTATTTAGTTTAAGTGCTGGACAGGACTTGACTTTACAAAAGTACACAGTGGGGATCATTTTTCTTCTGCCTCTGAAGTTATCCATGTCCCATTTCTATTTAACCACTTTGTTGTTGAGAAAAGAGAAATTGGGAGAAAGTTCTTGTGAATCGATATGTAGTTGCCTGATTTATAAAATGGGTATAAGTGAGAATAGATTGATAAAATGTGGTAGATACCATGGACTATCCAGTGATTAGAAGCAGCAGAGCAGATGTTTATGTCATAGCCCAATGAATCTCAAAGGACTGGCTGAAAGAAGAAAGAGGATGACACAGTAACAATATGAGTTGCATAAATTTAAAATGCACAAACAGCAAATAGATTTCCTTAAAAAGACATAGAGAGGGTTGAATATAAAAGATAGCTAATTCTGGTCAATTTAAATGAAACTTGTTCATCAAAAAGCAGCTTTAAAAAGAAAAAAGACATGGGCCAAGTGTGGTGGCTCATGCCTGTAATCCCAACACTTTGGAAGGCCAAGACAGGAAAATTACTCAAGACCAGGAGTGAGAGACCAGCCTGGGCAACATAGCAAGATGCCATTTGTACAAAAAATTAAAAATAGCTTCACATGGTGACATGTGCCCGTTGTCCCAGCTCCTTGGGAAGATGAAGCAGGAAGATCACCTGAGCTCAATAGTTTGAGGTTACGCTGAGGTAGGAACATGCTACTGTACTGCAGCCTGGGCAGCAGAATGAAACTTTGTCTCTAAGAAAAGCAAACTGAAAAGGCACATTATAAAGTAGATTTTTTTTTTCATTATACACAGTTGATAATGGATCTGTACTAAGAGTAAATAAAGAACTCCTATATTTAGAAACTACAGACAACTCAATGGAAAAGTATGCAAAAGATGGAGACATTTTGCAGAGAAAGAAATATTTATAGCCAATTAATTTGTGAAGAGATATTCTGAACATTATTAGTGACTAGGAAATTAAAGAGGAAATACAAGGTAGACAAAACCAGCAAAACTTTTTTCAAAATCAAATGTTGGAGAGTATATAGTTCTACAGGAACCCTGCTATGTTGCTGATGAGAGTACAAACTGGCACAATACTTTGCAAAACTGCTTTTTTAGAGTTGGACATTAATGTAGCTCATAACCCCAGCAATTACACCATACAATAGGAGGCATGTAAATGTTTGAAAGAACTCATGTAGGAGGCGGTATCCAAGATGGCTGAATAGGAACAACTCTGGAGTGCAGTTTCCAACAAGAATGCAGAGGCTGAGTGATCACTGCATTTCTGAATAAGTTTTTACTGCTCACTGACCAGGAGATTCCCAGGTGGAAAAGTGCCACAAGTTTCTAGCACAGCTGTTTCAGCCAGCTCAGCAGGTCTCTGCCCAAAAACTCAAATCTTGGCAGCCATTTCATCTGGTGCCTGGAACGCCTGCGAGACAGAGTTGCCCATTCAACTGAAAAAAAGGGGGCTGAAACAGGGAGCCAAGTGATCTGGCTCCATGGGTCCCACCCCCACAAAGACCAGCAATCTGAAGCGTTCTAGATTGAGAGTTTCACAGCAAGTACAGCTGGACCAAAGATGGTCCAGCTCTGTGTGGGGAAGGGCGTCTGCCATCACCAAGGCAGTATGCCATCACTGAGGGAGACTGCCATTACTGAGGCAGTTCTAACTATACCTCTATAAACAAAACCACAAGGAAGTTTACACAGCAGCTGGGCAGAGGCCACGGCAGCTCAGCAGCGCCTCTGCTGGCAGACTGTGACTAGGCTACCTCCTCGCTAGGCAGGGCATCTCTAAAAAGGCAGCAGCACATCAGGAACTTATAAATAAAGCCCCACCTTCCCAGGACAGAGCACCTAGGAAAAAAAGGCAGTTATGAGTTCTGCAGCAGATGTAAACGTACGTGTGCAGCAGCTCTAAACTGAAGGCGCTCACAGCTCAATACTTGAGCTCCTATAAGGGACAGACTGTCTCCTCAAACAGCTCCCTGACCCCCATATCTCCAAAGACACTTCATAAAGGAGAGCTCAGGCTGACATCTGGTGGGTATTCTTCTGGGAGAAAGATAACAGAAGAAGAAACTGGCAGCAACCCTTACTGTTCTGCAGCCAACACAGGTGATCCCCAGGCAAGCAGGGTCTGGAGTGGACCTCCAGCAGTCCTACAGCAGAGGTTCCTGACTGTTAGAAGGAAAACTAAAAAACAGAAAGGAAAAACTTCAACAAAAAGGACATTCACTCAGAGACCCCATCTGAAAGTCACCAACTACAAAGACCACAGGTAGATAAATCCACAAAGATGGGAAGAAACCAGTACAAGAGGATGAAAACACCAAAAACCAGAACACCTCCCCTTCTCCAAGTGATCGTGACTCCTCACCAGCAAGGGAACAAAGCTGGATGGAGAATGAGTCTGATGAATTGATAGAAATGGGCTTCAGAAAGTGGGAAATGACAAACTTCTCTGAGCTAAAAGAACATGTTCTAACCCAATGCAAAGAAACTAAGAACCTTGAAGAAAGACTTGATGAAATGCTAATGAGAATAAACAGTTTAGAAAGACTATAAATGAATTGATGGAGCTGAAAAACAATATGAGAACTTTGCAAAGCATACACAAGTGTCAATAGCTGAATTGACCAAGCAGTAGAAAGGATATCAGAGATTGAAGCTCAACTCAGTGAAATAAAATGAGAAGGCAAGATTAGAGAAAACAGTAAAAAGAAATTAACAAAGACTCCAAGAAATACAGGATTATGTGAAAAGACCTAATCTACGTTTGATAGATGTACCTGAATGTGACAGAGAATGAATCCAAGCTGTAAAACACTCTTCAGGATATTATCCAGGAGAACTTCCCTAGGAAGGCAGGCCAGTATTGAAGTCCAGAAGATACAGAGAGCACCACAAAGGTATTCCTAAAGAAGAGCAACCCCAAGGTACATAACCGTCAGATTTTACCAGGGGTTGAAATGAAGGAAAAATGTTAAAAGCAGCCAGAGAGAAAGATTGGGTTACCCACAAAGGGAAGTCCATCAGACTCACAGTGGAACTCTCAGCAGAAAACCTACAAGCCAGAAGAGAGTGAGGGCTGATATTCAACATCCTTAAAGAAAGAACTTTCAACCTAGAATTTCATATCCAGCCAAACTAAGCTTCATAAGCGAAGGAGAAATAAAATCCTTTACGAACAAGCAATTGCTCAGAAATTTCATCACCACCAGGCCTACCTTACAAGAGCTCCTGAAAGAAACACTAAATCTAGAAAGGAACAACCAGTACCAGCCACTCCAAAGACTCACCAAATGGTAAAGAGCATCGACACAATGAAGAAACTGCATCAACTAACAGGCAAAACCAGCTGGCATCAAAATGGCAGGATCAAATTCACACATAACAATATTAACCTTAAATGTAAATGGGCTAAATGCCCCAATCAAATGACACAGACTGGAAAATTGTATAACAAGTCAAAACCCATTAGTGTGCTGTATCCGGGAAAAACATCTCACATGCAAGGACACACATAGGCTCAACATAAAGGGATGGAGGAAGATTTACCAAGCAAATGGAGAGCCAAAAAAAAAAAAAAAAAAAAAATGCAGGAGTTGCAATCCTAGTCTCTGATAAAATAGACTTTAAACCAATAAAGATCAAAAAAGACAGACAGGGCATTACATAATTGTAAAAGGATCAATGCAACAAGAAGAGCTAACGATCCTAAATATATATGTGCCCAATACAGGAGCACCCAGATACATAAAGCAAGTTCTTAATGACCTACAAAGAGACACAGACTCCCACACAATAATAGTGGGAGACTTTAATACTCCACTGTCAATATTAGACAGATCAGTGAGACAGCAGATTAACAAGGATATCCAGGATTTGAACTCAGATCTGGACCAAGCAAACCTAATAGACATCTACAGAACTCTCCACCCCAAATCCACAAAATATACATTCTTCTTAGCACCACATCACACCTACTCTAAAATTGACCACATAATCAGAAGTAAATCACTCCTCAGCAAATGCAAAAGAATGGAAATCATAACAGTCTCTCAGACCACAATGCAATCAAATTAGAACTCAGGATTAAGAAACTCACTCAAAACTGCACTACTTCATGGAAACTGAACAACTGGCTCTTGAATGTTGACTGGATAAACAATGAAATGAAGGCAGAAATAAAGATGTTCTTTGAAACCAACAAGAACAAAAGCACAATGTACCAGAATCTCTGGGACACATTTAAAGCAGTGTCTAGAGGAAAATACGTAGCAATAAATGCCCACATGAGAAGCAAGGAAAGAGCTACAATCAACACTCTATTATCAAGATTGAAAGAGGTAGAGGAGCAAGATCAAAAAAACTCAAGAGCTAGCAGAAGACAGAAAATAACTAAGATCAGAGTAGAACTGAAGAAGGTAGAGACACAAAAACCCTTCAAGAAATCAATAAATCCAGGAGCTGGTTTTTTAAAAGATCAACAAAATAGATGGACTGCTAGCCAGATTAATAAAAAAAAGAGAATAATCAAATAGATGGAATAAAAAAGCTATAAAGTAGATATTACCACAGATTCCACAGAAATACAAACCACCAACATAGATGACTACAAACAACTCTATGCACATAAACCAGTAAACCTGGAAGAAATGGATAAATTCTGGTACACTTGCACCCTTCGAAGCCTAAACCAGGAGGAAGTTGAAACCTTGAATGGACCAATAACTAGGTCTGAAGTTGAGGCAGCAATTAATAGCCTACCAACCAAAAAAAGCCCAGGTCCACATGGATTCACAGCTGAATTCTACTAGACATACAGAGAGGAGCTGGTACCATTCCTTCTGAAACTCTTCCAAACAATATAAAAAGAGGGAATCCTTCCCAAATCATTTTATGAGACCAACATCATCCTGATACCAAAACCTGGCAGACTCTACAAGAAAAGAACACTTGAGGTCAATATCCATGATGAACATAGATGCAAAAATCTTCAATAAAATACTGGCAAACTGATTGCAACAGCACATCAAAATGCTTATCCATCGTGATCAAGTAAGCTTCATCCCGGGAATGCAAGACTGGTTCAACATATGTGAGTCTATAAATGTAATTCACCACATAAACAGGACCAAAGAAAAAAAACACATGATTATCTCAATAGATGCAGAGAAGGCCTTTGACAAAATTCAACAGCCCTTTATCTAAAAACTCTCAGTAAACTAGATATTGATGGAATGTATCTCAAAATAAAAGCTATTTACAACAAACCCACAGTCAATATCATACTGGATGGGAAAAAACTGGAAGCATTATCTTTGAAATGTGGCACTAGACAAGGATACCCCCTCTAACCACTCCTAATCCATATAGCATTGGAAATTCTAGTCAGAGCAATCAGGCAAGAAAAAGAAAGGGTATTCAAATAGGAAAGGAGGAAGTCAAATTGTCTCTATTTGCAGACAACATGTTTGTATATTTAGAAGACCCCATCATCTCAGCCCAAAATCTTCTTGAAACTGTTATGCAACTTCAGCAAAATCTCAGGATACAAAACCAATGTGCAGAAATCAGAAGCATTCCTATACACCATTAACAGACTTAAAGAGAGCCAAATCAAGAATGAACGCCATTCACAATTGCTACAAAGAGAATAAAATATCTAGGAATACAATTAACAAAGGATGTAAAGGACCTCTTCAAGGAGAACTGCAAACCACTGCTCAAGGAAATAAGAGAGGACACAAATGAATAGAATAACATTCCGTGCTCATGGTTAGGGAGAATCAATGTTGTGAAAATGGCCATAATGCCAAAAGTAATTTATAGATTCAACACTATCCCCTTCAAGCTACCTATGACCCTCTTCACAGAACTGGAAAAGACCACCTTAAATTTCATATGGAACCAAAACAGAGCCCACATAGCCAAGACAATCCTAAGCAAAAAGAACAAAGCTGGAGGCATAATGCTACCTGACTTCAAACTGTACTGCAAGGCTACAGAAACCAAAACAGCATGGTACTGATACCCAAACAGAGATATAGACCAATGGAACAGAACAGAGGCCTCAGAAGTAATGCCACACATCTACAACCATCTGATTTTTGACAAGCCTGACCAAAACAAGCAATGGGGAAAGGATTCCCTGTTTAATAAATGGTGTTGGGAAAACTGGCTAGCCATGTACAGAAAGCAGAAACTGATCCCTTTCTGACACCTTACACAAATTTAATTCCAGATGGATTAAAGACTTAAACATAAGACTTAACATTTTAAAAACCCTAGACCAAAACCTAGGTAAAACTATTCAGGACATAGGCATAGGCAAGGACTTCATGACTAAAACACCAAAAGCATTGGTAACAAAAGCCAAGATAGACAAATGGGATCTAATTAAACTCCAGAGCTTCTGCACAGCAAAAGAAACAATCATTAGAGTTAACTAGCAACCAACAGAATGGGAAAAGATTTTTGCAATCTACCCAACTGACAAAGGGCTAATATCCAGAATCTCCAAAGAACTAAAACAGATTTACGAGAAAAAAAGAAACCCATTCAAAAGTGGGCGAAGGACATGAACAGACACTTTTCAAAAGAAGACATATATGAGGCCAATAAGCATATGGAAAAATGCTGATTATCACTGGTCATTAGAGAAATACAAATCAAAACCACATTGAGATACTATCTCACGCCAGTCAGAATGGCAATCATTAAAAAATCTGGAGACAACAGATGCTGAAGAGGATGTGGGGAAATAGGAACACTTTTACACTGTTGGTGGGAGTGTAAATAGTTTAACCATTGTGGAAGACAGTGTGGTGATTCCTCAAGGACCTAGAAATAGAAATTCCATTTGACCCTGCAATCTCATTCCTGGGTATATATCCAAAGGATTATTAACAGTTATAAAGACACATGCACATGTGTGTTCCTTGCAGCACTGTTTACAATAGCAAAGACCTGGAACTAACCCAAATGCCCATCAATGATAGCCTGGACCAGGAAAATGTGGCACATATACACCATGGAATACTATGCAGCCACAAAAAAAAAAAACAATGAGTTCGTGTCCTTTGTAGGGACATGGATGAATCTGGAAACCATCATTCTCAGGAAACTGACACAAGAACAGAAAATTAAACACTGCATGTTCTCATAGGTGGGTGTTGACTAATGAGAACATATGGACAGAGGGGAGCATCACACACTGGGGTCTGTTTTGGGGACTAGGGGAGGGACAGCAGGTGGTAGGGAGTTGGGGAGGGATAACATGGGGAGAAATGCCAGATATAGGCGATGGTTGGTTGCATGGAGGCAGCACACCTCGTTGCCATGTATATACCTATGCAACAATCCTGCGTGTTCTACACATGTACCCCAGAACCTAAAGTGCAATAAAATAGACATATATAAAAGAGTGTATGCAGAAAAAAATGCATATAAAGAAAGTCTTTAGAATACTGTTTTTCATACCTAAAAATCAAATGTCCAGCAATGAATGAATGGATGAATGAATTGTATGTATTTTCAATGAACTATTATACAGCAGTTAAAACAAATGAAGTGGCATGTAGCAACATTGTGTATCTTCCAATAGGTGAAAAGTGAAAAATGTATTTTGCAAAAATGCATATAATAGACATATCCATACCAAATGCATTAAAGCAATTGCTTGTGAGGGGGCAAATGAGAATGGGAAATGAGGAGAAAAGGAAAAATTTTGAAATATAAGTATATTATTATATAAGTACTTTTTATGTATATGAATGTGATATATATATATAAATATGTATGTTTGTATATAAGAATATTTTTCTATCTTCCTCATGGATAAATTGCATGGCTCAATTGGAATATAGGGGCATCATTGTGACATGATTGAAGAGACTTCATGGCTCCATTCCCCAAAGCTGTATTCCATAAACATAGCAGCTATCTATCCCTTCAAATTCAACATTAATGGCCTTTTGAAGCCAAGACATTGTATTTCTAGGGCAACCTCCGGATTTGCTGTTAAACTAGACCATAACCAATTCTTCTTGTGTGACATGAGTTATTTGGTGACAGTAGAACCTGGTTGGGGAGAATGGTTATGAGAGTGATTAGTTTTGATGTGAGGCAAACCCAGAGCTCCTTGTAGATACAGAGTATTAGTGGGAGGGGAACACAGCACACAACCTGGGGACTTCTGGGGACCAGGAGGGTACTGACACTGCGAATGGGGAAGAAGAAGATAATGCCATTTTCTTTTACATTTACATTGCTTTACCTGAGTCAAGGAGAAACACATTGGGAAAGGGATGTGGGTAAGGTTGGAGAATATGTAGAAGTAATTTTACTTTTTGAATAGTTTCTCCCTCATGTGCTTCGTGAGACTCATATCCTCAATAGGAGCGTCATCTGTTTTTACTTCTCCTATTGAATATAAACAATGCATTACCCTCTTCTCTTACTTTTGTCACCTATTCCTATAGGATGTGTGGTGTCTAGAGTTCTTAAGGAGTCCTCTGGCTCTCCCAATATTGCTGTTTCCTGTACAAGAATTTCAAGCTCCTACCAGAGTCCATAAGAAGCCCCATTCAGTTGTAATCGATGGAAGGAAAACATGGATCTGCTGCCATCTTTTTTGTGACCTTCCCTTCTTCCTGCTTAACCTATAGTTTTTCGTCCTGATGTGATCCAATCCAGGGACCTTCAGTGGCAATTGCTTCTGGAGTGGAAGGCCTGTCGGGTGCATGAACGCCTGTATTTGGAGTGGAGTTGGCTGTTGTAATACTTAGTGAATGGAATTTCATTAGGTCCTTATCTGTGTGCACTGAGGAAAAGAGGTCCTTTTACACAGTGCTTGTAATGGAGTGGAAAATTGCATTTCCCCCTTGCCCGAACAGTGCCATTAGTAGGGAGGCAGACTGCAGAGCGCAGGAAGCCACCTCGGGCAGTGCAGGGCTGACAGCCCAAATGATGGCAGTGCCGAGAGACCCGGAAGATATTAAAATAAAAACAGGTTGTGGTGTTCTTTTTGTCCTGTAGCAGTTCTTCCCTGCAATGCAGGGAGTGATTGGATTTGAAGCACTGAGAAAAACATGTTAAGTAAGAAATTGTTTAAATAAAGTTGTTTGAGGTTGAAACTCTTCCCCCAGGCATGGAGGGGAATGTAGTTAGCTGCCTGCAACTTACAGATATCCAGGAGCCACCATGGTTTTATTTTATTTATTTATTTTGAGTCAGGCAAATATGCAGCACACTTAAAAGATGAAATGGACGATGAGATCTCTTCCTTGGTCATCCAGGTGGGTTCCAGCCCCACCTGGGAGGTATGTGGGCCCTCTGATGGCCTGTCAGTGGATCAAATTACCATTTTTACTTGGCCTGAGTTCTGAGAATTACAGGTGAGAGTAGCTGCAAGTCTCACTACAAAAAACAGCAAGAGAATTACTCAGCTCTGGGGAAATTCTTGTTCCTAACCTGATAGAGAGGGTTAGGACAGATTCCCTTGGGCAGCAGCTAGTACGATGGTAGAGAAAACAGAATCGATGCAGCTCCTGGGCCCAAATACATCCAAATACAAAGTGGTGCAGACTAGGAATGGTGGGAGGAACTGTGAGTGCAAGAGCCTTTCATGATTGCCCAAAGGCAATGGGAGAATTAAAATAGAGGCCCCTTGAAAACTGAATAGAGAAACCATTAGGGAATTTCATATTCAGGCTACACAAGAGTTAATCTGGTCCAACCATTTCTTATAGAGATGAGGAATTCCTTTCTCTGAAGGTGTGAGTGTCAAGGAAGACTCCCCTGAGACTCATACCTCCTATAATGGATGTGTCTGTTATAGATTGAATCATGTGCTCCCCCAAAATTCATATGTGGAAACCTTAAACTGCAATGGGATGGTATTAGGAAGAGGGGCCCTCACGAGGTGATTAAGGTCATGAGGGTAGAGCCCTCATGAATGGGATTAATGCCCTTACATATGGGATCCCAGAGAGCTTTCCTGCTCTTTTTTGGTCCTGTGAGGATGCAGTGACAAGTAGGCAGAGTGCAGTCCCAAAGAGGGCTCCCATCAGAACCAGTCATGCTGACACCTGATCTGTGACTTTAGCCTCTAGAACTGTGAGAAGATTCCCATTGTCAGCCATCCAGTCTGTGGTCCTTCGTTTTAGCAGTATTTGACTATGACGGCATTTCTTCATAGTCTTTTCTCTGTTTTCTTGTCCACTCTTTCCTCCAGCTATTCTCCTTTCACCACATCTTCGGGGGAATTGTCTTTTATCTTGGTCTATCCCTTGGCCTTAGCCTTCTTTCTTGCCTGACAGCCATGGAAGGTTGATTGGGATCAGCTACCTGACAACCATTCTGTTCTCCAGTTTCCCCAGGTATTCCTTATGTCTGTATAAGTTAGGATTGAAAAGTTGTGGCTGTGCCTCAGTAGGGCCCCTCAGCCTCAGTGTCACAGTGGTTGCTGAGCCCTGTCCTAGGACATTACAATTTTCTAAAAATTTAAACATACGACTCTCAAATTCTGTATGAACACATACATCATTATGTAAAAACTATTAATATATTTAAATTATTAATGAGGGGACCAGTGATGGGGTAAAACACTCTAAGAGCCCTTGAGGAACTGGGTATATACAAGCACTTGGAAAAAAAAGAACGGGGACTAGGCATGATGGCTCAGCCTATAATCCCAGCACTTTTGGAAGCTGAGGCAGGCAGATCGCTTGAGCCCAGGAGTTCCAGACCAGCCTGGAGGACATGGAGAAATCCCATCTCCACAAAAATAAAGAAGTTAGCCAAGCCTGGTAGCATGTACCTGTGGTTCCAGCAACTCAGGAGTTTGCAGTGGGAAGATCACTTGAGCCTGGGAAGTTGAGGTTGCAGTGAGCCAAGGTCATGTAACTGTACTCCAACCTGGGTGGTGAGCCAGACACTGTCTCAAAAAAGAAAAAAAAAATGGGCCGGGCGCGGTGGCTCACGCCTGTAATCCCAGCACTTTGGGAGGCCAAGGCAGGTGGATCACGAGGTCAAGAGATCGAGACCATCCTGGTCAACATGGTGAAACCCCGTCTCTACTAAAAATACAAAAAATTAGCTGGGCACGGTGGCGCATGCCTGTAATCCCAGCTACTCAGGAGGCTGAGGCAGGAGAACTGCCTGAACCCAGGAGGCGGAGGTTGCGGTGAGCCGAGATTGTGCCATTGCACTCCAGCCTGGGTAACAAGAGCGAAACTTTGTCTCAAAAAAAAAAAAAAAGAAAGAAAAAAAATGTTAGGCAAGGATTGCTAAGTTAGATTCAAAGCTGGTCAGTATTCTGTAGAGCAATAAATAATAATGCCTAGGAGACTGTTTTTTATTGGACAAAAATCTACAATTTAACATGTAACTTCATTGTGTCTAGGTTGTGATCAAGTAATGAGCAGTGAAATCAAATGTAGGTATGATCTCCTGAAGGATTAAATAATCCTTAGGAAGATCTGTCCACAAAGTTACAGTATGCCATTGAAGGGATATTGTGTCCTTCCTTGTCCCCCTACCCTTTTATCTTCAAGTTTTGGCTGCTTTTACTTAATATAATCCTAGTATTTGAATCTATATTTCTTTATAAATGTACTGGATATGGTATATCTGGTTCTGTTATGGCTACATCTTGGAGTAAAGTCCCACCTGGTATGTTAGGTATCCACTGATTAAACATTTAATACATTTCTAGAGTTGTCTCTGTGTGCTATGATTTGGATATCTGACTGCTCCAAGTCTCATGCTGAAGTTTGATCCTCAATGTTGGAGATGGGGCCTAATGAACCACTTTTTCGATGATGGGGATGGATGCCTCACAAATGTTTTGGTAATGAATGAGTTATTGCTCTAGTATAAGTTCCGATAAGAGCTCGTTTTTTCAAAAAGCCAGGCACTTCCTCCCTCCTCTCTCTTCCTCTCTCTCCATATGATCTCTGCACACATTGGCTCCTGTATTAGTCCATGTTCACACTGCTATAAAAAAAATACCCAAGACTGGTTTAATTGACTCACAGTTCTACAAGGCTGGGGAGACCTCAGGAAACTTACAATCATGACAAAAGGGGAAGCAAACATGTTCTTCACAAGGCACCAGGAGAGAGAAGTGTAAGTGAGGGAGGCACTTTCCTAACACTTATAAAACCATCAGATCAGGCTGGGAGTGGTGACTCATGCCTGTAATCCAAGCACTTTGGGAGGCTGAGGCAGGTGGATCACCTGAGGTCAGGAGTTCGAGACCGGCTTGGCCAACATAGTGAACCTCTGTCTCTACTACTAATAAAAAAAAAAATTAGCCAGGTGTGGTGTGTACACCTGTAATCCCAGTTACTTGGGAGGCTGAGTAAGGAGAATCACTTGAAACTGGGAGCCGGAGGTTGCAGTGACCTGAGATCACACCATTGCACTCCAGCCTGGACAACAAGAGCAAAACTCTGTCTCAAAGAAATTTTTTTAAAAAAGTCAGATCTTATAGATCTTTTGAGAATTCACTATCACAAGGACAGCATGGCAGAAACCATCCCCATAGTCCAATCACTTCCCTCCCTCAACATGGGGGGATTACAGTTTGAGATGAGATTTGGGTGGGGACACAGAGCCAAACCATATCAGGTCCCCTTCACCTTCCTCCATGAGTGGAAACAGCCTGAATCCCTAACCAGATTCAGATGTTGTGACATGCTTCTTGTATAGCATGCAGAGCTGTGAGCCGAATAAATCTCTTTTTCTTTATAAAGTACCCAACCTCAGGTACTCCTTTATAGTAACACAAATTCAGTAAGACATTCTTCCAGACTTTAATGTATACTGATGAATAAAACAAGAAATGTTGTGAGGTTAGTGACAAGAGAAATACATAGCACATACTATAGAAAAAACTTATAGAAAGTCTATCAAGTTGTCTCTACCTGTTATCCATCACTGATGGAGTGAATTCCCCATGCCTCTTTACCTGAATTCTTTCAGATAAGCAGGTGTTGGTTATGTTCTATCAAATTCTGTGAGATATAAATGACAAAAGGGAATTTAGAGTGGCTTTTTTTTTTTTTTTTTTTTTTTTTTTTGAGATGAAACCTCACTCTTGTCGCCCAGTCTGGAGGGCAATGGCACGATCTCGGCTCACTGCAACCTCCGCCTCCCTGATTCAGGTGATTCTCCTGCCTCAGCCTCCTGAGTAGCTGGGATCACAGGCTCCTGCCACCACACCCAGCTGATTTTTATATTTTTTAGAGAGATGTATATGCCAGGCTAATCTTGAACTCCTGACCTCAGGCGCTCCACCCACCTTGGCCTCCCATAGTGCTGGGATTACAGGCATGAGCCACCATGCCCAGTCTAGAGTACCTTTTCATGTTGGTGTGACCTTGTTTACTGTGGTCCTCCTTGGATTCAAAGTCTATCCAATGAATAATATCAGTAAAGCATACTGAAGCACTAGCTGTGGATTGTTTTTAAGATTTTGATAATCATTCTGAATCTGTTCTTAGGCAAGAGTCTTTAAGTAGAAAGGTTCTCTGTTTCCTCCTTCCTTCCTAAATTTCTTCAATATGGTTGACAACTGGCTTCATGAACGTGGGGCATTGTACCTACCAAGGGTAATTTTTCCTCCACTGGAAATCTTGCAAGTCTTTGATAGGCAGAGTTGAATGCAGAGGGTGTGGATAGTAGTGAATTTCCCAAGACCCTGATTGTTTTAGGATGATTTTTGTTTCTCAAGATTTTTTTTAGCCAAATTATAAAGCCACTATTGTAACTAAATTTGCCCTTCAATATTATCCCCAAGAAGGAGTAGCAACATTAGTGTTTAAACCAGGAAATCACAGGGTATGTCCTATGGTCTTTCATAGTATGTCCTATTATTGGGTCTCTGAGAAAGGGAGAGTGATTGGTTTTAAAACCACATTAGTGTATACAGTATTATTTATTAAATACTGGCCAAACATAAGTCACTGATAGGCCATGAGAGGGATATAGATATATAAAAACAGAAACAGAGTAGTTGAGGAGATGAGATACCCATGCAACACACAGATACTTATATAAGAAAATGTGTGCAGAATGCTGACTCGGCAATGTAGGCTGTCAGTGCTCTCTGAGTTTAATCAGTGGGGACTGTGGAAGGCATGGAAGGTTCTTAATGGAAATTGTTGGTCATTTAATCTATTGTAACCACCCAAAGGGTTCTTCGTGCCCACTGCATAAACAAAGACCATGGCCTTGTAATAGACAAAGAGTTTAATAGACTCCAGGCCAGCCATGCCATGTGGGAGATGATGTTGGTACTCAAATTATCTTGTCCAGAGTTCATAAGTTAGGAGTTTTTCAGACAGTTTGGGGGAAAAGGGTAAATAAAGGTGGTTAGGTAACAGGCGCTTGCTGATGATTGGTTGGGGCAGAGATGAAATCATAGGGGGTTGAATTGGTCTTCCTGTGCACTGAATCTCTTCAGGGTGGGTCCAATGGCTCCACATGGAACCATGGGTGTCAGACATGCAAAAAAAATTGGCAAGATAACTCAAAAGGCCAATCTACAATAGTGGTGTTATTGCAGGAGTAATTGGGAAAGTTGCACATCTTATAACCCCAGAATTATGGCTGACAGTTGTTTATGTCTGTGCCTTAGCAGGACTCAGGGTCTCCTTCAAACGGCCTGATAGGCTCCCACTAGCTTTACATAAAGCACTTGTGTTTTAGGCAAGGCCTATTACCGTTTAAACTATAGCTTAAATGTTTTCCGAAGATAGCTTGGGCCTAATATCTCAGAAATAATTAAGGGAAAGGCAAGATGTGGGGCAGGTTAGCTTAGCTTGCTGTTATAATTTTTCTCACTGATGTAATTTTTGTAAAGGTGGTTTCCCTATAAAGGAAAAATGCAATCTGGATTGTAGTAGAAGCAGAAGATGTTGAAATTCTGAGGAGAATGGAGATGGAATAATGCAGTGCAAAGCTTGGGACAATAATATACCAACTATATCTTTGTCAGACAGGAATGCCTACTGAGGTCTGGTATTTGAGTCTGAGAATTGAAATGACAATAGAATAATCAACAGGAGAAAATGGTACATAAATTTACTACAGGCATAGGGCATCACAAGAGAGTGCCCAGTAACCCTGTGAGATTCAAAGTGTATATGTCCTTCTTCATAGGGACTAGTACTGGGGGTCTGCAGGCACTTCTAGAGGAAAAGGTAAATGATGTTTAGGAGAGATGAATGGGCATCAAGAACAGACAATGTCCTGGGACGAAGTCCCTAGGGGCTCTGAGTGTGCTGTGTACTCTAGCCTTCATTTCTGCAAGTTAATCTTCCCTGTTTGATGAGATTGCAGAGAGTCTATGCAAGACAGTTGCATTTATTCTAGGAGAACTTCCCCTAGTCGGAAGAGGGAACTTCAGAAAAAGTCCCCCTCTGTGCTTGGGGAGAGGTAGTGCGGTGAGAGAGGGTGGGCAGAAGGTCAGACCCTGGTTTTGAGACTGCTTTAGTTCAAAATACTCAGCATATCAAAAACCCCACACTTTGGGGTATCTCTTCTGAGCCTCTGTGTCTTTGTAGGTGTGAGGTTGGGGAGGATGCAGTCTGGGCTCAGGAGTTGGTGTCATCCTGTTTTATTGCTGCTCTAGGAGCACCCGCCTTGGGTGTGTTTACTGAAGTTGGATGCATGCTCATTTGAGCCATTTTTGACTCCACTATTTTGCCCCTTAGTTTGTTTTCTTAAGCCCATTCACCCAACTCCTGAGATCTTTTCTGGAAGCT
The DNA here is from genome assembly GCF_049354715.1 of Callithrix jacchus. Lineage (NCBI taxonomy): Eukaryota > Metazoa > Chordata > Mammalia > Primates > Cebidae > Callithrix > Callithrix jacchus. The sequence continues at coordinate 53,942,931 of NC_133513.1, read as the reverse complement.
GCTGATCACCAGCTTAAGGTATTTCTATCTATTGGTAGCCTGCCTTTCCCTGGAGCCATCTGGGACTAATTATTATTTTAGCAAGACAGCGTAATAACTGTGTGACCATCATCTGATGGTTGCCTCACATTACTGGTGGTGGGCTGGGGATACATCTCTCCTGCCCTGCTCATGTCTGACTACCTACCTAGCTGGAACACTTTAACTAAAAGTCGAGTTAATTCTGAAATCAAGCAAAACCAAGCAGAAAGCAAAGAGAGAAACTTGCCCCTTTCCAAACAGATTAAATGCTTCTCACTAATTTAGTTGCTTCCGCACAGATTAAAGTTTCTATCAGAAATTAAGCTAGTCAGTAGTTTCAAGTCAAATTACAAATACAGCATCCTTCATATCTGGAATAATTGTGTATCTGTAGGTAAATGTTGGGAGAATATACATTTTTAGGTATTATTCCAACTATAGTTTCAAAAAGATGTAGAAATCTGGAAAAATGAGTAAACACAATTAGATGAGATATTTATCCTTGGCTTAAATTAGAAACTTACTAAGAGAAACTGTGAAAATCTCAAAACAACTAGCATGATTTTATTTTTCACTGTTAAGAGGGCAAAAAAACCCCAAAGAAATCCCATGCATGAATAAAATAAATATATATTTGGGGATGACACCATCTTGGCATTTCCAGGCATACTTTTCTAAATATATTCTTTATCTGAGCTGTCTTGCAATACTTTTAATATAATTAAAAGCACATAATGAGTGCCAGACTTGTCAATTTCAACAACAAAGTGCTGAAATTTGCAGTGAAACTGAGAGATCCATCTCCCACACATTGTAATGAATAGGTTCATAAAAGGAAAATAGTTTAATTACATTTTAGTTCATGGATTGTTAATAGGCTGGAGTATCTAAATTGAATAATGTGATTCTGGTAATAATTATGTGTAAATGAACTTGTTTAAATGATATTTTACAGCTTCTTTATAAAATTACAGCTAGAGGCAATCCAGTGATAGACAGACAAAGGCCATGCAAAAATTATCATAAACTATTAGCTTGTTTGCAAAGGGTTTTATGTTAATCTTTTAGTACTTAAAGCAATCTGCAATTAACATATCATGGGGAGTTGCCTCCGAGCAAAGGCATGCAAATTGAAGTGCTTAGATAAAAAGCCATTCATGTTGGGGGGAAAAGAGAAAGAAAGAAAAAAGAAAAAAATCAAAGAAAGGGTGGCAAAGTACTCAGAGGGTGCTAGTTTTTATATTTGAGATTAAGGAGGTGTAATGACTGTGTTATCTAACTATGGCTGTAATTAAAGCTTTTCTCCGGCAGACATGACAATAGATACTGCATTGATTCCGGTGTTTTAATTGTGAAAGTCATTTTATTTCAGGGCAGAAGATATGAATAGCCTGAATCAAAGGGCTAGAAGATTGCTTTGTTGATAGTACTTGTTCAACAGCTGCCTGGCTGCTTAATACGCTAGTGTGGAGAATGCAGAGACCCAAGGAGATGCTGGGTATTGTGATTCTCCTGCTGGTTTCCTTTCCTATTATGAAAAAGGCAAGGATCTTGGTACTGATTGTAAACAAACAGCCTTTTCATACCTCACCAGTGTTTTTCCTCCCCAACTTTGCAGAACAAAAGAAGTCATAAAGGGCCTTGAACTAACTTTACTACTGCTCTTTTTAAGCTACAGAAGTTTATGCAAAATAATAAAAACCATCTTTGCTAGTGGAGATATCACCCTTCTAATGGTGAACAAAAGTCTCTAAGTGGCTGCTGTAGTTATTATCACAAATAGCCTTGTAACAGAAACAGTTTGTAGGAGAGATTGGATTATTTACATTAAGGGCATATCCACAAAATCTTACACAGTTAATTTGAGATTAGTGCTTTCTTATCAGTTTCTATATACAAACCACAGGAGGGAAATTAAGTGAGGGAAAAACATATACAATCCCAGAGCAAAGAAAATTCTAAAGAGAATTTTGGGAAGATCAGTGTGGACTTAAAATAAAAATTACATTCTTGGCTATTTCTTCTATAGCACTTCAGTGCAAATAGAGGTGAAACCCAGCAATTTCTAGTAATTTCTATTATTCTCTTGTTGTATCTCTTTGTTCCTAGAAATATCAAATAGCATGTTTCAGGGAGTCTGAAAAATAATAAACTTGGTTTTAGGGAACCCTGTTTCTTTAAGTGACATGGTTTAAAATAACCAGACACCAAGATATTACAAACATAACAAAAATAACATAAACAATCATTTACTGAGTCTTGTGCTAACCATTTTTATGTATATTTCTGATGATTAGGGGAGTGAAAAGAATCTATGAAATAAATGGACATTAGAACAATTAATAGGAGAAAAGGCATACACATTTATTATACACACAGGGGCATCATCTGAAACACAAGAGAACACCTAGTAAAATCTAGAAGCTTTTATACCCTCTTCATAGCGCGGATGAGAGGGGGAATGTAGACAGCTTAGGGGAGGTACAGTCATAGCCTGGAGATATTGAAGTCTCAGTTCCAGACTGACACAGGATTTTCCTCTTGGTCACTTTGCAAGCTGGAGACCTCTGGCTAGCAATGCCCACCCTGGCCTTGCTCAACCACATTACCTGCTGCAGGAGATGGCCTGCCCCCTTGGCTCACCTGGGCCAAGTCTGGCTTACACACTGGTTCCCAGAGATCTTGTCCTGAACCCAAGAAAAATGATGTGCTGACAGTGGAAGAGTGAGTAAGGCAGGGAGTTTTATTGAGTGATGAAATAGCTTTCAGGGGAGAGGAGACACAGGGGTGGTCTCCTACTCGAAGGTGGGAAACTCCCCTGTGTGGCTGGGTCTGGGGCCTTTTATGGACTCAGAATGGGGAATGCATGCTGATTAGTTTGGGGGTACGCAAAAAAGGTTAAAGCAAACACATCACTCAAAGGCGAGCATATTAGTGTAGAAAACCAATTAGGAAAGAGTATGTATATGTAAAACAGGTGAAAGGTGGGGATCAAGCAGAGGAAAGTGCACCAAGTGAGAAGACAAGTTCTCAGTCTAGTCCGAGAATTTAACTTGTAGCTTGACTTTCGAGCTTTAAATTGTCTTCAACTTGGACGTGGGGTTTCACTGGGGAACCACCTACCCTGTCCCCTCCGCCCCCCACCATCTGCCTAGGAATTTGGCTGCCTCCTATCACTGTTAAGACCACCCCAATAAAGCAAAAATTGCAATAAAAGCAACTCACATGAATGTTCGGTTTTCCTAGTGTGTATAAAAGCTATACAAGACTAGTCTTGTATATATGTATGATAACATGTCTAAGTAAACAATATACGTACCTTAATTTTAAAATACTTTATCGTTAAAAACGATCATCATCTGCATTTTCATTTACAAGGTTTTTTGCTGGTGAAGGGTCTTGTTTCGGTGTTTCCGGCAGCTGACTGATCAGGGAGGTCGTTGCTGAAGGTTGGGATGGCTGTGATAATTTCTTAAAAGACAGCTGTGAGGTTTGCTGCATTAATTGATTCACAAAAGATTTCTCTGTAGCGTGTGATGCTGGTTGATAGCATTTTACTCATACTAGAACGTCTTTCAAAATTGGAGTAAATCCTCTCAAACCCTGCCTCTGCTTTAACATCTAAGTTTAGTAACATTCTAAATCTCTGTGGTCATTTCAAGAATGTTCATAGCATCTTCACCAAGAGTAGATTTCATCTCAAAAAAAAAAAAACCACTTTATTTGCTCATCTGTAAGAAGCAACTCCTCATCTGTAAAAGCTTTATCATGAAGTTGCAGCAATTCAGTCCTATCTTTAGGCTCTGCTTCTACATCTGCTTCCCTTGCTATTTCTACCACATCTGAGGTTATTTTCACTGCTGAAGTCTTGAGCCCCTCGAAATCATCCATGAAGATTGGAATTCACTTATTCCAAACTCTTGTTAATGTAGATACTTTTACCTTCTCCCATGAATCACAAATATTCTTAATAACATTTAGAATGGTGAATCCTTTTGAGATGATTGGAATTTCTGTTAACCAGATCCATTGGAGGAATCACTATCTATGGCAGCTATAACCTTATAAACTATATTTATTAAATAATAGGGCATGAAAGTTGAAATTACTCCTTGATACGTGGGCTGCAGAATGGCTGTTGTGTGAGGAGACATTAAAACAACATTAATGTTCTTGTATATCTTCATCAGAGCTCTTGGGTGACCAGGTGTATTGTCAATGAGCTGTAATATTTGGAAAGAAATCTTTTTTTCTGAGTAGTAGGTCTCAATAGTGGCTTTAAAATATTTAAGTAAATCATGCTGTGAACAGATGTGCTATCATCCAGTATTTTTATTTTTCATGGATAGAGCACAGGCAGAGTAGAATTAGCATAATTATTAATGGCCCTAGGATTTTTTTTGAATGAATGATAAATGAACATTGGCTTGAACTTAAAGTCACTAGATGCCCCTATCAAGAGAGTTAGCCTGTCTTTGAAGCTTTGAAGCTGGGCATTGACTTTCTCTAGTTATAAAAGCCCCCAAAAGGTGGCATTTTCTCATGTAAGGCTGTTTTGCCTATGCTGAAAATCTGTTGTTTAGTGTAGCCACCTTCATCAAATCTTAGCTAGATCTCTTGGATAACTTGTTGCAATTTTTCCATCAGCACTTGTTGGTTCACCTTGCACTTTTATGAAGACAGCTTCTTTCCTTAAACCTTATGTACCAACCTCTCTCTGTTAGCTTCAAACTTTTCTTCTGTAGCTTCTTTACCTCTCAGCCTTTACATAAATGAGGAGAGTTAAGGCCTTGCTCTGGTTTAGTCTTTGGCTTAAGGGAACATCATGTTGAGTTTGATCTATCCATACCGCTAAAACTTTCTCCATATTAGCAATAAGGCTTTTTCACTTATGTGTTCACTGGAGTAGCACTTTTAATCTCCTTTAAGAACTTTTCCTTTGCATTCACCACTTGGCTAATTGCTTGGCATAAGAGGCCTAGCTTTCAGCCTATCTTGGCTTTTGAAATGCCTTCCTTGATAAGCTTCATCATTTCTAGCTTTTGATTTAAGTGTGACTCTTTCTTTCACTTGAACACTTAGAAACCATTGTAGAGTTACAAATTGGCCTAATTTCAATATCATTGTGTCTCAGGGGATAGGAAAGCCTGAGGAGAGGGGGAGAGATGGGGAAACAGCCAGTTGGTGGAACAGTCAGAACACACATGACATTGATTAAACTTGCCATCTTCTATGAGCATGATTTGTGGCACCCCAAAACAATCAAGATAATGAAATCAAAGATCACTGATATAATAATTATGATAAAGTTTGAAATGTTACCCAAATTTTCAAAATGTGACCCAGAGACACAAGATAAGTACATGATGTTGGTAAAATGGCGTTGGTAGACTTAATAGATGCAGGGTTGCCGCAAACCTTCAATTTGTAGAAAACATAGTATCTGTGAAGTGGCACAGAATGAGGTATACCTGTAGAGGATTTTTGGGAAAGATGAATGGGCCCTCAGAATAGGTGACAGCTGTGACAAGGTCTTTCTGGGTGTGGTGTCACCTCCATTCTCCTTACCTGTGATACAGTTAATCTTCCCTGGTTGATAAGATTCTAAGGGAGGGTATTCATGACTATTGAGTTAAAGGAGTGGAGGCTGAGAAATTCTGGGGGCTGGTAGGGACTTGAGGTTTGGGAAGATGTGGGTAGAAATTGCATGATGAATAAGGGTTGTCTTACACAGATTGAAAGTCTCTTAGGTCATAAAAATTGTCTGGAGCTAGCAGCCTTTTGTTTTGATACAGATACTTTACTAATGTAGACTTCCTTTCCAGATGTAAATTTCTTTTACAAAAGGATGAGTTTTCAGAGCTACTTTCTTGTGTGCAGTTTCTCGGAATAGTCAGCTCAAAATATGCCAAAAAATATATATAGTTTGGGGTGGTACATCTTGTTTGGTGAGCCCAAGAAATGACTTCTGATAACCATCCCAAAGAAGTCAATAGGATGATCCATTTTTTAAAAAGAGCAAACTTATCTCAGAGAGGCCAAATAAATTGTTCAAGGTCACATAGCAAGGGAGGGGCAGAGGCAGGTTAGAACTCAGACAGTCTAGCTAGATCTCTAGGAAAGCCTGATGCCATCCTCATAGGGCTAACAAGAATTCTGGACAGAAATATAGTTATAATTAGCATTAATCAGGCTGTACTTTGACCCAGTCCTTGTAACTGAAAGCCAGGAACACCAGATCCTGACTATTCGCATCCGCATTGTTCCTGTAGGTAGGATTTCTGGAGTTACAACATCAGGCGTTTGTTTAAGATAAAGATAGGATCTCTGACAGTACGATCATAATGCTTTTGTTTGAGAATTGCTGATGCAGATTTTGAATTCCAGTGGATCAGCCAATGCTAACCATTTTGAAGACCCCAATAGAGACATTGAATCAGCAATGAGAATACAATTTCTTCATCTCCCTGTCCCATGACTTACTCTGCGCTCTTCAGCCACACTTTGGCCCACTCCCAAACCCTTAAAAACTGTAGCCCCAAACTCACTGGGGAGATGGATTTGAGGTGTCCTCCTGTCTCCTCATTTAGTGGCCCTATGACTAAACTTTTTTCTCTGCTGCAACCCAGTGTCTTGGTGTATTGACTCGCCATGTGCATCAGGCAGGAAGCCTATTATGGTCACAAGCCCTTAGACCTCTTCTCAGATTAATGTTTTCTAAGTACACAAAATAAAGCACATAGGGTTACAAAGCAAATGTAGTATGTTGAAATACTGTTATCAAAATATTAAAATATAAAATTTATGACTTAGTAATTTATGTCCTTACAGCCAGCAGCAACTATAATTTCGAAGCTGTGCTAACAGCTACTATGATTTCAATGTATTGGTAACTATAAACAGTGTTTCAGATTTCTACAATAATGTGAATTGAAAATACCTGATTTTTATCAGTGATGAAGTCACAGATACTCCTTAAACTCCAGTCATTTTGTTGCCTATCTTTATAATAGAAGAAAATGGGGCTGAGGCCAGAGGATTGCTTGAGTCTAGGAGTTGGCGATTGCAGTGAGCTATGACTGCATCACTGCGTTTGAGCCTGGGCAACAGAGAGAAACCCTGTCTCTTCAAAATAACAAAAACAGAAAGAAAATATTAAGTTCCTCATAAACATTAGTGAAAACAAAAATATACTTTCATAACTTTTTATATATGTCAGTTATGTAAAAAAATGTAGATAATTATACATAAAAATAATTTTTCCCATAAAAATTCATAGACCTCTGAATTCTATAGGTGTGCAAGGATTAGGTTAAGAACAGATGAGGAATTGAGGCCCCAAGAAGGGAATCAAGTGACCCAAAGTTGTCAGTAATTAGTGATGAGATGTAGAAAGAGCTTCTCACACTAAGAGAACGTAGGGAAACTTAAAATACCATATGTTGATCTTTTCCCTTTCTCCTGTGACTTTGGTGGCTTTTGCTAACATGCTCTTGGACTGGTGAACTTTTCTTTATCTTTGTAATGTTGTCTATTTCAAAGTGGAAGCAGCAAGCAGTTTCCCCAGCCCTGAGATCAGTTGTTGGCAATTCCTGCTTTCAGCTGCTTTCAGTGGCAGGGCTGGGAGGAGACCAGAAAGGGCAGCTATAGGGACTTGCAGGAAAACTTCCTGTGATTGCAATCTAAATTTGAAAACTTTCTATTTAAGAGGGACAACACTGCATTTTTCTTTTCTTTTCTTTTTCTTTCTTGTTTTTTTTTTTTTTTTTTTTTGAGATGGAGTCTCACTCTGTTGCCTAGGCTGGAGTGCACTGGTGTCAACTTGGCTCACTGCAGCCTCTGCTCCCAGGTTCAAGCAATTCTGCCTCAGCCTCCTGAGTAGCTGGGATTATAAGCACGTGCCACCATGCTTGGCTAATTTTTGTACTTTTAGTAGAGACAGGTTTCATCATGTTGGCCACTCTGGTCTTGAATTTCTGACTTCAGGTGATCTGCCTGCCTCGACCTCCCAAAGTGCTGGGATTATAGGCATGTACCATGGCACCGAGCTAAGAGTGCATATTTATTATGTGTCTCCTCTATGCAAGGTCTTTGTGTATCCTCTTCCAGTTAATCTTCAGAGAGGCCTAATAAACAGTCTCCCTCCTTGTTCTGGAGGGGAAGGAGAGAAACTGAGAGATTGCTATGGCACATGGTGCTTGTGGAAAGCCAGGGGTGGAGTTAGACTCCAGCTGTGTTCTCACAGCCTAATGATGCAGGCAATTTGGTCCCCAGTTTACTTATTAGGAAACTGAGGATAAAAGACTTTCAGCAAGATGGCCAAGTTCATGACTTATTAAGTGACATAGCCAGGAATTTAACTCAAGTGTGTTGCCTGTAATTGTAATTGTAAACTCAAGTCTTTGTTCCCTAGACTCTATTGCCCTTACATTGAAGGAATAAGGGCCACCCCTCCCTCCTGTCCTCTCTACCCAGGGGCTTTCTCAGCACGTGTCTATTGCAAATCTGTTATTTACAGGGCACGTCCCAGGTGGGCATGTAGGAGGGGAAGGTCAGCAGGTAGAAACACATAAGGATATCCTTGACTTTGAGCTGACTTTTCTAACATCCCTAATGGGATAAATAAGGCTAACACAAAGGGAACACACAGAAAATGTTCAATGGCAAACCTGGACAGCGTCAACAATGTAATAATAATTGCGATGATGTTAATAGCTAACATTTATTGAATGCATACTATTTTAAGTATTTTCCATAAGTTATTTGATCACATATCCCATAAAGAAGAGTGTGGGATGGTGATGCCACTCTTACACACATGGCAGGAAGGGCATGGCTGAGGGTGCCACAGTCATAAACACAAAAACACAGATATATGTCCTCCTTATTGACTTTGTAATAATATTTGTGGCAATTTTAGCCATGACTTGAGTGGACATAAGGAAGGCAGTGAGATGGATCAACCAGGTCAACTCCTAGAGAACCATGTTGGCAAATTTTCCTGCCTCATGCCTCACTTTGGTGAAATAAAATTTTCAGGCATTTTAAAGAAATGCCCAAACTATCAGCCCTGTGCAAAGGGAACATGGTTCACTCTCTAGATAGTCAATTTCGGTGATAGGGGTTGGCCAGCTGCTTGCTCTAGTCTCAGGGAAGAGGCCCTGATTTTTCTGGTCACTCTCCCTCAATCCAAACCTCAGATTCAGGTAATTTCTACACACTGCATTAAGCTTCTTTAACCAATATGCAACATTTCTCTTAAACGCAGTCACCATGTCATTATCACAACTTAAAAAAGGATAATTCCATAGGACTTTTTAGTACCCAGTTCATATTCTGATTTTCCCAGTTGTCTCAAAAATATCTTTTTCTATTCACTTTGTTTGATTCAGTGTCCAAACACAGCCCCTACCTTTTATTGGGTTGCTGTATCTCTTTTATCTCTTTTAGTCTTAATCATCTCCTTTCCTTCTTCTTTTTCATCTTCTCTTTGTCTTTTGTGTGCTCGCTCCCCCCTGCCCCCTGCTGCGCCCCTCCCGCGCGTGTCTCTCTCTCTCTCTCTCTCTCTCTCTCTCTCTCTCTCTCTCTCTCTCTCTCTCGTATTGATTTTTTGAGGAACTGAATAATTTGTCCTGGGTAATGGCCCACATTCTGATTTTGGCTGGTTGCTTCCTTGCCATGCCTTCTAACTTGTTCCTCTATCCTCCCTCTGTACTTGCAGAAGGTTATAACCTGCTGTCAGATCAAGAACTTGCTTGAATTCAAATTCAGTTTTTTATATGGTGCTATATACTTCCTATTGCATCACATCCTGAGACACATAATATCTGATCATGGTAACTCTGTGAGGTGATGGATGTGTTAACTAACTTGATTGTGCTATATATAGCACAATCATATATATATACCATATATATATACACCATATATATATATACCATATATATATACCATATATATATATACACCATATATACTATATATATATAGTATATATAGTATAATATATATATAGTATATATATAGTATAATATATATATATAGTATATATATAGTATTATATATATATAGTATATATGGTGTATATATATATGGTGTATATATATATGGTGTATATATATATGGTGTATATATATATATGGTATATATATATATGGTATATATATATGGTATATATGGTATATATATATGGTATATATATAGTATATATGGTATATATATATATGGTATATATATATGGTATATATATAGTATATATGGTATATATATAGTATATATGGTATATATATATGGTATATATATGGTATATATGTAGTATATATGGTATATATATATGGTATATATGGTATATATACATACACAGACATATGTCAAATCATTACATTATATACTTTAAACACTGTATACGGTTTTATTGGTTAATTATATCTCAATATAGCTGAAAAATTTTAAAAAATAAAAACAACAATCCCATCAAAAAGTGGACTAAGGACATGAATAGATCTCAAAAAAAGATATACAAATGTCTTACATATAAAAAAATGTTCAATGTCACTAATTATTGGGGAATGCAAATCAAAATCAAAATGGGATACCACCTTACTCCTGCAAGAAGGGGCAAAAAAAATATATGTATATGTATCCAAACACACACACATATATATATGTGTGTATGTATTTTCATGGATGTAGTGGAAAGGGAACATTGTTACATTGTTGGTGGGAATGTAAACTGGTACAACCACTATGGAAAACAATGTAGATATTCCTTAAAGAACTAAAAGTAGATCTACCATTTGATCTAGCAGTCCCACTCCTGGGTATCTTACCCAGAGGAAGATAACTCATTATATGAAAAAGATACTTGCATGCACATGTTTATGGCAGCACAATTCACAATTGCATAATACAGAACCAGCCCAAATGTCCGTCAGTCAATGAGTGGATAAAGAAAATGTGAGATAGACACACACACCCATGAAATACTACTTGGTCATAAAAAGGAATGAAATAATAGCATTTGCAGCAACCTGCATGGAATTGGAAACCATTATTCTAAGTGAAGTAACTCAGGAATGGAAAACCAAACATCATATGTTCTTGCTCATAAGTGGGAGCTAAGCTATGAGAATGCAAAGGTTTAATAATGATATAATGGACTTTGGGATTTTGGGAGAAAGGGTGGGAGGGTGGTGAGGGATAAAAGACTACACTTTGGGTACAGTGTATGCTCTTCAGGTGATGAGTGAGCTGAAATCTCGGAAATCACCAAAGAACTTATGCATGTAGCCAAACACCACCTGTTCCCCCAAATCCTATTGAAATAAAAAATTAAAAAATCTGTATTATCAGTAGGTTCAGATGGTTCTTCCATTGTGAAGTTCACAACCAACCTTTTAAGTCCATTATTTCATTACAGGTTGCAGAATGATAATTTTCTTATTTTATCATCCCTTTGTATCTATTACCTGGAATTTCTCTATGAAGAACTTTCCTCCATATAGTAATTGTTTTAAATCTTTTTTTCTCACAGCAGAAAACTTGGTTTAAAACATGCTTTCTATGAGCATTGACTATATGAAGTATGAATGTGAAGTGGTATCAAATGCAGTGGAAGGTGGGGGATGAAGGTCCCCTGCAGGCACAGGCTTAACTTCATCCTTTGTTCCTGTAGCAGAAGAGCCCTTGGGCTCCAGCAGTACAGTTGGGGAATGCCCTGGTGAGTAACACTGCCTGACTCCTGCCCTCACCAGGCTTGCAGCATGGGGTCCTGGAGAGTGAAGGATATGCCTCTAGTACAGAGAGGGTAGCCACTCCCAGCTTTATGACTTTGGGGTTGTTGGCCATAGTCAACCTTGTTTCCATATCCGTAAAGTGAGAATAAGAGCATTAACCTCACAGGATAGTTGTGAAGATTCATTGTACTAATGCTTATAAAATACTTGGCATAGTTTTGGCTGTATAACAATACTTAATAAATGCTGGCTTGATCATTCTTATGGTAATAAATGTTTTAAAAAGACAGTCTTATTGTGTTGCCCAGACTGAAATGAAGTGGCTATTCACAGGTGAGATCCCACTGCTGATCAGCACGGGAGTTTTGACCTGTTCCGTTTCTGACCTGGGCTGGTTCACTCCTCCTTAGTCAACCTGGTAGTTCCCTGCTCCTGGGATGAAAGCACATTGATGCCGAATTTAGTGTGGACACCCAGTCAGCATAGTGCACTACAGCCCAGAACTCCTGGACTCAAGTGATCTCACCTCAGCCTCCTGAGTTGCCAGTTCTACTGACTATTGCATTTGTTACGGCTGGGACTGCCGTAACAAAGTATCGCAATGTGGGTGGCTTAAAAACAACAGAAATTTATTCTCTCATAGTTCTGGAGGCCAGAAATTGGAAATAAAGGTGCCAGTGGGGCCAGGCTCCTCCAAAGACTCTTGAGCAGAATCCTCTCTTGCCCCTTTCCCACTTCTGGTGGTAGCTGGCAATCCTTGGTGTTCTTTCACTTATAGACGCATCATGCCAATATCTGCTTCTGTCACTGCATGCCTATCTTTTCCTTCTGTGTCTCTTCACATGGCATTCTCCTCTCTACATCGTCACATTGTCCTCTTATAAAGATAGAAGCTGTATTGAGTTAAGGGCCCACAGTACTCCAGACCTCATCTGAACTCATTACATCTGCAACGACTCTATTTCCAAATAAGCTGACATTCTGAGGGACTGGGGATTAGGACTCAACATATCTTTCTAGGGGATACACTTCAACCCATAACACTTGTGTAACAATACAACACCAAGCCCTACATCTTGAAATATACAAGGGTTCCTTCTACTTTATTGTTTGATGTGGCAGATCCACATTTCTTGCATTTTACTGTTTTCCTACTGGTTTTCTCTCAGATATGAGATCCTATGTAGTGCAGAATGAGGACAAGTTGAGCAGCTCTTCCACATTTAGGCCCAGAGCAGACACATGAATAAGTCCTTCTGCACTCCAAAGACAGGATAGGAGCAGGAAACATCAGCCAGAACATCTCCTATAAACAGAAGAAGCAGTGAAGGCTTAGAGAACCCATCCACACCTCCGAACACCCCAGCCAAGTTCATGCTGGCAGGCACCCAGTGATTCTCCCGTCCGTATCATGACAAGGCTCGGAGTGAACTGTTTATTTATCAGTTCTTAATTGAGTTGATGTTTACTCATGATTGCCAGTGGATGAGTAATTTATTACAGAGTTTGAGGAGTCAGATAGTGAAGAGATCATTATAAAGAGAAATTATAGTAGAGTTCCCTGTACTCATGGGTCTGGTAATAAAAGATTGACTGATATAATTAGATGGGGCTTGGTAACAAATACTATTACATTATGTCTGAATCTTATTTAAATATATTGGCCATTTATTTTAAACTTATTAGTGGGTGGCTGTAGGTTATGTTGACACCTGCTAGCTTTTTAACTCTTGCAAAAAGAGGGCTGAGCCATACAAAGGAGTCAATCATTTGATGTTTAGAAGCAATGGTATGGTATTTGGGGCAGTTCTCTCTGTTAGTTTTTAGAGGAAGAGCAAGGTGTAAGGGGGACTTAAGCTTCCTCTCAGTCACAAACTTTCTGGATAACACATTCAGGGGCTGTGTTTCTCTGTACTGTGGTTATGGCTACCTTGGAACCTTTAACTTGGCCAAAGTCATCCTTGAGAAAGCAGATAAAGGAAAGAGCAGGAAATAATCAGACAAGGTAGTAAGAAAATGAGCTGTAGAGTAAGACAGGCCTGAGATTAAAACTTCACCATAGTGGGTTGAGTGGTAGCCCTCCAAAAGATATGGCTCCGTCCTATCCCTGGGACCTGTGAATGTGACCTTAAGAGGAAAATGAGTTGTTAGAGGTATAACTAAGGATCTCTAGATAAGATCATCCTGAATAAGCTGGGGGCAGGGGCCGTAAATTGAATGACCAGTGTCCTTGCAACAGACACCCGAAGGAGAGATCGATGGAGAAGAGATATGAAGATGGGGGTGGAGGCTTGACTTAAGTGGAGCTGTTCGGGAATAGATTTCTGTTGTTTTAAGCCACCAAGGTTATGGTAGTTTGGTGCCAGATCCCCAGAAAACAAATACACCAGTTTTATAATAAATTGCTTGTATGAGTTTGGGCTAGACTCTTAATCTTTACAAGCCTCAGTTTCTTATCTGTAAAAGTTTGGTTATTACACTTGTCTCTCAGTATTGTGAGGACCATGAAAACTCACACAACCCAGTGCCTGGTACATGACAGGCATTCAGTACACATCAGATTCCTTCTTCCATCACCTCCTACCCATTTTCCTATGTGATGTTTCAACTTGAAATCTTTTTCATCTTCTACGCCTCCTAAAATGTCTGCAAAACTAACAGCCCTCCCCTGAAGAATGTTCCATTCTTCAGGAGCTGTTCTTAGGACTGTCAAATTAGAGGAGAAAGCATGGTACAGCTGGTGTTTTTGAGGCAGTTGGGTGAGAGCCATGTAGATATTAAAAGTTTTTCAAATGCAGTTCGTTGAATGCAGCCCTATAGAGAAGCAGCTGAAGTCCACATTGTAACTGCAGTGTGACTGGCCAGCTGGGGTCTATTTCCTTCACATGAGGAGGTCTCAGGGTACATTCCCAGCCATGGAGAAGAGACGACACATGGGAGGGGAGCGCATATAATACTCTGGGCTGCCGAAAGAAGCTGATGTAAATGGCTTTTTGCTGGATGTCTTCAGTTCATTGATTTTAGGCCTAGAAAGTTGTGATTGATTACCTCCCACCAAATGCAGGCTGGGGAAGTCAGTGTGGGAATTTAGAGCATGACTGATTTAATAAATGTTTTCAGAACCATGTATTCTTCTAAGGCATTGGAATGATAAGAAAAAGAACACTGGTTAAGAGCTAGCAGAGCCAGGGTCTGGCTTCATTTCTGTCCTTGATTAGCTGTATGACTTTGAGCCAGTCATTTAACTTCTCTGAGGCTTCAGCTTTACGGTGAGGTGGTTGAAGCAGTACATCACAGTACTAGCATCAGTGGTTCTACGAAGGCTCACAGGGATCCCCATGAGGTCAGAGTCTACCCATGTAGCACATGTTTTTTGTTGGTATGCTTGCTGGGGAGAGAAGAATCACAGGAAGGCAACAAGGATAGGAAATTAAAAAAAAAAAATTGATGTTCTTTTATATACACCATCCAAGGCTTCATCAGTCATCCATGGGAGAACCAGAGAAGTTTTAAAGACTCGAGACCTCCACTGCCTGGGCCAATTGAGGAGCCTGTTGATTACAGTTTTGCCATTTCTGAATGTCATTGATAATCCAGTGCCTTGGAATAAGTAGGCAGGGGAGGACCCGGGGGCATGGCCCTGTTAGAAGGTAGTGGTATTTTTTTTTTAATGTTAGCCCCCCTCCCACTGTCTAGTATGCTGGGGACAGTTTCCATGTATTCTTCCCATGTCTCTGAGCACGTTCTGATAAATTCATTGATGGTGAGAGGGAAGGAAATAGACATTTATTAAGTCCCCATGATGAGCTCCCTACTGGGAAGGACCTGTATTCACAGCCATCTTATGGGGCAATCACTTTGGCCCTCTTTTATTATAAACCTGAGGCTTGGAGGTGTTGGGCAAGCTGAATAAAGTCACTAAATTATTAAGAAGCAGAGCCAGGAATTGAACACATGGCTGTATGAGGGCCTGTGCTTTCTTTGCCTTGGCATCCCACCCTTATACTATGACAGATCTGGGCAAGCATTGTATGCAATGCACTGGGCAGACGGGAAGCAGCAGTGGGATGGGGAGGATGGGGATAAAGAGAACTATGTATCATCCTTGTTCTGGAACATATGATCTAATTAGACAAATGAAACTAACATAAAGGGAATACCTAAGACAAGTTAACAATTTTATCAACAATATAGACATATAATAGCAGTTAACATGTATTATACAGTATTGCCACATACTAAAGACCCTACAACTGTTTTCTCAATTGTCACCATTCCATGTCCATGTTTCATTGATGAGGAAGCTGTGGCATAGAAAGGCTTGGAAACTTTACCAAAGGTCACAGCCTTTGGACTTCCAATGGTGAGCCAGGATTCCAATCCAGTCCAATGGGTTCCGTGCAGTATTGCTGGTGTTGTCATCAAATAAAGGAACCCAAGGCCCACTTTGGGCTCATTAGGAGAGATGAGTTTGGTCTGAAATGGTCCTGGTGGACTGAAGGGAGGAAATGAAACTCAAAAAGCCTATATGGACATAGCCCTGTAGTCACATCAGAGAACAGGTTTCTTTTTTTGAGATGGAGTTTCGCTCTTGTTACCCAGGCTGGAGTGCAATGGCGCGATCTCAGCTCACTGCAACCTCCACCTCCTGGGTTCAGGCAATTCTCCTGCCTCAGCCTCCTGAGTGGCTGGGATTACAGGCACGCGCCGCCATGCCTGGCTAATTTTTTGTAATTTTAGTAGAGATGGGGTTTCACCATGTTGACCAGGATGGTCTCGATCTCTTGACCTCGTGATCCACCTGCCTTGGCCTCCCAAAGTGCTGGGATTACAGGCGTGAGCCACTGCGTCCGGCCGAGAACAGATTTCTAGAGCAGGTTCTTGCCAGCTCATAGTAGGACCTTGCAGGAGCTGCCAGGCTTCTTCCACACCTCCTCTCCTGTCTCATGGCTAACAACCTGTTTTCTTCTGCATTCTAACCTTCTGAGAATTCTCTCTCAAATGGTGAGGCCATTAGAAGGCAGTTATTTTTGGAGCATGCCTCGCCTGAGGCAAGCACGTGCTTGGAACCAGGGGTGCAGGGAAAGCCATACTGATCCACAACTGACCGTGCAACAGCAATAGGGGCTGAGAGTGTTAGCTCCTGCAACGTTTCTTGAAGCACAGATAGGAGTGAGTGCAGCAGAATTATGGCCCTGGATCAGTTCAACTGGCATTACTTATGTAAAAGCAAGAGCTTTGTCAACTGCAACCCCACTTTAAAGGGTGTGTGGGATTGAAACAAGATGGCTTGAAGGAACGGGCCATGTGCTCTGTCTTTGCGTTGCACACAAATGTCCCTTGTCCTAAAAGACCAGGCAGACTTGATAACTGCATAACAAAGACGGGTGCTGCTAAGGGAGGAGGGGATACAAAAAGAGATGGGTTAAAAACAGCAGAGCCAGGTCAGGTTTTGGAGAGTAACTAGTCACTGATTACAGTTAGATCCTGGGTTAACATATTTTAGGGGAAAACAATGGATTTGAATGCCATTAACAGAGCATGCATTCTTCAGGTTCTTGTATACCAGCCAGCTTCACTCATTCTGGTGACGATCTTGTCTTACCTCCCCTGTTCGTCACTCCCTCACTCTTGCCCCAGCTATCCCAGAATAGTTTGACTTCCCAGCATTGCATATCAAGAAACTGAGTTGGAGAGAATAAAGTGACTTAAATAGATGACTGGTTACAGGGTTTTCTGATTTCTAGTTTGATATTTTCCCCCAGTGCTATACTGAAAGCTGGATTTTTCTGTCTTTAAGGCATGGAGAAAAGTGAGGAAGTCTTGGGGTTTCTCTGAATTTGAGGTAACATCCTTAACGTTGGGCAGGGTAGTCTGCCTATTAACTGTGAAACTCTATGGAGTGAGCTTAGTTGAAGGGGATTGAACAAACCATTTCAGAGCCCAGGGCCTCTGTGACAACCAAACACATTTGCCATTTGGAAAATAATTATAGATCCTTCTGAGATACTCAGCTGCGGATAAAGCTGGAATACTCTGGCTAGAAAAGTGCTTGCTATGAAATCTATTCACTCAGTGTGATAGATTGTTAAAAATGGCCATTTTTTTTCTATCCCTGTGTGCATGACCCCCCCAGCAAGGTATCTATAACATTCCTTCTATCAAGAGTAGAGTTTCTCTACCCACCCCTGGAACTGGGGCTTGACCTTGTGACTTGTTCTGGTCAGTAGGGCACTAGCAAACACGATGTATCAGAGGCTTAGAAAGTGTTTGCATGTGGGGCCCTGCCCTCTTCTTGATACTCTGAGACTGCCATGTAAAGAGATTGGGGTGCTTTCCAGAGGTTGAAAATATTTGGAGTAGACAAAAGTTGACCCAGCACACTCCCTGGACCAACAGTGAAAGCACCTACATTTTTGCTAAAAAAGTCCTAGTGGAAGGTTGTTATATGCAATCCTATCATGTTTGCTTAAACAATGGGGAAAGGACACAGGTGTCCATATATGTTGGTGTATCCATCCTTCTTCACTGGAAAACGTGTGGCTCACAGCAATTCAGTGGAATGGCCTTGCCCCAGTAGTCCAGGACAGTGGCTCTCAATTAGGAGCAATTTTGACTTTCAGGAGTCACTTAATAATGTCTGGATACATTTTTAATTTTTCTTTTTTAAAACGGAGTCTTGTTGTGTTGCATAAGCTAGAGTGCAGTGGCTCAATCTGGGCTCATTGCAACCTCTGCCTCCTGGGTTCAAGCGATTCTCCTGCCTCAGCTTCCTGAGCAGCTGGGAC
Source organism: Callithrix jacchus (assembly GCF_049354715.1). Taxonomy (NCBI): domain Eukaryota; kingdom Metazoa; phylum Chordata; class Mammalia; order Primates; family Cebidae; genus Callithrix; species Callithrix jacchus. The sequence goes on along the minus strand of NC_133513.1, from coordinate 53,924,387 downwards.
TAGTGTGCCACCATGCTTAGCTAATTTTTTGTACTTTTAGTAGAGACAGAGTTTCACCATCTTAGCCATGATAGTCTCCATCTCCTGACCTCATGATCTGCCTGCCTCAGCCTCCCAAAGTGCTGGGATTTCAGGCATGAGCCACCACACCTGGCTACATTTTTAATTTTTGTACCCCCAGCACAGGCGTATGCTACTGGCATGTAGTGGATACAGACTAGGGATGCTGCCAAATATCCTACCATGCCCAGGGCAGTCCCCACATCCAAGAATGATCAAGTCCGAAATATTGATGGTGTTGAGGTTAAGATACCCTGATCTGGACAGTTGTTGACTTCATCTCAGTGTTTTCCGAGTTCCTTAAGATATCTATGCAATACTTCACCAGACTCCAACCCTAGCCTCATTTTCTTCAAGAGCAAGTTCTCTCTTTAAGAGTCAGTCAAAAACCTATCTTAACATCCTAAAAGATGCCTCTTTAGGGCTGGGTAAAGATGATTTTCTAATTGTAAAATGCCTTCCTAGCTCTAGATGTTGTGCTTATATTGCAGAGAAGTAGATTGAATGCCTGAGGGAAGGACATGGATCAAGGTGGGAAGTCAGACATAAGCAGAGCTGCATTTCCAGAAAGTATGAGTTCAGTTTACTTTTTGCTTGTGGACCACAAAGATGGCCATCACGTCTCTAAACCTTGGAGAATTATAAAATTTTTCTGGGAGAGGAACATCTCTATCACATTTGCCATAGCGGAAAGCTTTGTGCAGAATAACATATAATTGGCTTGAGAACAGAGTGAGCATGTGTGGAAGGGCCTGTAATTTTTAATATGACATTGGCCATAATTTATCATGTCATACCACCCACTCACAGCAGCCTCATCATATGAAATGCTAAATGCCTTTCTTATCAACACTTGTTGGGAAAATGCTGTTCTGGCATCTTCCTCTGAGGGAAACAGAAATCTAACCATGTTCCTCGCAGCCTAGAACTCTGTACACAAAGATCAGACTTGTTTTTCTCCCTGAAAATTTATAGGTATTTACAAGGACTCATATCCTGTTTGCTATTTAGAGGGGCAATGAAGTGAGAGAGAATTATGTAGCAAGTTTCTTTTTTTCTGAGATTTGCTCAAGCTGCTCCATGACTTAGAAAAAAAACAAAAAAACAGATATTACTCCCCAGTTATATGGGCGGCTTGCTGTTTTCTAGTGTTATTTTCTTCACTGACTTTCTTGGCAAAGCCATGGTTTAGTGCTCCTGGAGGGTGGTGAGATTCTCAGTAAGATGCGTCTGTCATAAAACACTGACCCTAGAGAAGGAGGTTCGATTCGTGATCCAGGGTGAACTCCTTGTGTTTTAGTCCTATTGAATTAGAAAGCCAGCTTTTGCTGAGTGTTCCAAGACTGGCTTTTTTCTTCCTTGTTGCTGGCAACTCTCAGGAGGTGCAGACTTTCTTCAGAACAATGATGGCATCCATGAAGGAGGGGGAATCCATTCTTATGCTATTAGAGTTTTTATGAACCCTTTCTTAATATTAGAATAGAATTCTATAGCCAAGAGAAAACTGTGTCTCATGTCCAAAGAGGCAGACAATTGGAAGGAATATATTCACCTTCTGAAAAGTTTTAAAGAAATAGAAAATATTGCTTCTTTGCAAATATTTGCCTGGGTATGACCACTTAATAACTTTTAATAGGTCACAATACTGCATTTCCAGGTGATCAACTCAAATACTTGGAGAATGGGTTCTGTTTAATTTAATTGCCTGGTTAACTCACAGCAAACCACAAAATATTTATATAGTTTTATTTATCATTATGTTTTTGAGACAGAGTTTTGCTCTTGTTGTCCAGGCTGGAGTGCAATGGTGCAATCTCAGCTCACTGCAACGTCAGCCTCCCAGGTTCAAGCCATTCTCTTGCCTCAACCTCCTGACTAGCTGGAAGTACAGAGATGTGCCACCATTCCTGGCTAATGTTTTTTGTATTTTTAGTAGAGATAAGGTTTTGCCAGGTTGGCCAGGCTGGTCTCGAACTCCTGACCTCAGGTGATATGCCTGCCTCGGCCTCCCAAAGTGCTGGGATTACAGATGTGAGCCACCTCACCCGGCCACAAATTCTTCATTTAACACAGTGAATATGATTTTGTGACTAGGGTTCTAATTGCTGAGTCATCAGTCTTCAGCTGGAGAAGGGGAGAGGGAAGATGCCCCAATCCCCAAAGATACTCCAGCATTTTGTGAAGCAAGATTGAAAGATGACTCCTGAAAAAATGCATTAGTTTGACTCTCTTTTTAACTGCATTCCTAATAATTTGGACTTTACTCATTTAAGGTGGTTATGAGAATTGAGTGGATATAGTGAGTTACAGAGGGTGGCACACTGCAAGCTTTGATGGTAAATTATGGATATTAGAATATGTATGTACTTTGAATTATAATTAGTGATTTTTATAAAATGTTATGATAAATTTCAAGGCTGACCTTGAAGGAGAATACTAACATAACTTTGGAAAACCAAAAAATAAAAAAGGGTATCCATTTCTGATCCTGAGTGGGTTTCAGATCTCGTATTTGGAGCATTTAAATTTAGGTTTGAAGAAGTAGGACTGAGGTCACATATTTTGTCCACTGGACATTGTTTCTGATGAAAAAGTACTAAAACTCCTTTGAATTTGGTTTCCCCCTTAGATAAGAATTTATTTTTTCCATACGGTCTTTTCTTTGCACCTGAAGGAGCATTGAGAGTGAAAAATAGAGGCCTGTTTCCTGTTCCTAACTGGAGCCCTCCAAGGTTGTCAAACTAGAGCAACAACTTTGTGGGATTTATGCCTGGGACCTGTCAAAGTAGAATTATCATAGCAAACCCTCTCTGCTATCAATCAAAGGGGTATTGGGGATGGCAAGGGCAGGCATTTTTCAAATTTCTTTACTGCGCATATTTAGTCTTATGCCTGGGGGAGGAAGAGCTCCTTTGAACAGTTCTTGTAGATTTCTTTTCCATCAGATGGCAGCTCACAAAACTACTTAATCTTCCCCAAAGGGCTTCTCTCATTGGCCTGCTGAGAAAAACAGCCAAGGAAGAGAGAGAGGAGGGGAAGACAGGGACAATCCAACAGCAAATCCTAGAAAATAAGGCATTGCATTCACAGGACGCACAGTCTAAGTCTGGTCACACTGATGTCACTACTTAGAAAGCACACTGTCTGTTTAAGGTTGTCTCCCATCACTTCTTTAAGTATTGTGTGGACATCGAGCAACGGCACAAAGCTGACACTGCTATCATAGCGGTGTGAGTATTCTTTTCTCCTACAGAGCTATTTCCCACATTTGTCAAGACAAAGGTTGAAGGTGACCGGACAAGGGAAATGGGTCACCCATTCATTCCCGTCTGTCAGAGGTTTGCTTTGTCATGATAACATTCAAGGAGCATGTTTATCTTTCCTGCTACTGGAGGTTAAGACAAGGGTAACAAAAAGAAGAGAAGAAACGCTGTTTGAAAAGTTTACAAATCCTGCCGTGAGGGCTGTAAACAGAGTCCAGCCGGTGGTGGAGCGTGTTAAATACTGCCACATTGATAGGGACCTGGTTCCCCGGCACTAGAAATCCACTCATGTAAACAGAGAAACTGTTGCTGTGAATCGGGTCTGTTTTGACTTAAAGTCTAAGAAACACATTGCCTTCAAAGTGAATTCTTAGGTGTCACTTCCCATAAGTTATGGCAGAAGATTACAAAGCTACTGATATAACATATTAGTTTGATGGACAGAATTATACCCCCAACGCTTCCTGCTCTCCCCAGTGACGCATACTAACTTAGTGTGCTGTGACAGCTGCCTTGATTTACCACCAGTCCGGGAGGCCAACCGGGAGAGGGAACGTTCACATGGATGCAGGGCCTGAGACTGGCCTGGAGCCTAGTTTATAAAGCTGCCCTGTAATTCACCACAAATGTGTCACCATTAAAAGAGGAAAAAAGGATTGCAGATAATAAATACTCTTTAATTTATTAGCTAACAACAAAGAGATCAGAGCCAGTTGTGATGTGATTGTTTGACATAATATTGTCAAGGAAAAAAAAGCTAAGTTGACCAGAGAGGTAAATTACACATTCAAGCAGATGCATCAACTCTTGGCTTGTCATAAGCCCAGCTAAACAAAACACCACACAGAGGGGAGGACTGGCCAAGAGCAGAGCCATTTATCTCTGAAAGAGACATATTCAAGAGCAAGTGAAATAAGACATAGTTCTTTTGGACTTGGTCAGAGGCCAGGTTTTAACTGTTATAAATTAAATGTTTTGTGTATAGGATTTGGCAACTCTAGTTACTTTTGTCATGGTAGGGAGATGTTAGGTTTTTCTGCCTGTCTTAACTCATGGTTTGGTCAGCTGGGGGATGTGTGTCCCTACTGCTAGGTATTGGAGCATCAGTGCCTTCTGGTAATTAGAGCAGATATTGGGAAGGTTTCTGTATGTGGCCTGTGATTAAAATCAGTGGCTTTAGAAAAACTTGTAATCACCCTTGTTTTCTGTGATTCTTCCTCTGCAGTTGTTCAGCAACATTCACACAGGTCACCAGGCCAGGGATTCACATTGATATTAGAGTCTTGGGACCTGAGGATTGGAAGAAACATTTCACCTCGCATCCCACCCAGGACATGCAGACAGTTCTGTATGAGCTGGGCAACTTCCAGGGAGGCCAGGTATCTGCCATGTGTTATTGTAATAGAGCTCAGAGTCAACCAGTGCCTGCTGGGCTTTTATTTTAGGATACTGCCCAGAAAAACTCTCCCATCCAAAGTACTCTAAGTGGGTACTTTCACTTTGTTTTGCATATGATGGGTCCTTGGGTTAAGTCTGTTGTAAGAACACAGATTTCTGGGTTTTCTTCAACAATCCAGAAGCCAGGATAGAGTCTGGTGGGTAGGCTTAAGGAATCTCTGTTCTCAGTGACATTGATTCATGGATCAACATTTTTTTTTTGGTATAGTTAATTGATCTGCTATGAATTGACCTGAATCTCATTTATTTTATTTGTTGCAAAGCAGTATCATGAAAGATTTTTGTCAGATGTCTTATTGAAATCAATCTATTATATTTATGGTTTTACTGAAATACCAGCTTAATAACTGTTTCTAAAAGACAGAGCCATTCAGTACAAAGCCATTGCTATCACGAGGTCAAGAGATCAAGAAGGCAGGGAGGGAGAGAGAGAAAGAAAGAGATTGATTTGGCCTAGCTCATTCTAGGTAAAAAGGCACAACTCTTAAAAGTTACTACTATCTTTTCAAGGTGGTCATATATCATATATTTAATATAATCTTTTACAAATTAGTGTCTTATTATTTTTAGAATCTTCCATTTTTCCTTTAAAAATTCAACAAAAATAAGATAGTATTTGCCCAAATTTGCTTTTTTCAAATATTAGTAACATTGTTTCCATGATCAGATATGTAAGAAATTTTTTGTTGTTGCTATTGTAAAATAAGATACTATTTGTATAGGTCTAGAGACCTATGTTTCATAAGGTCTCTAGGGGCTCTTTCTTTGATTTCTTTTTTTCTTTTGACTCATCAGTCCAGCCTAAAGATACAGTTTAGTGCTGGAGAAAATAACCACAAAACAAGAGCTTAGTTTTAATCATTCTGCCTTTTCTCTCATTTGGGGTTTCCGTTTTTAAAAACTATATTTTCCAACAGTAGACTTATTTTCTTTCTTTAAACATTGTTTTCGTAAGTGACTTCTTAAAATCTGAGTTCAGTAGAATGTGCCCCATACAGGTAAACTAGTTTGGCTTCTTTCACCGCTTTCCCATCCTCAGGCTTCCCCAACCTTTCTTGTTGTCAATTTTCATAGTTATATATTCAGTATTTCACTTTTAGTAGCATCCTTCCTTCTTGAATTTCATGTCCTATTGAGATCAATATCTGCGGAAATATCATTTTATACTATACGATACTGAAATGCTATAGTATCTTAAAAATAAAGCAAATTCAATCAAGAGTATTTATATATTTATGTTCCAAAACATGCAGTTATTTCCAATTAGGCATGATCACTTTCTCTTAGGGGTGTCATTATCTTCCATATCACCAATCTTTTTATTTTATAAGTTTGATCATGTTGGCATTTGTTATGCTATATAATGTATATTATGTTATGTTGCTACTTTTTAAATACGTACTTCTGCATAATTTTCCTGGTTTCCCAAGAGGATTTTCCCCTTTCACATCTTCTCATCTCCCCTCTCTCTATTGGAAATACCTTTCTTTTGAACAAGGTGTACTCTTCCACTGCCGCATTCTGGGCATGATTACCCACCACCATGAGTTTAGTTCAAGTTCATTTTATTTTAGGAAGTTACGACCAGTTTTATAGGAACAGTGTGCTTTTATTATGTCAACTCCCTGTTCAAAACCTTTCAGGGCCCACTCCTTGCATTTGGGATACAGTCACAAATCCTTAGCCTGGCTTCTAAGGTCCACTTAACCTTGACCTCAACGTACTTTTTTAGCCTGCCCTTCCAGACTTTCCCTATTTACACTCAGACTTTCACATCAACTGATCAGCTCATAGGCAGGGACATGATTTGCTCTTTTATACATTCACCTCTTTGGGCTTTTTCCTTTTCCAGTTTTCTTAATTAAAAAAAGAGTCACCAAAGAGGTCATTAAAATCAAATATCTTTCATTACCTTTTGTTTTTTTTTTTTTTGTCTATGAAGAATAAAATTATTGTGCAAAATGAACTTTTGAAATCTAAGAAAGAACATAAAGTTTGGGGCCAACCAAAATTAAAAGTGACTCACGATACTACCAAAGAAGGCAATCTTACATGGTCCTTTAAGTCAACAAGGATTTACATGATTGCATGTTGCATTTCCTCTGTAGGAAATAATACCTAGAATCTGAAAAGCATAGATTCTGAAGGATGACTTCCTACTAAGGATATTAGGAGCCCACTGTTAACCATCTTGGGTACCTGAAATATGCTGACATTCCTACACATGGCTACGTATCACTCTTATTATTCAGTCCACAGCCATTGCCAGGATAGATAAAAAGCAAGTGTCATTTCACATCAGACCAAGCTAGGAAAGTACATCTTTCCTCAACCAAGAAGATGGAGTGTGAACCAGACCACGTGGCCCACTAGATGGGAATTGCTAGTGCATACAGTAGCTTTAAAGCAGCATCCAGCAAAATAGATTTAAATCATTCTGAAAGAAATAAATCCTAACAATGGATACATTGTGCTGAATGAATGAAGCTCAGGAAAGAATTGATTAGGAAGTATACCAAATGGAATAAAATGTAGCAGAAAGGCACATATTGGAGAGAATAAAATATGTTTCAGTCTGAAGGGAATTGAATTTACTAAGATACAACTGACCGGCTATAAAGCAGATGAATAAAGTATGTAGTCAAGTCAAATGGACATTCAATGGGGACAGGTTACTATAGATCAATGGCATGTGATCAGTTTTATTCTTCTAATTCTTTGACTCATTGTGTGTAATGTCTTTAGCTCTCTCAAGAAAATCTGGGGCTTTACCTGAATCCTGAAAGAGGGAACTCACCTTGAAGGAGTGTATGATTAATGGAAATTAATTGGAAATAGGTTATTGTTTGTTGGCTTGTCTTGGTCCAGAGAACCATAATAATTTTCTGGAATTAGAAGGATTTTATAATAAATTGCAATAGAGTATCACGGCGAAGACTACATAAGCACCCTTTCCTCCATTGAAGTTAGTTCTACCTTGTCACTGTGTTGAAACACTTAGAGCCATCAACTATCTTCATTTCTCCTTCTAGAAAACTTGGACATTTTAGGTCAATATTGAAAATCCCTAGCTGGGAATTTTCTCCCACATACAAACATACTCATTAAGTACTTCTCTTGTGCTTCAGCTAGAATCCTTTGGAGAATATTTATTTGATATTAATTCTCAACATGAATGAAGCTTATTTTCAGTGTTATTCACAGTGGCATATCAAAGGCAGGGGGGTGATATTGGTCTGCTCCAGGTACAGATTATGAGGGGATGCATCGTTTGTAGAAACTTTTAAAACAATAATAAAACCAACTAAAATTCTATGTATATTTTATTATCATCATGTACTGGCAATTCAGACAATTAAAGTGATAAAAATACTTATCTCTGGAAAAAAGCTGTCAGTCTAAGTTGTAAGTAATTGCCAGGAATTCTGTTGTATTTTAAAATAATGCTTATTATTGTTAATATTTATTACATTTTAACACACTGAAAAGTTTATCTTTTGGCTGGGTGTGGTGGCTCGTGCCTGTAATCCCAGCACTTTGGGAGGCCAAGGAGGGCGGATCATGAGGTCAAGAGATCAAGACCATCCTGGCCAACATGATGAAACCCCGTCTCTGCTTAAAAAAGTAAAATAAAATAAATAAATAAGCTGAGCGTGGTGTCACACACCTGTAGTCTCAGCTACTTCAGATACTGAGGCAGGAGAATCGCTTGAACCTGGAAGGCGAAGTTTGCAGTGAGCTGAGATTGTACCACCGCACTCCAGCCTGCTGTTGGAGTGAGACTCTGTCTCAAAAAAAGAAGTTTATTTTTTAAGACATGTTACATTCTCCATGGAGTTAATCTGGAGAACTCCTAGCTCTCCAGGAAGGCTTAACATACATGAATTTAACTATAAGTTCACAGTGGTTTAGAATTAATAGAGATCACATCACAGCCAGTGTCTTTAAAACCTCAGTAGTATATATTTCTACATTTGGACAGTACATTTGAAATAGGCAGTTGCAGAAAAATGATTGAGAGATAAATAAGCAGGCCTTGAGTTATTTCAGTTCTGTCATTCAATGAGACTACTCAGAGCACTTACTTTTATTTAACATTTAAAACAACAAAATAAAATGAATTGTACTATTTTTTCTTTGGCGAGTGCAAATTTAAGTTCATGCATGAAGAACTCTAATAGATTTGAATAATAGCTTAAATTTACAATTTAATTTTGTTTCTAATTTTTAATTATTTCAAAATAAAAGCAAATTAATAAAAAATAATTACTAATTATGTGATTATAACTGAAAATAATTTTGTTTTATGGAGTAAGGGGGTATTATTAATAGTTATCTGCTCTGGGTATCAAATATGCTAACTGTGGTACTGGATTTTTTTTTTTTTTTTTTTTTTTGGAGAAGAAGTCTTGCTCTTATCACCCAGGTTGGAGTGCAATGGTGTGTTCTTGGCTCACTGCAACCTTCACCTCCCGAGTTTAAGTGATTCTCCTACCTCAGCCTCCCGAGTAGCTGGGATTACAGGTTCCTGCCACTACACTCAGCTAATTTTTGTATTTTAGTAGAGACAGTGTTTCACTGTGTTGGCCAGGCTGGTCTCGAACTCCTGACCTCAGATGATCTGCCTTCCTTGGCCTCCCAAAGTGCTGAGATTGTAGGCGTGAGCTACTGTGCCTGGCCAGCACTGGGCATTTTTATTTATTTATTTATTTTTGGTTATAGATGATAAAACAATTCAAATTGCTGAAAAAATATGTAATTTAATACTTGATCAATTTGCTTTTATTTTGCAACAAACCACCTCAAAATGTAGTGGCTTAAGATAATAGTTATATATAAAGTCACAATCCTGTGGGTTGTCTGAGTGCTTCTTATCTGGACTAACTTGGTTGGGGCTGGATGGTTGCAAATGACCTCACGTGTCTGGGGCTTAACTGAGATGGCTGGAAGAGCTTTCCATGTGATCTCTCTTTTTCCAGGAAGCTAGCCTGGGCATGTTACCTGGGGGGAGAAAGATTCCTTTAACAGGATAAGGAAAACTCCATGCTCAAGTACCTTTTAGGCATTTACTGATTGAACAAAACAAGTTACATGGCCAAATCCATATAGGAGGAGTGGAGAACCAGACTCTACCTCTTGAGGGAGTAGCAGTAAGGTTGCATTGCCCAGGGAAGTATATATAGAAGTAAAAGGAATTTTTTCATCAATGTTTGTGAAAAATCTATCACCTACCAATAAGGGTTGTGTTATCTCCAGGTATTCAAGTAACATTGGAAGTAATTTCCATCTTCATACTCCACCTCAGTTCTACTTTTTAGATGTAGTTCAGGTAGGCTTTTTTAAATTAAATGTATTTTTTTTACTTGGCATATAAAACTTGTACATATTTATGGGATACCTTATGATGTTTCAGTATATATAATGTATTGCATTATCAGATCAGTATAATTAGCATACCCCTCATTTCAAACATTGATCATTTCTTTATGTTGGGAACATTCAATATCCTCCTTCTAGCTATTTGGAATGATATATATTATTGTTAACTGTAGTCATCCTACAATGTTTTAGAACATAAGAAATGATTCCTCTTATCTGGCTGTAATTTTTCATTCTTCAACAAATCTCTCCCTAATCCTCTCTTCACTCTACCCTTCTCAGCCTCTAGTATCATCTCTCCCACTTTTCATTCTATGAGATTATCTTTTTTTAGCTTCCACAATATGAGTGAGAACATGTGGTGTTTAGTTAGCTCTGTTCCTGACTTATTTCACTTAACATAATATCCTCCAGTGTTATCCATGTTGCCATGAATGACAAGATTTATTTTTATGGCTGAGTGATATTCCATTGTGGGTGTATATACTACATTTTCTTTATCTACTCATCTGTTGTTGGGATACCTAGGTTGAGTCCATATCTTGACTATTGTGAATAGCGCTGCAGTAAACATGGGGTGCCAATGTCTTTTTGATATAATTTCCTTTCCTTTATATAAATTCGTAGTGGAAGGATTTTTGGATCATATGATAGTTTTATTTGTAGTTTTTTTAAAGAACCTTGATACTGTTTTCCGTAGTGGCTATACTAGTTTACATTCCCATCAGTAGTGTAAAGAGTTCCCTTTTTTCTCTATCCTCACCAACATTTGTTATTTTTTGTCTTTTTGATAATGGCCATCTAACTGGGGTGAGATGATTTCTCATTGGTGTTTTGATTTACATTTCCTTGATGATTAGTGATATTGGGTATTTGAAAATATATTTCTTGGCCATTTGTACATCTACTTTTGAGCAATGTCTGTTCAGATCATTTGCCCGTTTTCATTCTTTTTCCTTCATTCATTGGTTGTTCAGGAGCATGTTGCTTAATTTCCGTGTATTTGTATGGTTTCCAGCATTCCTTTTGTTACTGACTCCTAGTTTTATTCTGTTGTGATCTGAGAAGATACTTGATATAATTTTGATTTATCAAAAATTGTTGAGACTTGTTTCCTGCCTCAGCCTCCTGAGTAGCTGGGAAGCCTCTCCTGGAAAGTGTCGCATCTGCTGATAAGAATGTGTATTCTGTAGCTGTTGGGTGAAATGTTACGTAAATATCTGTTAATTCCATTTGGTCTCTGGTGCATTTAATTCCAACATTTCTTTGTTGATTTTCTGTCTAGACTATCTGTTCAATGCTGAGAGTAAGGTGTTGAAGTCCCCAACTATTATTGTATTGGGGTCTATATCTTCTTTAGATCTAATAATATTTGTTTTATATATCTTAGTGCTCTGGCGTTGGGTGCATATACATTTGTAATTCTTAAATTCTCTTGCTGAATTGATTCCTTTGTTATATGATATCCTTCTTTGTCTCTTTTTAGAGATTTTGACTTGAAGTCTGTTTTGTCTGATATAAGTGTAGCTACTTATGCTTGCTTTTGGTTTCTACTTGTGTGGGATATCTTTTTCCATTCCTTCAGTTTAAGTCTATATGTATCTTTACATGTGAGGTGAGTTTCTTGTCTGTAACATATAATTGGATCTTTTTAAAAAATATTCATTCATCTTATGTTTTTTTTAATTGGAGAATTTAATCCATTTTTATTCAAGGCTGTTATTGATAGGTGAGGACTTTTGTCATTTTATTCATTTTTTCCTGGTTGTTTGGTATATCTTGTGTTCTTTATTCCTCTCTTATTATTTAATTTTGCACTTGGATGTTCTCTGTAGTGATGAGTTTCTTTTCTTCTTTTGTGTATCAGCTTGCTTCTTTTCTCTTTCTTCCTTGTGTATTGTCTCTACCAGTAAGTATTTTAGTCATTTTTTTGCATGTTTTTATGATAGTGATTATCATTTTCCAGAAGTAAGACTTCCTTGAGCATTTCTTATAAGGCCAATCTAGTAGTGATGAATCCACTTAGTTTTGGCTTGTCCACAAAAGAATTAATTTCTCCTTAATTTCTAAAGGATAGCTTTGCTAGGTATTATAGTCTCGGCTGGCAGGTTTTTTTTCTTTTAGTGCTTTGAATATGTCATCCTATTGTCTCTTGGCCTATAAGGTTTCTGCTAAGAAACCCATTGTTAATGTAATGAGGGTTCCCTTTTATGTGACTTGATGCTTTCCTCTTGCTGTTTTTAGGATTCAGTCTTCATCTTTGAGTTTTGACAATTTGAGTATAATATGCCTCTAAGAGAACCTGTTTGGGATGACTCTATTTGGAGTTCTTTGATCTTCCTGAATCTGGATCGGTCTATCTTTCTTTCAAGACTTGGAAAGTTTTTAGCTATTACTTCATTATGTATGTTTTCTGTACCCTTGTCCTTCTCTTAAAAACATGAACTACACAATTCATATGCCATCCTTGTGTAGGGGGCATGCTAATCTTCTCTGTATTATTATGATTTCAGTATAGGTACCACTGAAGTGAGTTTTTTTTTTTTTTGGATGAAATCTTGCTCTGTCACCAGGCTGGAGTGCAGTGACACAATCTTGGCTCATTGCAACATCTGCCTCCTGGGTTCAAGCGATTCTTCTGCCTCAGCCTCCTGAGTAGCTGGGATTACAGGCATGCACCACCACACCTGGCTAATTTTTGTATTTTTAGTAGAGATGGAATTTCACCATGTTGGCCAGGATGGTCTTGATCTCTTTACTGGAGATGGAGTTTCACCATGTTGGCCAGGATGGTCTCGACCTTGTGATCCACCTGCCTTGGCTTCCCAAAGTGCTGAGATTACAGGCGTGAGTCACTACACCCAGCCTGAAATGAGCATTTTTTTTTTTTGAGACGGAGTTTCACTCTTGTTACCCAGGCTGGAGTGCAATAGCGCAATCTCGGCTCACCACAACCTCCGCCTCCTGGGTTCAAGGAATTCTCCTGCCTCAGCCTCCTGAGTAGCTGGGATTACAGGCACGCGCCACCGTGCCCAGCTAATTTTTTGTAATTTTTAGTAGAGACGGGGTTTTACCATGTTGACCAGGATGGTCTCGATCTTGATCCACCCGCCTCGGCCTCCCAAAGTGCTGGGATTACAGGCTTGAGCCACCGTGCCCGGCCATGAGCATTTTTAAGAAATACATTTTGATAAGATGGCCAACATCAGCAAATGGATTACTTCTTGCCAGCTTAGCAGTCCCACTGGAATGAGTGCTCTTTTCAGTAGTTCAAGACAAAATTTCAAGACTGACCTGTATTGGCTGGATTGGCTTACATTTCAATCTTTGAACTAATCACGTGGATCAGGCTAACACCTTGTACCAGGAACTCAGCTTAGATCCATCAGAATCATATGAAATGAAAGGTGGGAAGCACTGGCTCTAAAAAAAAAATGACGCACTGGTTGTTACAAGATGAAAAGTGAATTAATGTTAATGCTGAGCATGCAAAAATAAGAGCCTTTGACTATAGTCTTGTGCTTAGGTCATAGTATCAAGGAAAAAGGCTTAGGCTTTTCTGCTTAGGTTTATTGTTACTTAAACTCACTTCTTATAAGCCTTGAAAAGCAATACACATAACTACAGTAATGAGTCTGCAAGTTGAACTTTAAATATTTGCTTTACATATTTTTTGAAAGTCATGTATATGTACAAACATTTTTATACCCATACTTATAAAGGTAGATAACATTTCTGCAGGATGAACCCATCATGTAAACTCATTGATGTGCCACATGTGCACAATAGGTGGAATATGACTAAAAAACAAATTTAGAGTGACATTTGAGCCATCTTCATAGGTTTATGGAGTTGTGGAGAAGGAAAAATATTAGTGAGGAACAAAATTGTTGGCAATAACATTAGAAAACAAACCTCATGTAAGTCCAGCTACTTGAGAGCCTGAGGTGGGAGGACTGCTTGCGGTTAGGAATTCAAGGCCACCCTGGGCAACATAGCAAGACTCCATCTCTAAAAAAATTAAAAACAAATTAGTCAGATGCGGTGGTATGCACTGGTAGTCCCAGGTACCCAGGAGGCAGAGGTGGAGTATCACTTGAACTAAGGAGTTGAAGCTTTATGCATGCCATTGTACTCCAGCCTGGACAACAATGTGAGACTCCATTTCTTAAAGAAAACCAAAAACCTTCACATGCCTATAACTTGGAGTCAGGAATCACCTGGGTTCCCAGTGATTGAAATCTTTACCACCAGTATTCACTCATGCTAGCTTCATGCTCCCAGCCTGCTCCTCTCATGCACTCAGCTTCTCATTGACATGCTTTATTTTCTGAATGATTCTCAGTGAAAAGAACAAAGTGTGGTCATGGAAAGTACAGTTGCTTGGCATTCAGGTTTAGGTTCTGGCTCTAGCATTATGTGATGTTTGTAAGTCTTTTCCCATTTCTGGGTCTCAGCTTCATCTTCTGTCAAGTGAAAGATCAGGGTAACTTATCTCAAATAACTCTCTGGCATATATATGTTTGGCACCTACATCTTTTCTGATTGGTCTTGGGTTATTCAATGTCTTTCCTCTATAACTTACTTAGCCCTAGGCTTGGGAAATGGGCATTAACTTCTTCTGCGCAGATTCTTTCCCAAGCTTTCAAATCCATGGCCTTTAGTTTTGAGATTCTCCTGGCCCCTGTTTTCTCCCCCAGAGTGAACCCTCTTGACAAATTCATGCTTTCCAGCAAGCTTACCAGGGGAAGTCATGCTGGCCAGGGTGACTTGTGATACTGTTGCCACAGCTGGCTCTGGCCTGTGCCTGATTGCTGCTGGCACACTCCTGTTGCCAGCCATTTGCCCTTTCTTAAGCCCTTGCTAACCATTTTCTCTACAGAATATACACAGTATGTGTCCTGACAAAATTTTCCTCGTAATGAAATAGAATCAGTTTCATATAAATTTGCAATGTTGTTAACATTAGCATTTTGGGGAAAGTCTTCTTTATAGTTATTTATAAACTCATTTTCAAGTTGAAAAAAAAATTGAAATGGTGACTTTAGAGAAGGGTACTTTCCAAACATCAAATGATTGATCTTTACTTTGGAAGGTACCTTTTGGGTCACCTTTTCCTCTCTAGAAAGTTGATTCCAAGGCACACTTGTTTCTGATGAAGTGTTTCCCTGTACTTTATTATAATCTGGAACCACAAAATAAACTTCCAACGAACTTAAAAAAAGAGTCATTGATTTATCTCATTCTCTCCCTTTCTTACACTTTTGCAAAATTCTTTTTAGCAGTTTATAGCAGAATTAAATTCAAAGAAAGATCAAAATAGAAAAATACTCTTCAGTTTGAAAAATGGACTTGATGTGTTATTTGAACCTGGTGATGATTCTACTGAGGCATTGTTTCCAGGTTTGCATGATAGTTTCTTTTTTGTCTTTTAGCCAGCAATAAGATATTCTTCCATAGCACGTTGCTCAAATGTCTACATAACTTATATTGCATATTTACAATGTTTTGTCCCATTGGACTGTAAGCCCAGGCAGGGATGGCAGCGTATTCATTCTTGGATCCCTATCATTTTGCTTAATGCTTGCTATGTAGAAAGCGCTCATAGACTCAAGTAGAAGAATACTATGTAGTAGCATGAATAATATGTAGGGGTAAGCAGAAAAATATATAGGGGTAACATGTTAAACATGCATAAATATTGAAACAAATAAGTTGATTTTGGTAATTGGTGACCCTGAGATTGATAAAACTGTAACTCAGAGGCCCCGCTATGTTATAGTGACAAAACCTCTGTCAACTCTGATGTCTTCTGCTACAGGTTGAAAAAGAATGGAAAGCGCTATTCAGCCATCTCAAACTCTGCCTCCATAATAATGATGGATTTGCTGTCACCATAACTCATTCGTAGGTAGTCTTGCAAGAGCTGAAGTTTGGAACTATTGCCATTTGGAAGAGTTTCATTCACTCTAAGGAAAAGCTGAGAATCTGATTCATTTCCTTTTTGTTCTCCCTTTTAGCAGTAATATGTTCATTTACTTTTAACGTTGAAAGCAAGCAGGTTGAGGCCAGGCCTGGTGGTTCATGCCTGTGATCCCAACACTTTGGGAGGCCAAGACTGGAAGATTACTTGAGGCCAGGAGTTCAAGACCAGCCTGGCAAACATTGTGAAATGCCATCTCTACTAAAAATTTGGCAGGTGTGGTGGTCCATGCCTATAGTCCCAGCTACTTGGGAGGCTGCGGCATGAGAATTGCTTGAATCCAGGAGGCAGAGGTTGCATTGAGCTGAGATTGTACCACTACACTTCAACCTGGGTGACAGAGCGAGACTCTCTTTCAAAAAAAAAAAAAAAAAACGCAGATTGAAATGTGTTTTCCATTTGCAAGTGGTATAATCAATCATTTTAGTTGGAGGTGTGTCCATTGCAAGTATTTCAGTTAGCTTGGCTGCTTCTCATGCTGTTTGCCCAGATGGCAATTCAGCACTTCAGATTTTGCTCTCTTAAATTCCAGCTTTATCCCATAGGAGAGGTGTAGATTTCTATTCCTTATCTTTGGTCTGTTTTAATTTTTTGGGAGAGGAGTCCTGAGTACTGAAGAGAAAGGTACGCATGGAGAAATGTAAAACATATTTTCAGGCACCTTTGTGAAATAAAAGTTTAATGGGATATTATAATACTATGGGAAATGGAGAGAGAAAAGAATCATGCCCCATGCTTAACCTTTTGGAATCATCTTTGCCAATTTCTGTGTGCAGTTTAGTAAATTAAATAAGCTTTCCTTAGCCTGGAACTGTCTGTGATAGCGCAACTTTCATTGTGGTATCATAGACAGACAGTCAGCATTCAAGACAGGGGCCTGACACCTTTCAAAAGTGAAGGAACCTGTGGCAATTTTAAACATTCCAACCATATTAATTCCAGTGACAGTTATCCTCTAAGTCATTTGAAATGAATTCTCCCTCTTCAACTTTTGAAACTTACGTTTAATCCCCTGATTCTGGGGCCTGCAGAGGGGCACTCTGTGTGACTGAGTGTCAAGCAGGAGGCAGAAGCAGGAAATGGTTGATCCAGTCCAATTTATGTCTTTCCTCATCTTTTAGCTTTCCTCTGTATCTTATTCATGTTTCTAAGGAGACACCTTACATTTCTAAAAGAAAGCTTGAATAACGGTTTGGAGTTCTTTCTTTGAGGGCAATGTTTTTATTATTGCTCTTCCACCCAGGCTGAAAGTTGAGTGTCATCTGTCAAGCCTCAGCAGCTAGGCACTTTGCAGTCGATATTGGGCTCAGTGGTTCTCATCAAGCACTATTGAGCCCTGGTTAATAGAGTCATTTCTTTTCATGTGCTCAAACTCAATGCAGCCGAATTCTGCTTTCTTGGTCCTGGGAGCACACAGGGACCTGTGCCGTTCTCCAATGGTAGGACCATTCTCAGGAAGTGCTCCTCAATTTCCACATGGTCAAGAGGTATTGAATGTCTGTAACAAGCACAGGGAAGGCTTGGTATGGCGCCCAGTGTTTATACTTAAGAGAGGGCTGGGGGAATGGTCACAGAAGACCCATCAGGCCCTTATGGGGTGAGTGTACGTTGGTTACTGTTGGGGAAGAGTTGGATTTTCAACTTTCCATGTGTGTTGGTTTGATGTTATTGCTAGTCATCCGCAAGTTAGAAATGATCTTATTAGTTCATGCCTAAGAAACTAGTTTACAAACCAAAAGACTTACATGTTATTTCCACTTGTGTGAGGGATGGTGTTCACAAAGCTACCAGACTGTTCACATTTGCATAGAGATCTCCTTCCCTGGTGTTAGACTAACTGGCAAAGTAAATTTATCATCTGCAAGATTTCTAAGTGAGAATGAATGATGGCATAGCTGTTAAGGTTACAAGTCAAATCAGCCTGGAGGTCACCCTTAATCCCTACATGATCTCAGGCCAGTAAGATCTCAGGCAAATCAAGGCTCTTTAAGCCTTAACTGATCTAGGCAATGAGATACGAAGAGTACTTACCTCATAGAGTTGTTGGGAGGATTAACCAGGATAATAAGAGTATGTATGAAAATGCTTAGCACATAATAAGTACTCAATAAACATTCACACTGGTATTAGTTGTATAATGATAATCATTTTTTTTTTGTAATAAAGGTAATTGGATATGTTTCCAGGCCATTTCATCCTATAATGATAGAATCTGGAGACTTACACCTGCTCCTCCATAGAATACTCCTGAATAACAGGCAATACAACAGGATTGCCTGTTAGCTGCTAGAAGAAGACTGATAATTTTTTATTTATCAACTCTTCTTTCTCTAGATCCTGTGTTGCTTTGTTTGAGTTTATGATATGTATTTAATTACTATTTATATAACATTTGCTATATGCAGTAATATTGTGCTTTTTATCATATTACCTTATTTAGTTCTCAACAATACCTGTTTGAGGAAAGAGTCATTATCTCCATTATTCAGAATAGGAAACTAAAGTACAGGGAAGTAAGACAACGAGGAGGTGGAAGAGTTGGGGCTTCAGCTTAGGTCTGCCTACTAAATGCCATGTCTATGACATTAAGCTATCCCACCTCTTTATTTATAACTCAGTATATTAGACCTTGAATTAATTATATTATTACTAATTTTATATTTGTTACAAAGTGGCATTTTTGATGAGTTTTGAGAAATGCCCTGGTATATTTACTTAATTGAACAGATTACAATTTGAAACTTTATTTCAATGTTTCACAGGTTAGAACTTAAAAACTAGACTTGTCGCAGGAGATGAGTTTGTTTTGATTCTAGAGAACATTCAATCTCTGGGTGATGATCCAATTAATGCAGGCTGGAATTTCCCAGATAGCTCTTATGGGACAGTGATACAGGAAGCACACGTTATCAACAGTGCTGATAAACTCAAATTGTAACTAACCTTGCTTAGATAGACCCCAGATAGTCATGCCTCCTTCTATAGGGACTCTTTGGGGCATGATAGCCCAGATACCATGATAAAGAATGGCATTCCCACAGTCGACGTAAATTTCCACACATCACGGTGTTGCAACTTCCTTTCTCGGCAAGAATTTTCTTAACTTCATGCACATAGTATATCTATTTTTTAAACAGCTATTTTTAGGTATAATTCATATAGCATAATGTTTGCCAATTTAAATTATATAATTCAATGATTTTTTGACATATTACACTATAACTTTTTAAACTGTGATAAAAATGTACCATTTAAACTATTTTAAGCATACAAGTCAGTGGTATTAATGATATTTACACTATTGTGCAACCATCACAACTTTATTTACCAGCCCTTTTTCCACTCCAGTAGAAGCTCTATAATTATTTAAGCAATAACTCCCTTTTTCTCTACTCTCCAGCCCTGGTAACCTCTATTCTATTTCTGCCTCTATGAGTTGCTAAGTGGAATGATATCTGTCCTTTTATGTCTAGCTTATAGACATAAACCCTTGAAAACAAGGTTTATCCATGTGGAAGCATGTATCAGAAATGCATTCCTTTTGATGGCCAAATAATATTTCATTGTAAACATAATATTCTTGAATGAAGCGGTCAATCTTGTGAGTAAAATAACTACTTTTGTGTGAAATGTCTCATTTGCCACAACAAACTTGGAAAACATGTTGAGGATATTCCTAGAACGAACGGTACCCAATTTATAGACACCTGTGTTATTATTTACTTATTGTTTTTCTTGATATCAGTTCACTTTTAAAATGTCTTAAATACTTACCTTATTTTGTCCTGATTAATGTTCATGAAAGCCATAGGTTGACATAATATTGCATATTGCTAGTAAAATGTATTCTGCATACTTCCTAAAATGTATTCTGTGTACATGTATTCTGTGTACTTCCTAAAATGTATCTTCTACCTCAGCCTCATATAGGCTGTAATTCCTACTTCTCTGATTCCCAAACTTGAGGGGTGCACTTTGTGTCAGTACATACTAGAGTGCCAAATTCCCTGTGGAACAGAAATGAAGAGGAGAGGAATTCTAATAAATATAACCTGGTGTGAAGGCCAAGGTTAACCCTAACCCAAACCCCAACCCTGGGATCAATTAGTAGGTTCAGGTCTGGGCCAAACTACTTCTAATCATCTGTGTGATCTTGACATAGTCTTCTGTGCCTTAGTTTCCTCTCTGTCTTAAGCAGGTTGAAATAGATTGTCTCCTCCTATTCCTCCTTCCTGGATGTCCTGCTTCTCTCCCATGTTCAGGAATGACAGGGCTAGTTTGTGCTTCTGCGCTTGCCCTCCATGCAGTTGTACTGGAGGGATTTCCATTTCTTTGGCTTTGTGATATTGACACTCCTCCTGTTTCACTTCCCTCACACCTATTATGTTAGATCAAACTCGATCTGATGTAACTCTTAATGATTTCCTTTCTAAGGAGGGCATTAGGAGAGCCTGCATCAAGGACATCACTTACTTTCATTTAGAACTGTGGGCATCTGCGCTGTGTCCATTTCTTGCTGCTATAAAATGGCAGTAAATCAGAAAAAATGCCATGCCCCTCAGAACCTTGAGAATGAGCTCTGGAGCATTCTGCTTACAGGGATGTAGGCTTGTCAGTGAGTAAATCAGCTCTGTCCTTATGCCCCCATTGCATCGGGAAAATCTCTGACTTTGTGGGATGGGTTTGACGTGTCAGTCAATCTTTCTCTACCTGCATTTGAGGTTGAGAGTGTATCTCTCCCTTGTTTTCTCCCAGCATGTTTAGTGAGCTTATTGGTCCCCTAGGTTTTATTGCCAACCACAGCTTGGTCCTTGTCAGAGAGATTATTATATGAACCCTGGGTTACTTCTGACTGCAGAAGGGCCCTGGATTTACATTTTTGCATTCCAAAGTCAGTAATATAAATGACTAATGGAACACTGGGCCACCGAATATTTATATATCTATTTTGAAATGTACATTTCTCCCTTTCTTAAGATGGGGTTTGTTGCTCCCAGGTCGTAGTTGATGGGCCAGTAGCATCCGTGGTGACATAAAGCAATCATCCGGGGAGAGTGCTTCCCAGCCCCAGTGGCGCACGGTGATGTGCTGCAGGTTATTATGCCAGCAATTCAGCAGTAATCGAACCCCCCATCTCCCTGGCCCTCTCCCCGCTTCCCTTTTATGATGTCCAATAAATTTTACATGCTCCAATTTGCCTCATCCACCAACCTAATACTGTTTGAATTAAGAATCTCTTCCGTAGCTTTCAACAATGGAAACTTCGCTTTCTCCAAAATTACTTATAAAGGCCACTCATAACTGTGCCAGAAAGGAGGCTGGACTGTGTAGGTGGAGACAGTGCACAGTTGGCTGGTCCATATAGAAGACGGGGTTGCCTGGTTGTTGAACTTGCTGACTACATGATATATTGAGATGGAAGAAGCTATCTATAGATAAACACTAAGTTGTTTTGAATGAAAAGATTGTATTAAATTAGAATATTTTTTGAAAAGTGGAACATATATTTGAAAGTTCCCTAGTACTTGATGCTTTTCATAATATATAGTACAAATTAATAATATCAGTAACAATAATAGCAACACTACTTAAGTATTTGCCGCTAGCTGAATTATTCTAAGCCATTTGCATGCATTTTAAAATTCTAACAGCCCCATGAGATTGAACCTTTTTGTAAGCCTGCTTATAAAAGTGGAAATAGGTTCAGAGAGGTTAAGTTCCTCAAGATTACATAGATAGTAAGCATAGTAATCAACAGGGCTAGGACTAAATGTCGTATTGTCTGATACTCATTTTTAACGTTGCCTAATATCACCATGTGGTGTAGCCAGGAAGCAGAGATCTTGAGATGAATGTTAGCAAATTTCTCATTCACTCAAGCCACTCACCACTCCCTTTTCCATTCTCTGTCAGTATTTACGAAGCATCTACTCTGTGCATGCCCTGTTCTGAACACCGGGTATCAATACAGCAGTGAAGATGGCCTGCAGTCCCTACTGTTGTGTAGTTAATATTTTAATAATTATAGTCAGACTATAGAAAGGTAAAGAAATAAACCACATACTTTCTAATATTGACTCGTGCCTCAAAGAAAACACATGAGAGCAATGCAATGGAAAATGTCCAGTTGGGGAGGGTGGCAACAAAGGCTTTCCCGAAGTCAGGGCATTCGAGCTGAGACCTAAATGATGAAGATGGGCTGGGAGCTGGTCTATAGAGCATAGGTTTCAGCTAGAGGAAAGGCAACTGTAAAGACCCAAGTCAGGAGTCAGTGTCTTGTGGTGGAAAGCCAGGAGGAAGACCAGAGTGGCTGAAGCATTATTATCTGTGGAGAGCAGATTATGAAGTCAGGAGGTTGGCAGACCTCAGGGTGTGAAAGCAGGGCAGGGAGTGGGTATACCGTGGTGTTTTCAGTTCTTTCAATCAATATTTTACTGCCTGCAGCCCATTTTCTTTTACAGCCTGTCTTCTTTTCCTTCTGCTTTGACTTGAGTCTTACCTCATAATGGGCATTTTAATCCTGTCTGTGATGCAACTCAATGCTTCATGCTGGGCACCTTGCTTTGTTTCAGCTCAGGGCAGCATTAAAAAAGAACAGAGGAAATCTCCAGCCGAGAAGGGGCTCAGGAAGGAGTGCAGGTTGCAATCTGAGAGCTCTAATTAAATCAATGCCATGCACGTCCTGTCCACAAAGCTGGGGGCAATTGCATGCTCTTTACTGTTGCCATGATATACACTTAAGAGCTGTGTGACTTCACAGAAGCAATTAAATTGTCCCGTTTAATCAGTGGTAAGGCCACCATCAATAACAATTATTATTTTTATTGATTTGATAAGTGCACAGTCGAAATAATCACAGAGAATAACGATCTCTTTCCCCCTGTCCTTTGCCTAAATGCTAAACCCTAGGCTACCCAGGGCAAATCTATAGTGCCCTCTTGAACAATTTTACTACAGATCCATATGTAATCAAGAATTCCTACCTTGGCCAGGTGTAATAGCTCATTCCTGTAATTCCAGCAGTTTGGGAGTCCAAGGTGGGTGAATTTTATGAACTCAGGAGTTCCAGACCAGCCTGAGCAACATGGCAAAACCCCATTTCTACAAAAAATACAAAAATTAGCTGGATGTGGTGGCATGTGCCTGTAATCCCAGCTGCTTGGGAGGGTAAGATGGGAAGATCTCTTGAGCCCAGAAGGTGGAGGTTGCAGTAAGCCAAGATCACGCCACTGTACTCCAGCCTGGGCAGCAGAGTGAGACCCTGTCTTGGAAAAAATAATAATAATTTCTACCTTATAAAATTTCCATGCTAAAAAAAAATCCGTGCTTTTTCATTGAAACAGAACTTTTGAACTTTCTGGTCCTTTGCTTGGGAACAAAGAAATGCTCCCTATAGTAAATAATTAAATCTGCATTTTATCTTTCAGCCTCACCTGTCTTCTTTATTGTTTTTCTATAGCTCAGTCTGTGATCTCATTTTGGCCAGAAATGTAGGTTCAGTGACAGAAAACAGGCCTGGCTGGACGTTGCCTACTTGTGGATATATACCTGATTATATGGATGTTACAGAACCTGAAGGATGATCTAAGTGGCATGATCAGAATCTGCTTTTACCCCAAGAATTTTATTATCTTTCTCCATCTCACTTACAGTTTGGCATCTTTACATATGCAGTTCCAAAGGTCTGAAATTACTTCCGCTCCCCTTCTTGCTAATTAATTCCATATATTTGTGACCAAGGGAGAGAAGCAGACTCAGAGTATACCAAAATTGGATTCCAGCCTTGGGGAGTGAAAGAGTGAACCTTGATTCAGGGGGAAAAAAGGGGTCCTGACATACATTTGCAGTCATCCAGTAGGAAAAGCTAAAATGTTTATGAGTTCTATCCCTCTCCACTATCCCACCATGAGAGATCCATGAAGGAAGAGGGAGGGATTGTTGGTCTTCCATAGTACTTCTCCTGGAGGATAGCATGTCATAATTCCCACTTGACTTCATTAAAGGTAAGAGTCTCAGAAATCCTGAATGACTATCACAGAGATGCCCCCATCTCACCCTCTACCTTGGATTTTTGGCTAGGTTGGCTTATCTGAGGGAATAGGGTTATAATCTGTCTACTGACACATGGACACATTGGTTAACTAAATTTAAATCCTCCTCAGTGTACTTGGTGCCACATGGGACTTGTATGGGGCAATGGTTTCACAGTTCTCATTCTAGAACACTTTGTTTCCAGATAGTTCAATGGAACCTCGGATCCATGGTCTGTGAGGAGAAACAGTGACCCAGGTTGTGTCAGATGTTTTTATATGTATCATGAATAACTGCTTCTGATATCAGAAAGGTTTGGGAAATGCTTTAAATTCAGTTTACCTCTTAGGCATTAACAAGATACATTAGCATAAGAGACTTTGAGATTCTAGAGTAATTTTTCAGCATTTTCCAAACAGACTCAGTCAAGGAACCCTGTGTCAGAACAAGCCTGTTCCCCAGAATATACATTGGAAAAGCTGGTCTGGAGGCCAGTGTTAGTCTGTTCTCACACTGCTATAAAGATACTACCTGAGACTGGTTAATTTATAAAGAAAGGAGGTTTAACTGACTCACAGTTCCACATGGCTGGGGAGGCTTCAGGAAACTTATAATTGTGGTAGAAGGCAAAGGAGAAGCAAGGCACAACTTACATGGCAGGGAGAGAGAGCAAGAGAGCAAAGGGGTAATTGCCCAAAACTTTTAAGACCATCTGCTCTCCTGAGAACTCACTCACTATCCTGAGGACAGTATCAGGGAAACTGCCCCATGATCCAGTCACCTCCCATTGAGTCCCTCCTTCTGCATGTGAGGATTACAATTCAAGATGAGATTTGGGTGGGGACACAGAACCAAACCATATAAAGGACTAGCCATTTATTTTTTTTCTGTAGGTAGGCTTGCCTATATACCTATACATGGGGTGAACAGAATTTTTAGTGAGGAATTCCATGACAGTACTACATAGATTGTATATTAGATACGCCTGTTCCAAATGTAAATATTTCCATGTGTATCCCTTCTAGACCAAAACTTCCATATCTGGCTTCATGGAAAAGAGGTAGTCTTTTGGGCTAGAACGTACCATTGGATCTAAGAACTGTGCATCCTCGAATTCTTTTTGTTGAATTTTGTGTAAATATTTAGGGTATTTATACCTTGACAACCAATGGCTTTAAAGTTTAAAAACTGATAATTAACTGTCTTTCATACTTACTAATGTCACATTATAGATGCTAAGGACTCTTTGTAACCATCAGTCACAAATTACTTCATTTAGAGTTTGTTAAAAGCATGTAGCCTTTATTACTATTTTTAAATACTATCATATCTAATCTGTTCATTGCTTGTGTGTAACTTTCCTAAACTTTGCCACATCTCCATATAACTTGTACTGTTATGTACCCAATATGTTATGACAGGGCTCCCTGATGGCACCCTTCAAAGAAATACAAATTTGGGCATAAAGTAATGGTACCTAAATTCTTCCCAGAAATATTCTGAAATGGGAGATAGGGTTGAGTGACATGTAGTTCCCTCTCCAGAAGCAGGGAGGTGGAGGCAGGCTCCCATGTCCTCCAGTGTGTTCCCCATCCAGTATCCCTGGATCAGGTGAATAAAAAGGGCATTCACTAATGAGGATATTACAGGGTGAGGTCAAATGATCCATGTAGAGTTCATACCAGAGTACCTGCCATATAGGAAGCATCCAAGTACCTCTATCATTGTCATGGTTTTTGTTGTCTTCAAATATCTTTATTTTCTTTTATGGATTTTTATAAACTACCTTTTTTTTCAGACAGAACAAGATGTACATTTTTTTAGACAGAGCAGAATATACATTTCTAAACATGGAAAGGTATTTGAAGGTATTTGTTATCATTTGGTATCCCAACTGACTCATCTTAATAGTATCTGAGTCATTCATAGTATATTCTAGACTGTTTCAGAATCACCAGTTTCAAATATTGAAATAAGTTATTAAGTCTTTTATGAAGATATTAAAATGTAGCAGGAAGAGAAATATATTTGCCCATATTTTCCCCCATTTAGTTAATCCATCTAATTAAATAAATGAGTTGAGAAAATGGTGTTTTTAACATCAAATCAGATATGGATCATCTGGCTATAATGGGCCTGGGGCAAAATCTGTGTGTATTCATTTGAAAACCAACTGGGATGTTTTTAAAGTCACCAGGTCAATAAGAATACAATTTTTTCTGTAGAATGGATAATGCATGGCCAGACATTAAAAGTGGATGTTGTATGCATCTGTGTGTGTGTCTTGGAAGAGTCAAGTAGAACTTGATTTGGGCAAAAATCTAATGTGTCTGTGTTCTTTCTAGTCAGTTATTTTGTTTAGTTAGAACGTAGTAACGTTAAAGCGAAGGTTACATATTTTATATCTATATAAATATGTATCTATATGATATATGTATATATGATACTTATATATGTATGTATGATACTTATATATCAGATATATAAGTGTATGATACTGATATATCAGATATATAAGTGTATGATACTGATATATCAGATATATAAGTGTATGATATATATATCAGTATAAAGTATCATATATGTGATATATATAAGTATATTTAAAGTATCATAAATATATGATACTTTAAGTTCTAGGGTACATGTGCAGATCTTGTAGGATTGTTACATAGGTTTACACATGCCAGGGTGGTTTGCTGCCTCCATCTCCGCATCACCTACAGTAGCTGTTTCTCCCAATGTTATTCCTCCCCAATCTCCCCAGCCCACCTTCCCACAACAGACCCCAGTATGTGATGTTCCCCTCCCTGTGTCCATGTGTTCTCATTGTTCAACACCCACCTAAGAGTGAGAATATGCGGTATTTGGTTTTCTGCTCTTGTGTTAGTTTGCTGAGAATGATGGTTTCCAGATTCATCCATGTCCCTACAAAGTACATGAACTCATTCTTTTTTGTGGCTGCATAGTGTTCCATGGTGTATATGTGCCACATTTTCTTTATCCAGTCTATCACTGATGGGCATTTGGGTTGGCTCCAGGTCTTTGCTATTGTAAACAGTGCCTCAGTGAACATACATGTGCATGTGTCTTTATAATATAATGATTTATAATCCTTTGGATATATACCAAGGAATAGGATTGCTGGGTCAAATGGTATTTACGTCTCTAGATCCTTGAGGAATCACCACACTGTCATCCACAATGGTTGAACTAATTTACACTCCCACCAACAGTGTAAAAGTGTTTCTATTTCTCCGCATTCTCTCCAGCATCTTTTGTCTCCAGATTTTTTAATGATTGCTGTTCTAAAGTGGGCAAAGGATATGAACGGACAGTTTTCAAAAGAAGACATTTATGTGGCCAACAAACATATGAAAAAATGCTCATCATCATTGGTCATTAGAGAAATGCTTGGTCATTAGAGAAATGCAAATCATATTCTTATGGGAGCTGCTTTGCTATGTATAGGAGGAAAAAAAAGAATGATGGAACACCCCTACTTTTTATAAAAATTAGATCAACAATCATTGTAATGGTAGAAAAAGAGTATACATGTATTTATATTGGAGGTTTTTTTTAAATCATATATGTCAATTTTAGACAGGATCACTCACTGCTTTTCTGCTCTGAAGGAAGAAGATCACAACTTTCCTTACCATTCCCCTGCCTCTCAATTTTTGCTAGTTACATTGTTATCATTATATTATAGATGACAATTACATTCTCCTCTATAACAATGCTTTCCATAGTTGTTTAGTATTGGCTCCATATTTAAGAGAACTGAGAGCTCACTGGAAGTTCTTTTGATGGTAGCTCTTCTTCCTTAATTCTAACTCCAACCATAACTGGCTGGGCTTTCTTCTTAGGACATTATCCTTTTCAAAAAGGGCTCATGAGTCCTGAATTTCTTAATTTCTGTGCTTGTTATATTTGAATGACATTTTAGTTGGTATTAATAGTTTTAGGCTATATGACTTATATATATATAAATATGTATGTATATTCGTATATGACATATATATATTTCTATATATATATATATTCATTATTTCCTTGTGTCGAATGTGATTCTGGATAAGTATGAGGTCAGACTGATTTTTCTCCCTTGTAGGAGATTCTTTTTTCTTCCCTCTGGTTGTCTAGAGAATTTTCCCCCTTGAATTTTAGTAACTTAATTAAGGTTTATCTGATTGTTCATCATTCTTTGTATCATATTTTAACTTGCTAAATTCTTTTGAACTACATTTTTTTCTTCATTATGGGGACTTTGTTAGTATATGTTTGAATATATTTTCTGTCCCATTAATTGTACAAATGCAAATATTTCTGTCTTTATCTCCCATGAGTCTTAACTGATCTAATTATTTTTCATATGCATTCACTATGATTATGTCAAACTGTTGCTCTGGCAGTAATTTGATTTTTAGTGTGACCCTTTTGCTCTTGATATTTCCAAATTGCTTTCTAATTCTGAACCATATTGTTTTGGTTTTATTTCTTTAGGTCTTCTTTTTAAAATCCATTAAATTGTGTGTGTGTGTTGGTTTTTCGAGTTCATCCTTTTTGTAATTGGCTGAGCGTCTTGGATGTGCAAAAAAAATTTGCAGTAGATTTGGTGAGTTTTTGTACAGTATTTCTTTAAATACTTTTCCTTCACAATCTCTTCTTCTCCTCCTTATGTTACTCCAAAGACATGTATGTTAGATCTGTTCGTGTTGTTCCACAGGTCCTTGAGGCTCTGTTTATTATCTTTTTTATCTCTTTTCCAGGTTGGATAATTTATTTTTATGTATCTTTACGTTCACTAAATCTTTTCTCCATTATCCTCATTCTGTTATTGAGGCAATCTAGTGATTCAGTTCATCCCTCCCACCTCATTCTGTTGTTGTTGTTATTTTTTCTTTTTTGAGACGGAGTTTCGCTCTTGTTACCCAGGCTAGAGTGCAAAGGCGCGTTCTCAGCTCTCCACAGCATCTGCCACCTGGGTTCAAGCAATTCTCCTGACTCAGCCTCCTGAGTAGCTGGGACTACAGGCACGCGCCACCATGCCCAGCTAATTTTTGTATTTTTAGTAGAGACGGGGTTTCACCATGTTGACCAGGATGGTGTCGATCTCTTGACCTCATGATCCACCTGTCTCGGCCTCCCAAAGTGCTGGGATTACAGGCATGAGCCACCGCGCCCGGCTGTTGTTGTTATTTTTTGAGAATGGGTTTCCTGTCACTCAAGCTGGAGTGCAGTGATGCAGTTGTAACTCACTGTATCCTTGAACTCTTGGGCTCAAGCGATACTCCTGTGTTGGCCTCCCTAATAGCTGGGTCTACAAGCATGTGCCATCATGTCCAGCTAATTTTTTTTTTCTGTTTTGCAGAGATGGGGTCTTGCTCTCTTGTCCAGACTGGTCTCAAACTCCTGAGCTCAAGTGATCCTCCCATCTTGACCTCTCAAAGTGTTGGGATTACAAGTGTGAGCCACTGCACCTGGCCTCTAGAGAATTTTTTGTTTCACACACTGCATTTTTCGGGTCTAAAATTTCTAAATTTTGTATAGCTTTTGTATCTTTGGTGAGAATGTCAACTTTTCTACTAATTTAAAGCAAACTCAACTTTATCTCATGGACTATGCACCTGTAATAGCTGCTTTGATGCCTTTATTTGATAATTCCAACATTTGAGCCATTTACGTGGATTATTTTTTCCCACAAATGTGACCAAGAGTTGGTCACATTTTCCTATTTCTTTGTATATTTAGTCATTTTTGGCTTGTATCCTGGGTATTTTGCACATTATATTGCTTCAATATTGGATATTACAACCCTGTGAAGAATATTTTTTTGGTTTCATGAATAATTAACCTCATTTCTTTTAGACAATGGGTTCTGTCTTGCCTTTGTGGGTTCCAACCTTGGTTTAGTTTTCAAAGCCTTTACCATCCTCCTCTTGACCTGTCTGTGCCTGTACACTCAGGAGTCAGAATGAAATTTGGATCATGGTTTACAATCTTCCTTCAGTTCTCAGAGTCCTTGCTAAGCTGCTTTGGATATGTCCTGCACATCCAAATGCACAGCTCAGAGATGAGCTGGGAACTTGGGTAGTTTCATACATAGAATTAGAGTATTCCCTTCTCTAGCTCTCACTCTGGGATTCCCTCTACACCTTCCAGTCCTTAAAGGCTCTTTTTCTCAGCTCTTCAGCCCAGAAATTCGAAGTAGAAATAGAAAGTAGAGTTTTAGATTCCCGTAGTACTCCTGTGTCAGACAACGCTGTGATTGGGACCTGCATTTGGGAAAAAGCCACATAATAAAAAATTCAACTTCTCCATAAGCCACTGGCTTTTGTTTTACTTTTCCTCCTATTCAGCATCCTTGTATTTTGTGCAGTGTTTAGTTGTAATCAGTGGAAGAGATTCGAGGTAGCGGGCTTACCCTCTCATGCAGGAGGCAGACTCTCATTCAATTAAATTGTATTCAGCTGAGCCCCTATTTTATTAAAGTCTTATTCTTACTAAGTTGTTTTATAACAAAGCTATTTGGATTTTTTTTTCTTGTGTTCCTATGGTTTTGGATCCTTTAGTGTCTTTTGCATGACGTGCCTCTCTCTTCCTTTTCCTGGTTTTGTTGTTTTTTTTGCTGTGCTGTTTGTTTTCTCTCTGATCATGTTTGAGTAACTCTGAAATACAGCGTGAATGGCTTCTTAGTTACCTTTCCACCTCATATGAAATGAGCTGCTTTTTCTTTCAGAGTTGCAGTTGGAGAAGTAAGTATTTCATGTTTTGTGCATGTTTCGTAGCTTGAGAAAATGGGGTAGGGAGGAGAATAGCTCAAGTGAAAAGGGATGTGATCTTTATTAGAATAGCCAGACTCAGTTCTCTCATCTGACATCCTGTTAAACCTTCATTGGGGTTTACTTTTGGGCTTTGGATCATTTCTCCAATTCACTGTGTCGTCATGGAATTTTCATGCCCATTAGAGGGTGTACCCAATTGTTAGTTTTCTGTGTTTCATTTGCTTTTCCCAGTGGTTACTTAATCCATTACTCAGTGAGAAGGAGGAGAAGAGAAGAATGCTTATATAAAGTTTGCTTCTTTCTAGATTTGGATGCATTAATGAGAATTTTTATGTTTTTGTAGATTCTCTGTGTAATTATTAGTAATTTCTGGCACTGTCTGAGATGAGCTGTACTATACCTTTAGTTAACCCTAGAATCTTCTTCATTGAATTCCAGTTTCTAAATCTGTGCTCAGGTAGTTACCCAATTCAAAATAGATGGCTTTTCTCAAATCATGAAATGTATCCCTGAAAAGTAAAGTATTCCTTGGCAGGTTTGGTCATTACTGAATCTTCCACAAGAAATTCTTTAAAAATATAATGATAGAATGACTGTGAAAGTGCTTTATAAACTATAAAGTGCTCAACGCATGTGAGACTGTGATATTATCATCGCTCATGTCACCTATGCTGCTAATCGTCAGCAGATCGGCCAGGGAGGCAGGTGTTCCTTGCTGCTGCTTTGTTCTGCTGTCTTATCCTGACCTTGACACTCCGGCAGCAGTGACCCTCAACAAGATAACCTGACAGTCAGTGGTGTCTCACCCACACTATTACCTGCCTTTGTTAGTAGCACTCAGACAGCATGTACGTAATTCCCCATGTTTCTTGTTTATTGTCTCTGTAATAAAACATTTTCTTTTATAGAAATCCTGAATCTAATTTCACAAAAGCTCCACTATGGAACCTCTTCTGGCCTCTCCCCTCCTCCTGAAAGACAGTAGTGTGTGTTTCATATTTGAACTCACAAGCTAATTGAACTTTACTGAAAGATTCTTTTACTTTGCCCAACATCTTTAAAAAGTGATTTGGTGCTATGATTAGCTATACTGTCAAAAGCTATTGTTGCTGGGTAGAGAGAAGCTTCAAGGAAAAATGAATGAAATGAGCATGATGGAGTTGGATAGGTTAGAACAAGTTGGGTTTTCTTATGTGGATATGCTTTTCATATCCACATTTATTTTATTATCTTGTCTGAACGGTAAGGTCCTTGAGGATAGGAATAATGACTGACTCAGACTCTTCTGGAAAAATGGAGTATGATGGAGGACATGAGCAATTCCTATGACATTATAAATAGAAGAAATAAAATGATAAGGAATTGCCAAACAAATATAGTAACACTAAATTGCAGTGATTAAGAGCATGAACTTAGAGTTTGACCAGTTATAGCTAGATGACCTTGGACAAGTTGCTTAACCTTTCTAGGTCACATCTGTGCTTTGGAGATATTAGGAATATTTGCCTCCTAAGGCTGTTGATAATGAATGGAAAGTGTTTATGGCAGTGCCTGGAACATAACATAGGCAAAAATGTCACCTATTATCATCATCATTATTGTTTTATAAATTCTTCCTTGAAGCTTCAGCAAGGTAAGTATAGGACAAATGAAAAGAAATAAAGTTTATACGGCATGGGGTAAGAATGTGAGATCTTCTCTGCCAAATATGGTATATGAGCTAACGATTAAAAAATAACAAATGTTGCTTCTTTTTTTTTTTTTTGAGATGGAGTTTAGCTCTTGTTGCCCAGGCTGGAGTACAGTGGTGCTGTCTTGGCTCAGTGTAACCTCTGCCTCCTGGATTCAAGTGATTCTCCTATCTCAGCCTCCCAAGTAGCTGGAATTACAAGTGCCTGCCACCATGCCCAGCTGATTTTTTGTATTTTTAGTAGAGACGGGGTTTCACCATGTTGGCCAGGCTGGTCTTGAACTCCTGACCTCAGAACAAATGCTTTTTATAGCCTGTGTTTTAAAATGTTACATATGTTGTCTAATGTAATACTCATAACACTATGAGGTAGCCCCATTTTATAGACAAGGAGACTGAGGAACTGAGAAGTTAAGTAACCAGCCCAAGTTCCCATAACTAGTAAAGAGTTGAGCCAAAATTTGAATCTAATCAACCTCTGCCTTTAATCCTTATTTGTGAGTGAGTGAGTAAGTGTGTGTGTGTGTGTGTGTGTGTGTGTGTGTGTGTGTCTCTTTCTCTCTCTCTCTCAGGATCCAGAATAGATTATTTGTGAAATTAGATGTTTGGGCAATATCTTTGCATTTAAGATCATTATCAAGGCTAAAATTTTGAAATGTATTCTGTCATCAGAAATAATCCAGGGACATGTAGAGCCAAGACCCGAGCCAGAGAAGAGGTATTTGTACTTTGATTCAAGGAACATGAAATTAACCAGGAAAAACTGAAAACCAATGTTGGGTTCGGTGGATGTGATGGAAAGAATGAAGGGCAGGTATTGAGGATAGATAGGTGATTCCCTTTTAGCCATCTTCTGTTTTAGTGACCTTGAGCATGCTGGTTCAGCTTGGGGTAGGGGATGTGGTATTCATGGTGGCAGAGTGAAGAATTTTATGGAATCACTTTTTTTGTACCATTCAGGTTCTAAAACACAAATATTTTTGCATGGTCTACCCTGATACTAGATATGATTGATACCCTTGATTTAACATTTACTTTCTGTCATATTTTGTATTTTGCACATTGATCATTCATTTTTTCACCCCGTTTGTTTGGAGTATACTATGAGCTCACGGTGTGACTTGTTTTCCTTAATTAAAATTAGTCTGGGAAAGAATGTATTTGCCTCCGGGAATTCTCAGAATTCTAGCCAAGTGCCGTACACATAGTAAACACACATCTGCACTGTTCATATTGGTTATCATGGTACAGTAGTGCATCAAGTGCCACCTGAAGTTGAGTGCTGCAGGTATGAGAAAACCTCCATAAAATCAGCCCTCAAGAACTTTTCTAGAGAATCTACCAAAAAAAAAAAAAAAAAAAGGTATTGGTCTGTGTGCTGAGAAAGCTGTAAATATAAGTAAAATGATCCCTGCCTTCAGGAAGCTTACCAACAAGGGCACATGCAACCATTGTACCTTTGTTGATATTGTGTCCTTGTTGATATACAGGCTAAGGACTAAAAAAGAAGAATCCTAGGGATGAGAAGCTGTAGAAGTTATTTAGTCCAGCTCTCCACACACATTGAGTCCCCATTACAACAGCCCACCAAATGGTTATTTGGCATCTTCTTGATCATTTCAGTGGCTGTGAACTCACAACTGCTCATTTTACTTGGGGTAGAATGACAGGCTTTCAAATTTTGTATATGAGGAAGTATCTTGCTGAAGAGCAAAGGTCTTTTCTAGGCTGAGAAAAAGCCTTGGAGGTCACCTTGGAGATAAGAATCCAGGAAGTGGAGGTATATGGGAACAGACCTCAAAGATCCTTTGTAGGGGCAAAGTTACAGAAGTACAGAAGCCAAGGGCACATGGTAGGAACATTACATAGCCTAGCTGGGTTATTTGGCAGTGAGAGGTTGAGAGTAGGTAACAGTGAAATTGTTAAAGATAGACCGGGACTATGATCTGGAGGACCTTGAGTGTCCTCTACTTTTTGGGTACATCTGGCTCCAGTGAAAACCCTAATTCTATATCCAATAGGTGGCTCATTGAGTAAATCACGGTTAGCAGTCAGATCTGATGTGTTCCCGAATCTGCATCCTTTATAACTCACCTGGACGACTACCATTCCCCCCACACCCCCTTATCCATGGGTTTTCTTCAGTTCAAAGAGACATGGTTAGAGCAGGAATTATATGTAAAGGGCCCTCTGCCGGCCTTATTTCCATGTAGATCTATTTTATATGCATAATAACCCTAAGGAGAAGCTGTGTCAATCTGCCTTACCTGACAGAGCCCTAAATCCTCCCAATGCTGCCTCCACTATTGGACATGTGCCAAGTGGCTTACAGTCTCAGAGAAGGCATCCTGATTTTTTGTGGGTAGAAGGTGGGGGGCAGTGATAAACAGGTCTTGGCCCTTTATTGTCTTCTCTGATGATAATGAACCCATCACTAGCATAGGAATTTAATGCATTGATTTTTCCAATAACCGTCCAGTCCCATTGCAGCCCTGCCTGAAAATGTAAATACACCCTTTCTGGGGACAGATTTGCATTTTTTGGTGAAAGAAATGCATATATATGGGAAAGATGCCTCTGTAATTATAGAAAGTTTATTTCTGTCCCCAGATGTCAGCAATCAAATTCCACATAAATATATTTTGTGTAAATCTGTCGGCAGCTGGTCTCCATTCAGGTTTCTGGAGATATTAGCCTGTCTTTGAGTTTATGACAAAGTTAAAAATTATTCATTAAACTGACCTGCAGTATATTCAGTAACTGGAAAATTGCCTTGCAGTTCTATTTGGTTTGTAGATGTGATCACAAGTAAATTTTTAACTTAATTAATTGGCCGTTTCTGTTGACAAGAAATTTATGTGGTAATAATTTGCTCGAAATAGATGCCGACTGTAGGAAATGAGATATCCATCATAGGCTTGTGTTCCACCAGCTGCACAGTGGCTATTATGAAAGTATTTCAGCCTGCGTCGACCCCAGTGTTTGTGCAGTCAAGATTATATATACCCACGATCCATAGCCTGCCAGAGAGGCGCTGGTGGAGGTCTATGATAACAAAGACTTTGTGATTTATGGCTTGCTGTGAAAGCAGAGCTTGATGAGATTAAACAATTTCATAGCACAAGTGTTTCTCAAGACCTGATTTGTAGTTGCAAGCTGATGGTAAATCACATTTATATATCTGCAAGCGTGCTCAGCAGAGGACTGCAATTACAGTTTAAGACAGCTACTTTTTATTTAATTTTTATCCTGGTTTTGTCTCTTTTATATCCCCTTCGTCTGCAAACCATTCACCTTCACAAGTCCTTTCCTGGTTAGAAGGCCAAAGATTGAAGTCAGTGATGTTCTTCGTGTCTTTGTGCCACCTTCAGAGGGAGGTCGGACAGATTTCAGAGCTTTGCAGACTGGTTCAAACTGGCTTTCACTGGTGTGAGCTCTTTATTCAATTTCATGTCCAAAGAGAAGTCTGTTTGCTGTTTTCCCTTGGCATGCTGCTGATACGTGAACTTCTTGGTGTACAGATGGAAAAAGAGGTGTCTTTATCATGCTGGGATATAGGGCACTGTGGAGCACACAATGGAAAAGGGAGATGAGGATCAAATTCACTTTGGAACCTTGACTTCAAGGTTGCAGCGTACCTTAGGGGCATACAGCTAGCTCCCCTTTAATGGGAAATGTGAAATTGTGTTTCCCCACAGATCTGGAATGAATAAACTCTGCAATGAGTTTATTTAACAAATTTATTGATTATCTACTGTGGCCACATCCCTGCACAATGTACTAATACAGCAGTCTCTGCCCTCAGGCAGTTTATAATCTACATATGGTGCTAAAATATAAAAAATAAGATTGGAAGCAGCAAGAGCAGTGATAGCCTTACACGAGTGGTGTGCATGATGTTGGAGGTCAGAAGGAAAGGGGGTGAGAGTTCTTCCCACTGGGAAAGCATGAAGGAGCATGACAAGACAAGTGCTTGAGGGACAAATCAGATTTCAAGTAAAAGGAAGAGGAAGTTCTGGAAATTTCAGTGACCTGCACTGAAGGAGGCCTCTTAAAATACCCAGTTGTGAGTTCAAGCCCAGGCTGGGTGGCCGGTGATTGAATAATTATAATAACAACAACATTGATTGAATGCTTATTATATACACAAAGAGTGCTATATATATATTGTCTCATTAATCCTCATAACAACTCCAGAAGGGGAATACTATTGTGATCTCCATTTGGGGAATAGGAAACTGAGGTTCAGAGAGTTTAAGTAATTTGATCATGTTCACCCAGGTGTTTGATTGAGCTGGTTCAACCAATACCCTGGTGTATTTCACCCCATGGTCTGTGTTCTTAACCACTGTGTTTCACTGCTTTCCTTTTTCTTTTTAAATAGAGATGAGGGCTCACTCTGTTGCCTGGGCTGGTCTCGAACTACTGGGCTCAAGTGATCCTTCAGCCTCAGCCTCCCAAATAGTTGGGACTACAGGTACCACCATCATGCCTTTCGTGTCTTACTGTTTTTGGACAGAGAATGTGAATGTAATTAGGGAGGCAATTCCACTGCTGTGCATATACTGGTCACATCTTTAAGAGCTCAGGTTGTTCCTTTTTCCACCAGAGTACCTAAAGTTTGGGATGTTACTTTTGGTCTTTGTGATAGGCTGAATAACAATCATCCAAATATGTCCACGTCCTAATTCTTAGAAACGGTGATTACCATATATGACAAAAGGGACTTTGCGGGTGTGATTAAAAATCTCAACATGGGGAGCTTATTCCATGTTATCCAGGTGGGCCTGAGGTAAACACAAAGGTTCTGAAGAGGGACTCAGGGAAGTCAGAGTTGGAGGAGAAGATGTGATGAAGGAAGCAGAGATTGGAGCAATGTGCTTTTGAAGATGGAGCCAGGGCATGCAAGACAGGGAACACAGGCAGCCACTAGGAGCTGAGAAAGGCAAGGAAATGTGTTTTCCCATCACCTCAATTTTGCCCCTATAGGGCTCACCTCAGACATCTGACCTCTAGAACTGTAAGACCATGAACTTGTGTTGTTTGAAGCCACTAAGTTCATGTGAACTTGTTACAGCAGCATCAGGAAACTGACACTATCTTGGGCAAATTCCAACTAGCTTGACAGTTTAACCCTTATTTTGAAATATTTTATTTCAAATTATTATTTATTTAAGATAGGGACTGATATGGTTTGTCTGTGTCCCCACCCAAATCTTACCTTGAATTGTAGCTCTCATAATCCCCACGTGTTGTGGGAGGGACCCAGAGGGAGGTAATTGAATTATGAGGGTAGATTTTTCCCATGTTGTTCTCATGATAGTAAATAACTCTCATGAGATCTGCTGGTTTTATAAAGG